>NC_091857.1:29878538-30181568 GCF_037783145.1 Equus przewalskii | reverse complement strand
TTTCATTTACATAAAGTCAAAAACAGGCAAAACTAACGTGGGCTGTTGAAACTCAGGGTACTGAGCATCCTTAGGAGGGGGAGGCAGTAACTAGAAGGAGAATGAGGGAGCCTCTGGAGTTCTAGGAATGTTGTGTTTCCTGCTGTGACATGAGCACATTAATTTCGTAAAATTTAGCAAGCTAATACGCTTAGGATCTGTGTACTTTTCTGTGTGTATTTTATTCTACAAAATTTACTTTAAAAAATAGTCGTTCTATACAATTACTGTGAAAATTAAAGAAACAACTGTGGAATCCTTAGAGATGCTTCAAGAATTCCGCAGAATATGGGTTTAAATACGTCTTTTAAATCGTTTGTAGACTAATATAGAAGAATTAGGGGCACAATTTCAATGAGTGTCTTGACTGCCCACTTTTTCCGTTATAATGGTCTTTTTTTTTAAGTTTGAAAGCCCTTTAAATGACACCTTGGTAAATAAAACTGACCTTCTCTGGCCTTCATTAAGTTTTTTTTCTCAAGTACATCTAATAATTTTTATTGAAAGCAAAGTGAAATTAAGCACACGCTCACCTGTGCAGTGAAAGATTGAACTATAAACTCATTCTCAGTACCCAGAGATTGTTGTATATTATCTTATTTGATCACTTTCAAGAAATATTATGTAAATTTATTTATTTGAAGATTACATTTATGGTTGTCATTTTATCCTTTGCCAGCACTGTTTTTCAATTTTTGCTTTCATTTGGTCTGGAAGATATTTTATTTGTTTATTTCATGTTTGTTTGTTTTTTTTAGGTGACTATGAAAGGCTTATATTTTCAACAGAGTTCTACAAATGAGGAAATAACATTTGTATTTCAAGAAAGGGTGAGAAAAATTGTTTAATTATTAAATGAAACAAGATAGTATATTTCTGTATGTAGTGGACCCAGTTTTAAATGACCTATTATAAGTCATTTTAAGCGGAACTAAATGAGCGAAAGTTACTGAAATGAAACTCTTCGAATTACTTTCCCTTAATTTTCATGTGAAAATGCTGGTCTGTGTTGTAGTGTAACTAAATTTGTAAAAGACTTGCCACAAAAGAGTTTTAGTTCCTTTGGGGTGAAAGTTTGAAAGAGATTAGGAAAAGAGAACAACTTTATCGTTAGTCTTATATGTTGCAAAATTAACCAACTTATTCTGAATACCACAGTAAAGTGAGTTTTTAGATTGTGGCCATATTTCAGAAAATACTTTCTCTCATATTGTGAAATGAAAGAGGTGGAGAAGCATTGTTTTCCACACTAATTGCTGAGCTTTACCAAGTTACCTCATTCACTAAGCTTTAAATGATCTCTAGTTTTTGACAACTTTAAGAAGAGATAGCAGAATTTTCAGATATTGGTAATTGCTTGAAAGGTTTGTGGTAGGCCAAAATCATTTAACTATAAATTTAGGAACAAAAACTAAGCGCTGTAAGTATTTCATGGTCATGATAAGAACTTCTGGATCATGAACACGGTCCAGTTTCTCTGTTATCTTTTACTGACTCCAAAATCTCCTAGGTCAGGAGTCTCAGTCTCAGACAGACTGGCTTCTACCGTTGGGTCAGGATGAGGTTTGATTGCCCTTCAGGAAGAACCTGTCTCCAGGGCCACACCATCAGGAGTGAAATCCACAAATTTGTCTGTATTATTGAATATCTTCATGATGTCACCAAATATTATCAAATCTGAGATTTAAAAGAGAGACTCCCAGAATATTGTGTTCATGTCAAATAAAACACAGTGATCCCTTTGATAGGCCAAAGGAGGGGCTAGGTAAGTAACTATTTTTAGCCAGCTTTTGGTTCCAAATTTTGGATGTATCAGGAGTTGAGGAGAGTATTTTAATTATTGGTGCCAGGATATAGTTATTTGGGGAAGGTGATATGATATTTAATAATATGGTTGGGTGACATTGAGTGCCTGAATGTAGAATATTCTTTGCCTTTGAAGTTATATGGAATAGGAGGAGAATTATGAAGTTATATGGAATAGTTATATGGAACTAAATTTTATTAAGTTTATATTTTGACCCCAGAATCTCGTGAGGCTTGCTGAAATGTCCAAGACAGATGTTAAATAAGGTATTGTTAAATAAGAGATAAACAAGTGACACTAAAGAACTTTATTTTTAGCATTAAGAACATTCCAAAATCAGTAAAATGTGTATAAGGATATCCTAGTAATAGTGAAGGTTCATTGCTTTGAGATTATTTAGATTGAAATAAAGCTCGGTAATTGCCTCTATATCTTGTTATCCTAAGTTTATTGTCTGCACATATATCCACGTCAATATCTGAGTACATTTTCAAAATATGTACCCTAAGGCTTTTTAAAAACTTTGCCCCAAAATTCCCTTTATTCTTTTTTTTTTTTTTTTTTGAGGAAGATTAGCCCTGAGCTAACATCAGCTGCCAATCCTCCTCTTTTTCTGAGGAAGACTGGCCCTGAGCTAACATCTGTGCCCATCTTCCTCTACTTTATATGTGGGACACCTGCCACAGCATGGCTTGCCAAGCAGTGCCATATCCACACCGGGGATCCGAACCTGCGAACTCCGGGCCACAGAAGCAGAACGTGCGAACTTAACCACTGTGCCACTGGGTCGACCCCCCCTTTATTCTTCTTTGATTATATGTTATTGGATAATTACTTGTAGCTTTTTCAATTAAGTTAGCTATAAGATTTGGGATATATTCAATTTTGTTCAATTACGTATGAAATTTTTCACAACATAAAGGTATGTTCTCAAAGGAATGTGTAATTATTTTATCATTTGGTTCTAGGAAAATCTTCCTGCTACAGAGGATTACTATGTGAAACTTCAAGTTAAAGCTTGTGCTCTGAGCCAGATAAATACAAAGGTATTGGTGCTTTTATTCTGGCCAAAAGTCAGATGAGAGTTTTGTAGTATATTTATTGTACAAATATATTATAATGATAATTGACTTCTGAGTGCCAGGAAATTATTAACATCCTTAGAAAAATAGAAAAGCTAGGGAAAAAATTTAATGTAAATTTCTGTATTTCTACATTAAGGTAAATTACTATTCTAATTGAAGTCATATTTTATATTACTATGTGAAAATATCTTATAAACTCTACATTGTGAAAGATTGAGAATTTATACTTACTAAGGCCTGTAGTCAAGGAAGAAGTTACCTTTATAAATATAGTAAAAATAGAAACTAGAAACTTAACCAACTACTTTATTAAGTACTCGATAGATATTTCTAGTTAATGTCTTTAGTTAGAGCTCATATTCTTCTTGTCATTTCTCTGTCTCTCTCGCTCATGCAACCATATCCCCAACCACACACCACCGCACAGTAATCTTCCATTATTGGCTATGAAGTACATGGGAAGTCTTCGCATGTATATGAAGTATAGTTAAATGTGCCGTGATAAATAGAGCAGGTCCATTTACTCAGTTTTTTAAAGATTAATACCATAGTTTCATTGGACCTTTACTTATTGCATTATAATTCACCATAATTTCTAGGGCTCTAAAAGTTTTCTGCCATAAAATCACGTTTAGAAAAATTACAAAACAAGGTTCTAGGCTTCCGTTGGGGAACTCTGTAATGTGAGCGTGACTAGAGAAGTGAGTCCCTGAGATGCCCTGAACCTCTTTCACCAGGAGCGCCGGTACTCCTTCTTGTCGGCAGAGTTCTGTTTTCAGCCCTTCCAGGGTGTTCTTCTTAAAACTACAAAAAATGCATTAAAATCCAAGTCTAAGAAATTACCTCCATGTAGGAAATGGTAAATTATAGTAAAATCAATTTAATGAAATATTGCACAATTGTTAAACATAACGCTTATGAAAACTGCATAGTAATGCAAGAAAATGCTTACAGTAAGTGAAGGAGGCAGGATGGAATTGCTATAACCATGATTATCGCTCCATAAAAGTGTGCATAAAAGAAATACTGTAAAACGTCCAGTATTTCCATAAGAACGTCCTATGAGCATCTTAGGAGAAGCATAATGGACCACATTGAAAAAGAGTCTTTTCTATCGATCAAGTATATACAGGAGATCAAAAAATTGAAAAATAAAGGAAGTATACAAGAGAATTATTTCAATTTCTTTTTACTTCCTGTTCCTCAACTACTAGTATACCTACAAATATGTTCAGCCTCTCAAGTATTATAATAGAAGTATAAGTGGCAGGAACTTAAACTACAGGCTTAGGTATGCACACTCTCTCACTTTAAAAGTCCAGTATTTAAATTGGTGAGAATCTAACAAAAGACTAATCTCTTAAAAATACATAATTTATCCTTTAATAAAAGAAACTCCTATCTGAAAATATATGGCAGTTTCCCTGTGTATATCAATCACCTGCTACCTAAACCAAGACTTGTGAGCAACGCCAAAGATTTCAAAGCTGTGGGACTGGAGCACTTTTCTGTCCTCTCCGGACTCTCCCCACCCCTAAAGTGTTGAGCCGACCAAGAAGTGTTTGGGCTGTCATTTCCCTTCATACCGGGCAGAGTAAATATGTTAAAGTGTGTTAATGGTGATTTGAATGCTACTACTCATACCTATGTCCTACATATCAGCTAATTCCTCAGCAAACTCTTGGTTTCCTACTCTATAGAGAAACCTGTTTTGTGAAGTTATTTGCTTTGTCTTCATTCCAAAAATTGAATCGTATCTGCTTTTACTGTAGTTTGATTTTTGCTCTTGCTTTCCTCATACATCAGAAGAGACCAGGATTTGTTCTTGACAATAAACAGCCTTTGTCATGATTTAGCTTCTAGCAGAAATGAAGATGGAGAAGGATTTCTTTCCTGTTGGGAGAGAAGTTGCTGGAATTGTGTTAGATGGTAAGTTTACAGATATAAATATCTGTATTTTCTAAGGTAAAAGAAATTAAATGGGGGCTGGCCCAGTGGTGCATTGGTTAAGTGCGTACATTCCGCTTCTCGGAGTCCTGGGGTTCGTGGGTTTGGATCCCAGGTGCGGACATGGCACCGCTTGGCAAAAAGCCAGACTGTGATAGGCGTCCCACGTATAAAGTAGAGGAAGATGGGCATGGATGTTAGCTCAGGGCCAGTCTTCCCCAGCAAAAAGAGGAGGATTGGCAGTAGTTAGCTCAGGGCTAATCTTCCTAAAAAAAAAAAAAAAGAAATTAAATGGTAGCTAATTTGTTTACTGTCGCATAAAA
The DNA here is from genome assembly GCF_037783145.1 of Equus przewalskii. Lineage (NCBI taxonomy): Eukaryota > Metazoa > Chordata > Mammalia > Perissodactyla > Equidae > Equus > Equus przewalskii. The sequence goes on along the minus strand of NC_091857.1, from coordinate 30,176,367 downwards.
TTATACATACTTCTTTAAATATAAAATTTAATTATACAGAAATGTTTCCTTTTTTCATTAAAAAGAAAAATAGAACTTAATTGGCTTTTATAATTGAAGAGCTTATTACAGTTTAGTAAATATTTAGTGATTGTCTTTAAATTCATGAGTAATCATATTAAATAAGATGACCAATGTTGTCCTTTTTATGATGTTTATGAACCAGGATAAATTACTTGTATAAGTTGGCTTCGGGCCAAAATTTGTATACTAATCAGTAACTACATTCACATTAAATTTTTGAAGTTTGCCTAAAATTGAGCATATAAAAGTTAAGCAGTTTGCTCTTTCAAAAATGTGTTTTGAGGAGAAATAACCAATAAGATTTTGTGATTGCCTCAAATAAAATTTTTTTCTAAGTTTTATTTAGTAGAATATGGTGTTAACATGCAGGACAGTAAGCCTAAGTATTTGAAATAATTTGTTTCTAAATAGACCTACTGTTCATAGACATTGCTAATAGGTGGTTCGTGATCAATCGGTATATGGTTGCACTTTCTGTGTATGTGAATGAATGAATGAGTGTGCCGTGTGGGTTAGACTATTTGAATTTTACTTGTGATTTTAATCTGTAATATACATAGTCTTTCTCAGTGTAATCTTCTGTCATAGCTAAATCATAATTTCATTCCCTCTCCTTTCTTCTGCTCAGAATGTGGGAAAATAAAATAAGAATTATAATATCCAGAAGATGATCCATCAGTCATTCATTCATTCATTCATTCATTTCGTATTTAATGAGCACTTGCTGAGTGATTGGGATATGAAGATAAATAAGACAGGGTGCCTGCTCTCAAAGAGTTCACAGTCTAGGGGAGAGACAGACACACACGTACGAGCAGATTAGGAAAGCTCTGAGGAGAGGTGTGCAACCCAGCCAGAAGAAACAGGAAAAGGCTCCTTGGAGTAAGTTAGCCAGGCAGTAAGTGGCCGGCAGGAAGAGAATCACAGTCAGCAGAGAGTATATCATGAGCAAAGACAGAGAAGCAAGTCATAATGTGATGGATGTGACAATTACAGAGTTTTGTGCTGCTGGAGCAAAATAAAGTTCTGGGCAGGAGTCAGAGGCAAGAAACTCAGCAGCAGAGAAACATTTTGTCAAGAAAATTCTCCTTCAAATATAGCGGAATAAAAGATATTGAACAAAATATTTTAATGGTGATTTGAACACTGATACCTTCCCCCAAAAAAAGAGGCAGGAGGTTAGGCGAGGGCCCCAGCCGTAATGAACCTCGCGTGTCAGACTGGGTTTTAGGGAGATTATTAGTAGAGTGGGTCCATGTGAAGGGTAGTTTTGAGGTAGATCAGACTGGTTGGGTTGTAGACCAAGAGGCAGGAGACACCAAAGTCCAGAACCTGGACAGTAGTGGCAGGGGTGGAAAAGGGGAATGTTTTCAAGAAATACTGAGGAAGTCAAGTCAACAGGACTTAACAGTTGACCGGAAGAGGGGCATTAAAAAACAGGTAAGAGCCGGAAGAGATTTTCAGGATTCTGGGTAAGGTGGTGCCACCCATTGGTAACAGAAGAGGATCCGATTTGGAGGAAGATAGTGAGTTTAGGTTTATACTTGTTGAGTTCAAGATACCTAGGTGACATCTCGTTGGAGATATCTCATAAGCAGTCTTGTGAGTTTAAGCTCAGAGGTGAGAGATCTGTGCTGGAAACGTGTACATTTGAACACTGTCAGTAAGTAGGTTGTATTTGAAATCAGGGAGTTGATGAGCTCACCGAGAGAGAGAGTAGAAATGAAGGAGAGACCTAAGCATAGCCACTATTCGAGGGCCATTTAAAAGGAGTGTGAAGGAAGCCAAAAAAAGGGATCAGGGTGATTCCAGGAGGACGAGGAGCCGCAGCAGAATGGATCAGAAGCCAAAAATATTGGGGGATGATAGCCCAGGAGGGATCCAGAGAAGCAGCCGACTGTAAAAGGACGACTCGAAAGGAGGCGTGTTAGATTTAGAGCTACTTGCTGAGTACCATCAAGTGAGTGCTGGGGCCGTTTTTCTGACAGAGCCAGCCAGAGAGGCCACTCGAGATCTCAGGCTTCCACCGTGCCTCACTGCTTCACCTCAGCTTCCTCGTCTGTTCAGTAGGAATAATAATACCAACCCTTGGGTATGCCATGAAGATTAAATGTGATAACACTAAAATGCTGGGCTCAACTAGGCATTCAGTGATGTTTGCTTTTTTCCTCCCCGTTCTGCTTGTAACTGTGAACAGAAATATTCTAGGGGCCGGCCCAGTGGCACAGCGGTTAAGTTCGCATGATCCACTTCAGCAGCCTGCGGTTAGCCGGTTCGGATCCCGGGTGCGGACATGGCACCGCTTGGCACGCCATGCTGTGGCAGGTGTCCCACGTATAAAGTAGAGGAAGATGGGCACGGATGTTAGCTCAGGGCCAGTCTTCCTCAGCAAAAAGAGGAGGATTGGCAGAGATGTTAGCTCAGGGCTGATCTTTCTCAAAAAAAAAAGAATATTCTAAAGAATTGACTGCTGGGAGAGGGTTCGTCTGTACATGTGCAGAGAAAATGCAACTATCATTTCTGTATAGTTCCAAAAACTTCTTGGCACCAGTCTGAATTTATTTCCATAATTCCAAATCAAAGTAATTTTCTCTGTGGCTCTTAGCAGAATTCCCCATTGTGTGTCTGAGAGTCTGCAACTGAAATAACGATAGAAGATTGGGCTGGCCACAGGACGGGGGCAGTCAGCATAGGAGCTGTGGAGTGGATCATTTTCCTTTATCCTCCATCTTAGGTGAAGAGAAGGACATCTTCTGTGGTGTCAACAGCCGCGTGGCCCAGATTTTGTAGAGAATTTTCTAGAGAATCCGGATTTGAAGTGTCCTATCCTGTAATCCTTGTAGACCATCAAAATGTCCCGGAAGTTCTTGGCCTTTTCTCTCGAGTCAGTGACTTTTTATAAACTCATGCATCTTTTGATTTATTTTAATAGTTAAGAATAATTTTAATAATCTCATAATACTAATTATTAATTTTCTCCAATCTTTAGTTGGAAGCAAAGTATCATTCTTTCAACCAGATGATGAAGTCGTTGGTAAGTTACAGTTCATTGTCGTATTTCGAGTCATCTCTTTGACTGTCGTCTCTTCTTCCTCCGGACAATTATGAATGTTTGCTGTGAGCTCGCCTCATGTACTAGTACTTTCCCGATTTGGGGGAGTTTGATCTCAATAGCAGTACATTTAAAACTTTTCAGTATTTGACTATAGAACAATATCCTAGATAGAAAATGGCAGTAGTTATCACTGTGCTTGGTGCAGCCCTGTCCTGACAGGATCGCAGTCTAAGGCTAGACTGAAGACTAGAGAAAAGAAAAGGCACAGGTCGTCTGCTTGAAGACTCCTGGCTGACTTGGCCGTATAGGAGCGCCACTCTCCACCTCCAACTTGAATTTTACAGGGCTGCTCCCTGACTACTCCTGTAAAACTAAAAATTCACTGGAAACAATGTATTGATTTTTTAAAAATTTCATAGTTAATACTATTTTGCAAACGTTCATATTTATATTTGTATCCTAGGCAGTCACACAAACGTATATAAAGTATGACCTTCGTAGTAGTCTTTTGTGGTTACCATTTCTCTGTGGAAAATATTCATAAAAATATATTGGTATAAAATCAGATAATGTTTAACTTTATGGCATACTTGAAGCTGTTCAGATTTATAGGAAGGTTTTCATCAGTTTTTTATGGTATTGTTTGACTTGTGTATTTTCTCAGAGGATTTATTATTTCTGTCTTCCTTATCTTTATCTGGCCAAGAAGTCAGTGACACTATGATTCTTTTTGTAAGAGACCAAAAATAAAATCTGACTAGCTTGAGGGAAAATGAGATTTTATTGGAAGCATCCTGAGGTATGTTATAGAACCAAGCTGGGAAGGTAGCTGTGCATCAGGGACGATGTTAATGAGGAACCCAGGTGCCCCCAAGACTCTGGCTTGGCTCTGTACATCAGCCATCGTCTTTATCATCACTCAGAGGTGAAAGAAGGTGAAAAAGAAAGGAAGAAAGAGAAGGTACAGGGGATACAGTGTCCATGTCAGAGAGTAAACTATCCACTGCCCTCCATATTTCTGAAGTCTCTTCCCTCCCCACACTAGTAATTACTGGAATCTTTCTCAAAATGCCACTGAACAAAATTTGTTTACTGGAATCTCATTAGGATTGAATTCATTTTGAGGTTGTTTCCCTTAAGTTTCTCGTTTTAATTTCAGGAATTTTACCCCTGGATTCTGAGGACCCTGGACTTTGTGAAGTTGTCAGAGTACATGAGCATTACTTGGGTATGTGACAGTTCGGTCTCGTGGAGCTCAGTCAAGTCTTACTTCACTGATGTGTGGCCTTTAGTAACATTTTGATTGCTTTGCATCTACCATGAATGCTCATAGTAAATAACTGTTGGCTGGTCATGTGAATACTTCTGGCTTAGATTTGGTATCCATAAAATTCATATTCAGATTAAACAGTACATAGACCTTTAAGTTTCACTTACACTGCTCAGGGTAAGGAGTTCGAAGAGCAGTTTCTCCCTTGGCTCAGAAATTATATCCCTAATCAGAATTTTTTACATTTTATTCTTAGTTATTAATTGAAATTTAAAAATGTACAAAATCTAGACAACACAGTAGAATCTGAGACAGGAAAGAATCAACACTTGTCTTTGGTTTCTATTACTAATTACTCATATCTTTTGACTAGTGCTCAATTTAACTGAAAGGTTAATTTTTCTTACACTAATTTACTTCTTGAATATTTAAAACAAATATAAATATGTATATACAAACTTCCTGAAACCGTAGTGAAAAGATGCTACATCTCCCTAGTAATCAGAGAAAAACAAATTAAAACCCCTTAGAGATACCATTTTGTACCCACAAGACCACAAAGTTATAAAGTCTGACCATCCCAAGTGTAGGCAAGAGTGTGAAGCAACAGAACCTTTTCTGCACTGAGTGTAAATTGGTACAAATGCATTAGAAAACGATTTAGCATCATCTAATAAAGGTAATGATGTATATACCCCAGACCTAATAATTCTACTGGTAGTTTTGTACCTTACAGAAACTTATGTGCACCAGCACATGTACACAAGAGTTTATAATAGCGTGGTTGGTAATCATGGAATAAAAGTGGAGACAGCCCAAATGTTCATCACCAGGAAAATAGATAACTAAAGATAATCCTAGATAGTAATTCAACTCAGCAGTGAAAATGAATAAGTAACAGCCAAACATGTCGAGATGAATGAATCTCATAAACTGTATTGAGTGAAAAAAGCAAGTTGCAGAAGAATACAAACAGTGTGGTATCATTTATTTCTATAGAGTTCAAAAACCTACAAAATTAAGCATATCTTATTTAAGGATATAAAGAAAAGGTAGGGATGGAAAGTGAGGTGGAGGTTGGGCTGCCTTTGTTGGCACGGGAGTAGGATGTGAGCAGAGTAGAGCCACAGGACTGCAGTGGGACTGTCAGGCAGCTGTTTCTTGTGCCGGGATTCATGGTATTCTTCATGCCGTATCTATAGGTCAACATACATTCTTTTGTGTTCTTGAACTATTTCATTAAAATTTTTCCTAAATTTTTTCTTAAATGATATAATCCCTGATAAGACCTTAGGAACAGGGGCCAATAAGGATTTTGGACTATTAAACTAGTAAATTTATATATTTGAGTCCATACAGAAACTTGGACCAGACTAACAAATCTTTGGCAGTTCATTTCTAAAATTATAAGTTGTAAGTAATTTATATTTAAATTAATGACATTGACTATGTCTAAAATTTCCAAGTAATAGCATGTTATTTTATTAAAAATTAATTTCAAAAGTCAGTTTTCCAGAAATCTGAGGCTTCCCCTTTTTATATGTATATTAGGCCCGGATATGGAGCCAAGTATGTGTCTTCCTTGGAAAGATCAAGCTCACTTTCAAATACCATGCAGTGCAAGTCTCTGGTCCATAGCTGTCTTAATATTATACAATTTGAAAATTGAGGACCACCACTGGCTCCTTTATGGGAAACTATCCTATTTTCAACCCCAGGATTTCCTTGGGCCCTTATTGTCTCTGTGCTTTTGAGAACCTTGCAGACATGGAGTCAACTAAAACCTGTAGTTTTGAGGAGGTTGGAGTTTTGACTAAATCTCTTAAACTAAATTGTCATCGGAGGTTAGCTATTGAAAAAACAACCAACCAAAAAAGGCCCATTCCTTTAGGTATTGCTGAACACTGGAGAATATAAAATGGACCAGAAGGAGCAAAGCAAATTGGAACATCAAAGATTCCTAGCTATAAAGCTTAAGCTAAAATGAGCAAACCACACAAATGACCTTTTATTTTCCTACAGATCAGGAGGATTGTAGTCCAAAAATCGAGCAACATATATAGCGAAAACAGTTCCAGATATTCCTTAAGAAAGAAAAATACAATAAAATGTTTCTTTAAAAGAGGCACTTTAAGTAAGACCACTAACTGTGTATGACCTTTAGGCAAGACCCTGGGCACATTCACTTTAGCCATAAACACGGATGCCAAACCAGATAACCTCTAAGCTCTGTTGCAACCCCAATATTTTGTGAAAGAGTAAATAATTTCAGTATGTCCCTGAAGATTTGCAGAGGGAAATACTCAGTTGATCACAACTCTAGTGTAGTTCCTTTGATTCTTTGGTGATTTATTTTTTAATGAAAAGTCACCATTCAGTCACCTTCAAATAAATCTGTTCTTTCACCACACCAAAGAATTAGGTTCCAAACAACTCCCCCTAAAATGTGGTATTGATCTTGTTGCAGAATAATAAAGATAGAGGTAAAAAGTTGAATAATTCTTCCAGCTCTTTTGTGCTTTCAGTTTTCCAGCCTTCTGTCAAACATAAAAATAATTTTATTTTTCATTCAAAATTTGGCACCCATTTTCAGCATTATTGCTTTGGACCTAAGGTATAAGGAATTGAGATGATGATTCTTGGGTTCTGATAACACTTTTATTATTGATCCATACATGGCTCTTTTGTTCATTTCATTAGTTTTTATAACATCATAAAACACTTGTGGGCCACCTGACACTAGAGCGGGGGCCCGACGTTAAACTACATCTCACCGTGCAATTTTAGCGCCTTTGCAGTCTTTTTATTATTATTAAAGATTTGAGGGGCTGGCCCCGTGGCCGAGTGGTTAAGTTCGTGCGCTCCGCTGCAGGCGGCCCAATGTTTCATTGGTTCGAATCCTGGGCGCGGACATGGCGCTGCTCATCAAACCACGCTGAGGCAGTGTCCCACATGCCACAACTAGAAGGACCCACAACGAAGAATATACAACTATGTACCGGGGGGCTTTGGGGAGGAAAAGGAAAAATAAAATCTTCGCAGTGCCATGTGTGCGCCTAGATTTCGAACTGGCAAAACCCTGGACCACCGAAGCAGAGTGCATGAACTTAACCACTCGGCCACGGGGCTGGCCCCCCTTTTTTTTTTTTTTAAAGACTTTGCAGTCTTACATGAAGTTTTATTAGTATTTTTTTAAGGACTGCATGTTTGATTTTATTTAATTTTTTTTTGGATGAGGAAGATTGGCCCTAAGCTAACATATGTTGCCAGTCTTCCTCTTTTTGCTTGAGGAAGATTGGCCCTGAGCTAACATCTATGCCAGTCTTCCTCTATTTTGTATGTGGGATGCTGCGGCAGCATGTCTTGATGAGCAGTGTGTAGGTCTCTGCCGGGGATCTGAACTCATGAACCCCGGGCCACCAAAGCAGAGCACACAAAGTTAACCACTCCACCACCAGGGCAGCCCCCATGTTTGATTTTTTAATGAAAATGTAGGTAATCTCTATTATTATGATGGAAGACGTTCCCTAAACAATCCATATAAGTAAATGGTACATAGATGGAGCATGCATTGTTTGAGTAGATGTGCTTTAGAGTCAGACATTCAAACTTAGTAGTTCTGTGGCCTCAGACAAATGAATTAATTACCCTGAACCCCATTTCATAATCAATAAAATTGGGAGAATAGCTATCTTCAAGAGTTTGGTAAGGATGAAGTTCTAGGTATGGTATCGCCTGGTGCTTAGGATGTTTTACTGTTCAGTGCTCTGCTCGTCTGTCTGAATGTGCATCCTTGGCTGCTCTGTGTGCCCAGCAGATGGCACTAGTTATCGGTGAAGGCAGTGCTGACTGTCCTGTGCTACATCATCTGAATCCATTGCTGTTAGAGGAAGAGCATTGGAAAGAGCTGGGAAAGACTCTGAAAAGTGTTATAAGGGTGACTTTAGGTACAACAACAAAAGATTCCTTGTACTGTGAAAAACACACATTCAGCGTACAAAATTAAAAACAAAATGAATTAAAAATGAAATACTTAAAAATATTAAAGAGCAGGGCCGGCCCCATGGCACAGCAGTTAAGTTCACACGTTCCGCTTCGGTGGCCCAGGGTTTGCCATTTCAGATCCCGGGTGTGGACATGGCACCACTTGATGAGCCATGCTGTGGCAGGCGTCCCACATATAAAGTAGAGGAAGGTGGGCACGGATGTTAGCTCAGGGCCAGTCGTCCTCAGCAAAAAGAGGAGGGTTGGCAGCAGATGTTAGCTCAGGGCTAATCTTCCTCAAAAAAAGAAAAAAAAGATTGAAGAGCAACTTAATGGTCAGCTCTTTAAACTATATTAGGAGTTTGCATTTTGTTCCAAGTGCAGAGGAAAGCCATTGATGAACTGGAAAGAAAAGCCATAAAATTGAAAATAATATTTATAACACATAAACAAGCAAATGACTTATCTAGAATATATAAAAAAATTCCTATAAATTGATAAGAAAAAGATGAAACAATAGAAAAAATGATGAAACACTTGAACAGTCACTTCACAAAAGGAATTCCAGATGGCTGACACACAGAAAGATGCTCAACTTCATCAGTAGTGAGGGAAAGCAAATTAAAACCACAGTAAGAAACCATTTTACACCCACAGGATTGGTGAACGTGTACAATAATACCAAGAGGTGACAAGGACCTTCAGAGCCCCAGGAGCTCTAATAAACAGTGCTGTGGGAGAGCACAGTCGTGTCGCCAACTTTGGAAGCATGCAGTAAAGTCAAAGGTGGCACTCCCTTGGACCTGGGATTTCCACTCCTAAGGAAATACCCTAGAGAAAACCTGTGCATCAGTGTAACACTAGCTTTGATACAAGAGCATTCTTGGCAGCACTGTTTATAACGGTCAGAAACTAGAGACAACACAAATATTCCTCGATTGGAGGATGAATAACCAGACGAAGGTATTTTCACATCGTGGAATGCCATAAAACGACAAAAAGGAAAGCACTGCAGCCACATGTACAAGAAAGGGTGTGTCTTAAAAGCAAGATAGAGAAGAATGCATATGGTACAATTCCATTTAAATAAAGTTTAAAAACAGGCAAAACCAGATTATATTGTTTAGAAATGCATACATGAGTGATAAACTATGAAGGTGAATAAGAAATTAAGTTAGAATAGTGGTGGCCTCTGATGTCAATTATATCTAAAAAAAATGGTAGTTACTTCTGATGGGAGAGACAAGGCTGTCGGGGTGAGGGCTGTTCACTCTCGACCAGCGTGGTGATTACTTGTGTATTTGCTTTGTATTTATGCATCCAGCTGTACATTAGGTTTCATGTACTTTTCTGCATGTGTTTTTATTTCACAATAAAATCTTTAAAAAATGCACACACACTGGCTCCTGTGTTGAGAGTGGATTGTGCAGGGGCAAGAATGAAAGCAGGGAAACTAATTAGGTGAAAGATAATAGGAGTAGAGGCTTGGACCAGGGCCGGTGGTGGGAACGGAGATGGAGAGGATCAGACAGATTCAGGAGGCAGGACTGTTGGGACTTGCTAGCTGATTGTTTCCTCTTGTTGTCTGTGATAGTTCACAAACCAGAAAAAGTTACCTGGGCAGAAGCTGCTGGAACCATTCGGGATGGAGTACAAGCCTATACAGCTCTGCATTATCTTTCTCATCTCTCCCCTGGAAAATCAGTGCTGATAATGGATGGAGCAAGTGTAGGTGCTAATCGTTTTGTTAAGAAACAGACCAAAATACAGTAAACTTGGGGAGTGGGACATCCATTTGCTAATATAATTCTTTGCCAATAGCTTATTCATTGATTTCTTTACCAAACTCCCATTTTGTTAAAATAAGCAGCTTTTATCAATAGGAGATAAAAGTGACTTAGTGTGTTTCATTTCTTATTGCTTTGAGTCTGGTAGTGCATTAAAAAGCAGACAAGCCATTTTTTTCATGCCTGTTACACAAAGCGTAAAATAGCTCATGACATGTTTGCAGCCATACCCCAGAACTCCCTAGCAATTTTGTGTCATAACCCTCACACTTACACTCACGTTAATAAGTATTGCCTTTATAGATGGATCACACAAGATAAAAAGTGTGCTAATTTAAACATATTACATGTATCCTCAAAAAAACAGTTCAAATGGGCCAGCCCTGTGGTGTAGCAGTTAAGTTCCCATGTTCTGCCTCGGCAGCCTGGGGTTCACACGTTTGGATTCCGGATGCAGACCTAGCACCGCTGGTCAAGTCACACTGTGGCAGCGTCGCACATAAAATAGAGGAAGATTGGCACAGGTGTTAGCTCAGGGACAGTCTTCCTCACACACACACACACACACACACACACACACACACACACAGCAGTTCCAGACACTAAAAGAATACATAAAAATATATTACAATCTAAAAATGTTATACAACTTGGGGTGAGGTTATAGTTTTCTTTCTGGCTGTTGAACATGCTTTTTCCCCTGCTTTTCTTTGGAAAGAAGCAGAACTGTCTTCCGTGTTGACTTCAGCCTGATGTCTAACATCAGGATAGCAGTATTTCCCTGAAACGCAGCAAGAGGATGGAGCTTTTGAAGTGCTTTGATCTTCAAGGAGAGGTGGCTGGACTGGCCCATATATTATGTAATTAGTTTAGATCATGATGCTGACAAGGCCCTGAAAGGCTCGTTTTTCTCTTTCCAAGGCCATGTTTCCGAATGCGGCCCTCCATCTTGAGACTGTGCTGTGGCCAGCCTGGGTGAGAGCAGGTGGCACGCGCACCTTTTCCACCACCCCTTGTGAAGCAGAAGGTCAATCAAATGTTTGAACCTACTAAACTGGTCCATATCTTTTTCTTTTTTCTATCAGATAACATTTAAAAATATACTAAAGTGGCACAAAAGTAATTAGACTTTATTAAACAGCTTATAAATTAGATATGGCCTCTGCCCTGTATCTGTAAACCCGTTGTCTGTTTTTTCCACACAGGCACTTGGTACAATAGCTATTCAGTTAGCACACCACAGAGGAGCCAGAGTGATTTCAACAGCATGCAGCCTCGAAGACAAGCAGTACCTTGAAAGACTTCGGCCTTCTCTAGGTGGGTACTACTCCTCAACACAGGCTGTAACAGAAAATTTTGAAGGGGTAGCGCCTTAAAAACTGCACTTGTAAAACAAAGTGCAAAGTCCCAAATGAAAGTCACTTTTAAAATGTACTTAGTATTTGTGCTAAGTCCAAGTTTGTGATAGTTTTAATTTTTTAATCGTTGTTTAAACCTACATTTTTCAGTTTTTTTTCTTCTTTGCCCCATTGTTATCAACGTACCCATATGCATTAGGTGAACTTTGACACAGTTTAAAAATACCTGATAGCGCTTTGGTTTTCCTCAATAAATCCATATATTTTGCCTCACTTCTATGTTTCTCGACCTCTTTTGCCCAGTGGTGCACCTCTAAAGTTGTCGTTTTCTGTGATGCACCAGGAAGGGAGATGATGCACTTACACAGAAACACAGGTCAGACACGGTTTATGGTGAACAGGACATGGTGCGACTGGGGAGCTCTTGAATGGATTGAACCTATCTGAATGACAGTAAATAATGAAAGGAGGAAGAAAGTAGAGGCTGCCAAAAAGAAAAAAGGAGAGGAGAAAGACAGGAATGGAAAAACTAACAGAGAGAAAAGAGGCTGAGCGGAGTATAAGTGACGGGCAGGTAGGAAGGGAAGGCAGGCTCACTGAGTGTCAGTAGGAATGACGTCTCCTTGAGTCCTCCGCAAGCCTGTGTTGGCCAAGCAGGAAACAGCATCTAGAGAATTTAACTAGCTTGTCCGAGCATACACAACTAGAAGAAGGACTGGAATGGGCTTTGAACCCAGGCCTGTCTATCGTTAAAGCCGTGTTATTTCCATTGTTACCTTATGGTTCTGGCAGAGAGAACCAATAAATGGAAGGAAGGTTAAGGCAGGAGCTGGAGAAGGGAGGAAAATAGGGGAGAAAAGGAGAAAGGAGAGATTGAAGATGGAATAGAGACATTAGCCTGCCCTTCCTAGTGCCTCAGTGCCCTTTCCCTTGTGCCCTCCCCGCCCCCACCTCCGTCCTCCGAGTCTTGGGGGTCATACTGGACTACACCTTGAATCTTCAGCAGCTCTGGGAGGAATCCTCTTTAACAAGAAGTTGCTAAAAGATAGAAAAATAAAATTTAAACATGTCTTCATTTGCAGCTCAAATTCTGAAATTTTTTTTTATTCTCTCTGTGGTTTGTTCTATCAATATAATACTTTATAGCAACCAGTTAAAATTGGTTTAATTCTTACAAACTCTGCTGAAAACATTTTTTTTTCCTTCGGGATTTTTCTTCATTTGGGGGAGTAAGTGGGGGGGAGGGTAGAGGGGATTTCTGTGACTGAGAAAGGATAAAACAGCCTCTAATAGAGAAGTACCATATCATACAAATAGATTTTTGTACTTTTTAGCTCTGAAGTCTGTTAAGTCTGAAAATACTTAAGAAGTTGCTTAATCTTTCAGTCCCTGTCTCAATAAGAGTGTACCTCTGAGGCTTGTACATTCTCAGTTCTGGCGATATATCCTTTAGCTATGGAGAACAGTCCTGTCAACAGACCAGCTTTGGAACACATTAACCACAAAATCCTCATATTTTTATTTTATTGAATATAGCAGTCTCTTCATTTAAATTGATCCTTACCAATATTGGGTTAGATGAGAAACAGTATAACTTGGATTCAGTAATTGTTTGAACCACTTAAGTTATTTCAGAGAACAGATATTTATTTGCTTTGCTTTTTCTTTTTCTCTAATTTGTGTTGATCACATAGAGAACAGTACAGTTGCCTGACTTCCTGTCCTTTACAGCCCGAGTGATCGATCTATCTAATGGGAAAGCCCATGTTGCTGAAAGCTGCTTAGAAGAAACAGGTGGCCTGGGAGTAGATATTGTCCTAGATGCTGGAGGTGGGCACTTTACTAAATCAGTAGTCTCTGTCATTTCAGTGATGAGTGAATTTCAGGAAAAAAATAGCCAGGGAGTAATTATTAACATATTTATTGATGTTTAGGTTTGTTTTTGTTTTTTAACTTTTTTATTTAAATTGGAGCTTCATTTTATTCCCACTATAAACACTGTCTGGAAGAGAGAACATGCTTATCTTTTAAAGTATAAGTGTTGGGGGTTGGCCCAGTGGCATAGGGGTTAAGTTTGTGCACTTCACATGAGTGGCCTGGGGTTCTCGGGTTCAGATCCTGGGCATGGACCTGCACACCACTCATCAAGCCATGCTGTGGCAGCATCCCACATACAAAAATAGAGGAAGATTGGCACAGATGTTAGCTCAGCAACAATCTTCCTTGAGCAAAAAGAAAAAGCTTTCAGTGGAATGAATGTATACGTCATTAGTTTTTAAAATGGATGTTTCAACAATTACATCAAAATATCACTGTCTTGAGTCAGAATTCCTTAATCAGAAGTCAACTTTTCCCCAAATACTAAGCTATCAATGTTAGGATTAAAACTATCAGACTTAGTTATGTGTTATGTTACCTTGCCTGGTTTTCAAACGAAAATACACTTTTTATCTTTAGTTATTTGATGTATAATTAAATCTAAAGTAAATTTTATGAACAGTTTTAATGCAAAAAGTACATTTTAAAGTATCTGATTAAATTGTGCATTACCTTTTACTAAGAAAAATGCTTCCTCATTTCTACATTAAAAAGTAAAGAGAATAAATAAAATTTTTGTCAGATTATTATAAAATATATTTCTTCTCTCTCTTTCTTTTTAAACTATTCCCTTGTAAGTGAGATTATACAGCAAAGATGATGAACCAGCTGTAAAATTACAGCCACTGCCACATAAACATGATATCATCACACTCCTTGGTGTTGGAGGCCATTGGGTAACAACAGAAGAAAACCTGCAGGTACAGCATCACTTCTGCACCAAAAGGATGTCAGTAACAAAGAAGAATGCCTGTCTTTTGAGGCAAGATGTGGCTAAATTAGTATAAGTACTAAATTATACCCTACCTTTAAATAAATGTAGCTTTTTTTCTTTTTTTTTTTTACTTCAGCTACATGTCGGCTAAAATGTGGAAATAGTACCTAGTAGAAGAGTTCATTCAACTTTTCTTTAGTGGTTTGGAAGTAGTGACTTCTCAATATTTTAAAAGTATTTCAAATAAGATTTTTTTCTTAGGAACAAACATTACTGTTGACATATACTTAGCAAAATATTTCTGTATAAAGTTATGACAATTTCCCAATTATTCAAATTGGAATTTACTGTATCTGTGCATATATAGATTGTCTCCCAAGTTACATTTCCCAACAGAATTGAAATTAAATATTTTTGTCATGGTTGTTATGCAAATACCATAATTCTCATATACCAATCTTCATTGATTTTCCGACATCCTCCTGAAGGGGACCGGTAAGTAGCAGCCAGAAATCCCGCCCCCCCCCCCCCACCCAAACACACACACACACACACACACACACACACACTACATCACATCTAGGTTGGCCTTGCATCTGACCTTACTGTTTCGTTTTGGATAATGACTTAGAAAAGAAGTATAGTTTACATATTGTTATTAAAGTTTGGCGATTATTTGCGATTTGGGTATTATATAGTTTGTGTAAAAGTTTTTCTGGCTCAAGATCCCAATCATCTTTCTGCTGTTACCCTCACAGTAACTGATCAGTCTTTGTGCATTCTATCCAAGTTGGATCCTCCAGATAGCCATTGCCTTTTCCTCAAGGGAGCAACGGTGGCTTTCCTTAACGATGAAGTTTGGAATTTGTCAAACGTACAACAGGGAAAATATCTTTATATCCTTTTTTTCTGCTGACTTGAGTTTCTTGCTTGAAATTTACCTTGTCATCATTAAGTTCTTTAATCATGATGATGATAAGTAATAATAATAGCTAACTTTCCTTGAGCATGCCAAACAATGTTCCAGGTGCTTTGTAGGTATTAATTTATTTAAACATTAAAGCAGCCCTGTGAGGTGTGAGTACTGATATCATCCCTATTTCACAGGTGAAGAAACTGAGGCACAGAAGGGTTAGTACATGCCCAGGGACACAGCTGGCAAGTGGCAGGACAAGAATCCTACCTAAGTAGTCGCACTGATTTCTTAATGGGAAGTAAATCATAAGATGGAAGATTTTGTTTCATTTTTAACCTGCCCTTATGGAAATTATATGTCACCTTAAGAGGGTGCATCCTTACTCCTATGATGGTGCCATTGTGCCACACATTTCAGAATACTTATCTAAATTAAAGAGTTTGTGGGGTGTATTTAAGGATATCAATGCTAAGAAAGCTTTATCAAACAAAGATGGGTTTGATTTTTTAAAATGGAAGTCATTAGGAGACGAATCTGGTGACTGAAGCAGAATCATTCCAGTTTTGGTAAAAGTAATGAAAAGTTTTCTTGAGAATATAAAAGCAGTTGTAAAAGAAAGGTCCCAAACCTGTTTAGAGCAGGGTCAACTGAAGAATAAACCTTTTATTTCTAGGATGATTGTTTTAAAGGCAGCAGCACTTGGTAAAATTGTTAATATATTGGATAAAAAGTAAGTTCTCGTTGCTTAATAGAGTATACTTATGCATGAAGAAAGAGACTGTCATAGCCTCACATTTGTCTCCAGTGCATAGCATACTTTAAGCTTGTTAAATGTGTGTAGTTATATATGTGTGATATGTGTAAAGGCCAGCCTCCTCTAGGAACAAGGACAGACTTAAGTTGGAGCTTTCAAATAGTAGTATTTAATTAGTATACTGCATATGTTCAGTTTTAAAGAGTACATTTCAAAACCAGAACATCCCCTTAATGTAGTGAATGTATGAGTTTAAAGTATTTGATTAAATATTTTCTTATTAAGTTTAGAAAATAGCCTTAGTTTTTAACTTTCTGAAAGAATTCTTTCAATTTCAATTTTAGGCAACTTAAAATGTCCAGTAACACTGTAATTTTCAAGAAGACCAAGGAGTGTTAGTAATAGAGAACACCATGTATTAAAAGTAACATTAGTTAGCATGTTTTGAATCTTACATGTCAGAAGCTAGGCTGGCTGCTTTGCCTATGTTACTTACCTTAATTTTCTCAACCAGCCCCCCACCCTTATCCCATGAGTACGTGATTTTAACCTATTTGACAAATCCATAGACCACATTGAAACATGACACATTTATATGAAATGATGTTAAATTTTCAAAAATCAGAAATACATGTTTTTTATGGATACACTTAGATATACTCTTGGCAATTTAATTACAAGGAGAGAGGCCGGCCCCGTGGCCAAGTGGTTAAGCTCACGCGCTGTGCTTCGGCGGCTCAGGGTTTTCCCAGTTTGGATCCTGGGCAAGGACGTAGCGCCACTCATCAAGCCATGCTGGGGCGGCGTCCCACATGCCACAACTAGAAGGACCTACAACTAACAATATGCAACTATGTACCAGGGGGCTTTGGGGAGAAAAAGGAAAAATAAAATCTTTAAAAAAAAAAAGTAGAGAATTTGCATAGTTGGAGTGAATCAGTATTCCTTAAGTTCTTTTTTAAAAATCCTTAAAATGGCTTATGGTCATCTTTTCTAACTTACAGTTTCTAAAGTCCTGAATCAAACTTTAGTCCTCACTTATGCAGACCCCCCTCAGGCGGTTCACACTTGTGCCGGTTGCTGCGTGTGATTTCACATGGAGATCTCCTTCCGATGGTGTGATTATATGCCATAAATCATTCTCCGCTGCTTGCAGTTACATAGACTCTCCGTCCTAACGTTATAATTTCAGTTAAATGACTAGATTTTTTCCTAATTTCACACTGTCTTTTGGTTCTCTTAGTGACATATGTCACACACACAGTTTATTAACTCCCCTGCACACAAATTTGAGCCTATCCTGAGCCAGGTTCGTAAATAAATGTGCCCCTAAAGTAATGCTAAAATTGTTTATAACTAACAGTACCATACATAGTGCTGACGTGGAAACCTGACACCATTGCATTACCATCCATTTGGGATGACACTGGTCATTAGGTAGACAGGCATCAGGCTTGTTTCCTTCATCACTTGTCCTTAGAAGTGTAGGCTCTATATGGCACCACCTCTGAAATCAGATCCCCATTTCCCTGTTTTAGAGGTAAACTTGAGAGCTTACAGAGGTTTTGTAACTTAAATTTTGAATTTCTGAGAGTGCTAAACTTAAAAAAAAAAAAAGTGACCTGCCTAGCATCTTCTGCTTATTGAATGGTTTTATTTCATCCTCTCTCCTTGACGTTCCCACCTTAACCATCTTTCCAGCTACGTATCTTAAAAGATGTGATGGAGAAGTTATCAGCTGGTGTTTTTAGGTATGCTAAGTAAATCATTGTTCTTGTTTGTATTTCTGTTCTCAAAGCAATAAGGCAGGCATTTCCATGTTTATTTCAGCTTTCACAGTACACCTGTTGCCTCCATAGTTTATTCTTTTGTTTAGATAAATAGCTGCTCTTTAATGTTTCTCAAATTGTATTTTTGTGGTGCACCAGTAAGTACACCCAAAGGTACAAGTGGCTTGTGAGGTTGCCTTACTCCACCCCTTACTGTACCTCACGCCTCCTAAAGCAACTCGAAATAACCTGTAGCTTGAGAAGAGGGAAAAGTATAATTTTTTTTAAGTGGGATCTTTTTATCAAAAGGGGGGGGTGGATGAAGTAGGCATTTTTTCCCCTTCAAAATTTAACCACTTCTAACAGTGGAAATATTAATGGACAAGTTTGTTTAAATTATTTAAAGTAGTAGAATTGAGCTCTAGCAATTGTCAGCTACTGTCCTATATGTTCTACTCATCTTTATGTTGACCTGACATTTCTAATAATTTATTCTTCCTCAGGCCTCAGTTGGATGAACCCATTCCACTATATGAGGCAAAAGTTTCCATGGAAGTTGTTCAGAAAAACCAAGGAAGAAAAAAGCAAGTTGTTCAATTTTAATTTTATTTCTCTGACCTCAGTTGGATGAACCCATTCCAGTATTTGAAGCTGGAGTTTCCTCGGAAATTGTACAGAAAAGTCAAGGAAGATAAAAGCAAGTTCCATTTTTAAACATGTTTTCCTGCTGAAACAAGATGCTCAGAGTTATTTGAAGTATTTGAAAAATTATTGTACGAACGGGTCAAGACAATTCTGTAATTAACATCTAAAGGGAATGTTCTGAGCGCCTTTTTAGTTATTGTTTCTATACATTTGGCTCTGTTACAACATTGTTTCCATGAAGAAACTGCTTTCAGCAAAAGCCACGCTACTCTTGATAAAGCTGTCTTTTGCTATCTGAAAATAACGTTATTACTTTTGTATCAACTCCATTCTCAACACCCCTTAACAAGTCTTTGCTGTCGTA
Source organism: Equus przewalskii (assembly GCF_037783145.1). NCBI lineage: Eukaryota > Metazoa > Chordata > Mammalia > Perissodactyla > Equidae > Equus > Equus przewalskii. The sequence goes on along the minus strand of NC_091857.1, from coordinate 30,157,590 downwards.
ATTTAATCATTTGAGTATATTTTCACTTCTCTATGGATCTAGCCCATAGACACACAGCGTTTTCAAGTATTCATTCACTCCAGGGTTTCCCGCGGATCAACCAGGAGCATCCCAGTAACGCCCTTTGGGCCGCGCTGCTTGCACGGAGGGCTGCAATGGCGAAGCCCGGCAGGGGGGCGGGGGCTGCGCTTGCATAACCGCGTGCTGAATCCCTGCCAGGGTTCTCTATTGGGGGAAGGGGGAGGAGGCCCAGGCCCCTCTCCTCCCCTGTGGACATCGCCACTGCCGTCTGGCCACTGATGGAAGCAGCAGCTCGCCTGTGACATTTCTTTTCCATCTAGGCCGCACGCCCGCGCTCATCGCACCCCTGATGCGGTTTTAAATACCGGTCAGCTATTTCCGTACTCAAGAGGGGACTGCACACCGGTGCCCTTGACCGCGTGCTTCCCAGCAACTTAGCACCCGGCGACCTGACCACGGCCAAGGACCCGGCCGGAGAGCCAGGGCGGCGCCTCCCGCACTCGGGCCAGCTGGCGGCGGCGGCGGCGGCCCTGCAGCAGCGCAGCCGGGGCGGGGCCTCGAGAGCGGCCTGCGGCGCACGCGCCCCGCGCGCCTGGGGGCGGGGCCGGCGCGCGCGGGAAGCGCTTGCGGGCGGCCGCTCGGCCCGTGAGCCCGCGCCGCGCGTCATGGCCCTCTCGGTGCCCGGCTACTCGCCCAGTTTCAAAAGGCCGCCCGAGACGTTGCGGCTCCGGCGGAAAAGGGCCCGGAGCCGTGGGGCCCCTTCGCGGCCCGAGCCGGCGCCCCGCCGCGCCGCCCTGGAGGCCGGGTTGCCCCTCCGTCCCTTCCCGGCGGCGGCGGGCAGAGGCGGCGGCCCGGCCGCGGCCCCCAGGAACCCCTTCGCCCGCCTGGACAACCGGCCGCGGGCCGCCGCCGAGCCCCCCGGGGAACCGGCCCGCGGCCAGCAGGAGGCGCCGGGCCCGGTGAGTGTCTCGGCGCTCGGCAGCCGCGGGCTCGGGGCTCCGGCCGCGGAGAGAGCTGGCGCTGGGCGCGGCCCTCTTGGGGAGAGGCCGGCCAAGACCGCCGGACGCCCTGGCACCCCTCCTGGAGGGCGGCTGCCGGCGGAAGCAGGAGCCCCTTTCCGTGGCGTTCAGGGCCCCCGCTCCCGCGCGCAGAATCACTGGGAGCGAGGAGCGGGGAGCACTCCGGGGTCGGGGTCTGCCAGCGTGTCTCACCCAGGGCCCCTCGATCCTCCGATGGGGGACCCACACGTCAGTCGCTAGACGCGCAGCCCCTGGCCTCCCCGCGGCTGCGGCGGCAGCTCCGACGGCCCGCGCGGGGAGCAAGCGTATGCACACTCCAGGGCGCGCCGATGACAAAGGACCGTGCTTTTAACCCCAGCTTTTAGGTGCTAATCAAGAGAATGACTTGCCGTGGGAAGAGAAGTTTCCTGAAGGAACAGCCGCTCCTGAATCGCTGCAGGTAGTACTGGCGAGTGTCCTGAGCGCGCGCGCCCTGCGGCGGGAGTGCGCGCTTCCCCGAAGCGGGTTGCTCCGAAAGGGGTTTCGCAGAGAGCCCCAGGCCTCGGACGGCGCGGGGATGCTCACAACGGCGCCAACGCCAGCGTGAGCGAGCGTGCGGGGCCCCCTCGGCCTCCGGCGGGCGACGCTGCCCCCTGCGGGGAGTGCGACCCCAGCTCTGCGCGCGGCGCCAGCCCCGCAGGCTCGGCCGAGCTCCTCGCCCAGTCTTCCACCGGGTCCTCGCACCCCCTTCCCGGCGCCGCTGCCCGCCGAGCCCGCCGGTGCCACCCGCTCCGCTCCGCGCCCCGGGGACTCGTGTCTGCTGGGTGAAGGAGGGCCGCAGTGTCCTAAGGGAGCAGGCGGGAAGCGCCCGCAGACCCCCGGCCTTCCAGAAGTGCCCTTCCCGGGGGCTGTGGAAAGTACTTCCCCCTCCCCAGAGACACAACCGCTGTTGACGCTTCAGCACAGCCCCTTCCAGCCTTTTGCACACTGTGTAGTTTATTTTCAATGTTGTTTATTAGACAGTTCATAAAATTTTGACCTTTTAGTTATGGGTAATGTTACTTAGATTTGAAAGTCTTTTTTCCTTGTTACTCTACTAATTTTTGTGTCCTTTGTTTTCTAAAAGACTCCACACGTATCATCCTCCGAGTCTGATATCCTGTCCTCAGGAAGTACTGAGTTACCTGTGGACTGGAGCATTAAAACTCGCCTCCTTTTCACCTCTTCTCAGCCCTTTACCTGGGCGGATCACTTGAAGGCCCAGGAAGAGGCTCAGGGTGTCGTCCAGCATTGCAGAGCGACAGAAGTTACTTTGCCTCCAAGTATACAGGTAATTCTGAAGGAAACTAGCTACGTCTTAAAGTAACAAACTAAGTGTAAAATGTACTGCTCTGCAAAGTATCAGAGATATTTCTTTTCACTAATTGTTCAACTAAACCATTCTTTTCTAAGGCCTTTTGAAAAAGATAATACAAGGAAAAGAAATGAAAAGCAATCGAGTAGGATTGCAAAGGCAGATTGGTTATTTTACTGATTTTCTCACATTTAATGTATACTCTACCTTTTTTTTTTAATTGTGGTCTTAATAGCTTGTACCGTAGTGAAATTTCGGTTGTACCTTATTAATTGTCAAACACCATGTAAATGTGCCCCTTCACCCCTTGTGCCCACCCGCCACCCCTCTTCCCCCGGGAACCACTAATTTGTTCTCTTTGTCCTAGTTTGTTTATCCTCCACAGATGATGAAATCATATGGTGTGTGTCTTTCTCTGTCTAGCTTATTTCGCTTAACACGATGCCTTCAAGGCCCATCCATGTAGTTGTGAATGGGACGATTTCATCTTTTTTTAATGGCTGAGTAGTATGTTTGCACCACATCTTTATCCACTCATCAGTCAATGGGCACTTGGGTTGCTTCTACGTCTTGGCTATTGTGAATAATGCTGCCATGAACATAGGGGTGTATGAGTCTCTTTGAATGGTTGATTTCAAGTTCTTTGGGTAAAGACACAGTAGTGGGATGGCTGGCTCATAGGGTATTTCTATTTTTAATTTTTTTTTAAATTATATTCCACTTTTTTTTATAGTAAACTTTATTTTCATTGATATTTCATTTAACGTTATTTCAGAGTAGGGCTGTGCTCTAAGATGAGCAAAAGAACAGATATGCTAAATCTCATCAGATTTTTTTACACTGTCCCTTTGAGTAGGGTATGGATTTTCAGGACCCCCAACATTGATACCTAACTTTTTACCCCTTGTGATTTTACCTACAGACACAGAAAGAAGAGATAACATCAACCAACAAGAATCAAACTGTGTGAGGGTATTAGAATAATAAGCTCTTGTGTTATACATTACACACCTCTTTAGGATTGTAATGATAATGATTTTTTTTCCCTGCAAAGTTCAGTGCCTTCTTTTTTTTAAGTAAGACATGATAATACATGAAAATCCTGCACTTACTTCTCTTAATACACTAGGAATAGTGGACGTTTTAAAATTCTTTGAGTCCAAGCTGGGACATGAGTATGATTGATGGGGTCTACTGAACACACTAATTCCAAGTTTGACAGCCGTCAGCAAACTGGCACCCGCGATTCTCATTCCCATAATGCCAGCCAAGGTTCCAGATGTAGCTAGGAAACCCCAGATGTTCCTCTGATCCTGAGACAGCTGATAAGCACCCAGGCCTGCTAACCCACCGAAGAGGAGCCCAGCGGCCAGGGATGGGACACTACCTGCTTTTGCATAGCCAGTGATCCCACCAGAAGCAACCAGTGCTGCATAGCCAAAGCCAATCCAGTGTAAAGGCACTAGCGGGCTGGAGTCCTTCTGCATTGTTCTCTTTCACCCTGTGCAAACAGAAGACTACACTAGGCCTGCACCGAACCGCTTTCCAGAAGGTCTCCGCAGGTCGACCGGGGTGTGCCAGCAGCAGGGCCTATACTCTACTTTTTTAAATGCACTAATTCTTGCTACCTAGGTGATGGTTAGTTGTAAATTTAGTAGAGTTAATGAGTTAGAATGGTTTTAGAGAAGTGTAATTGCGTTACTTTCAGGTTTAGCCCATCAGCTCAAACTAGGCTAAAAGGAATTAGGTAGAGGCCGTAGCACATCTCTTTCTTCAGTAGATCAGGATGATTTGTGATCCACATTATCAATTTTTACTGGCTACTTTTGAAACAGTGTCGTCAGGGGAGCGGAGTTGAACATAGCGTTACCTACACACACACCCCCCAGAAAAATATGGTCATTGTTCTTCAGGATGGTAGAGACAGGAGAATGTTCCCATCTGTGTTTAAGTGTGTATTCTGATGTTTGGTTTAACAGACTGCCATTGCTGACAAGAAAGGTTTTTTCAAACAAAAAACCCATTTTAGCCCATCTTAACAGTTAACACTTTCCTGTAGGAAGCAGTGAAGATTGTGAGAATAAGTTTGGTATATTCAGTGTCTTTTTAATGAAATTTTGTACTTCTAATGGGGCAGAAACTGTCCACTATCATCTCTGGATTTTAGGATCCCAAACTCTGCACTGAGCTCCGCCGTGCCTTCCAGCAGAGCCTTGTCTATTGGCTCCACCCTGCCTTTCCGTGGCTGCCGCTCTTCCCTCGTATCGGAGCAGACAGAAAAATGGCTGGAAAGGCAAGCCCTTGGTCAGCTGATGAAGCCCTGCAAGACATTTTAATGAGTGACTGGTAAGATTGGTAAAAATCTGTGCAATCGAGTGAATTTTCATTTTAGCAGTATTCTCTTTTTTTATTATTTATAAGATGTGGAAATGTACAGCGAGAGAAGGATTTCTCTGTCCTTCTGAATTATTTTACCTAAACTCTTAATAAGTAGCATTTAAATTGTTTACTTTTTAAGCTGTTGTTCGCTCTTCATGCGGTCGTGGAATGTGTTTAAGCATTTGATAAGTATATATAGACAGAATTCTTTAATGTTACTCCTTGTCAATGGCTGCTTCCTGTCTCATCAGCAGAAGCTGCTCAGAGAAAGCAACCAATTATCAATTAAATTTTGTTTAAAGAAAAAATGGTTAGTGTTTAAGTGGTAAACACTACTTGTTAAAGTATTTAGAAGTCATCAAGTCCCATGACCAATTTTAGCCTTTAAAGCCAAGCTGTATGAAACGGCAAAAATTCAAACCATTATCTCTAGTGTTTGTGTTGTGTTTTAAATCAGGCGAGTATCAAACTGAATTATACAAAATTAAATTTTAGATTTTGAATTAAATGTTTAATAATACCTAAATAAAATAAAATTTTTTTGCTTCCTAGGTCTGTGAGCTTCACTTCTCTATATAATCTGCTGAAGACAAAACTTTGCCCCTATTTTTATGTTTGTACCTATCAGTTTACTATCCTGTTCCGTGCAGCAGGATTAGCAGGAAATGATGTAATCACAGCTCTCATATCTCCTACAACTAGAGGTTTAAGAGAAGCTATGAAAAATGAAGGTAAGGGGCCAGCCTGGTAGCGTAGTGGTTAAGTTTGTGGTGCTCCACTTGGGCAGCCCGGGCTGGCAGGTTCAGATCCCGGCACAGACCTATCACTCATCAAGCCGTGCTCCGGTGGTGACCCATATACAAAAAATAGAAGAAGATGGGCATAGATGTTAGCTCAGAGCCAATCTTCCTCACACACACACACACACACACACACAAAAAGGAGGTAAACCTTAGGTTAAAAATGAGAATACCACACTAGATAATAGACACTTTACTTAAAAGCTAAAATTTGAATTCTTTTAACAGTTGAATTGTCTTCTACGAGTTTTACCTATATTATTTTAAGAAATGTTTATTTCTTCACTTCTGATTTTTTCCAGCAGTCATTTAAACTGCCCCTTATACATAGCTTTAAGTTAATAGTGTTCCCTTCTCTGATCTCTAAACACGTGTTGGCCTGGAAAGTCCAAATCTGAATATACTCCGCTAGAAATTTCTTGAGAGTGCAAATTACTTATCCCCTTTAAATAACATAATTTTCTTTTTTTTTATTGTGGTAACATTGGTTTATAACATTATATAAATTACAGGTGTTCATCATTATATATTTCGACTTCTGTGTAGATTACATCATGTTCACCACCCAAAGACTAATTACAATCCGTCACCACACACATGTGCCTAATCACCCCTTTTGGCCTCCTCCCTCCCAACAGTAATTTTCAAACTGGGTCAACTCATTAGTGGATCATGAAATCTATTTAGTGGGCTCAGTCAGCACTTTTTAAAAAAATGAAATCGAGTAGAATATACTTTATGAAAGAGTACCACATGTAGTAAGTGTATGTATTGCTTCCTGAACTTTTTGTTTCAAGGAGGGTGTGTGTGTGTGTATATTGTGGGTTGCTGTCAGGAAAGCTTGAAAACTACTGCCTCAATAGATCAAGTGTGAAAATTCACATTTTCAAATTTCATACTCTCTGACACTGGGCACTCCTTTTAAATTCTTTTAGATTACATTAGAGAAAACTCAGTTACCTTTTTCTTTCCTCATGTAGGTATTGAATTTTCTCTGCCTTTAATAAAAGAAAATGGCCAGGAGAAGAAAGCATCCAGAACAAGCTTGGGACATGAGGAGTATGTGATTAAAGTAACCTTTTACATCTTCCTGTGACTTAACTCAGTGAAACAGTTTTGTAGAGAAAACAGCTTTATGAAGTGGGGACTCTAACTATGGCCATTTCCTAGGGAGCAAGCAATGAGTGATGAGGATGAAGAAGAAAGTTTCTCTTGGCTGGAAGAGATGGGTGTGCAAGATAAAATTAAAAAACCAGATATACTCTCCATCAGGCTGTATCCTTTCAGTTCTTATTAACTAGAATTGATTTTCATTGAATTAAGTTAACGAGCAATGTAATACTGTCTGGTAATTTTATTTGACTATAATCTTAAATGATCTTAAGATCATATTAAAACTAATTCTCCATTTTGATATTAAATAACAAACTCCTAAGTACCAATAAACTGTCAACAGTTATTATTAAACTGTTTTTTTTAAAGTGAAGTCATTCCATTTTGGTTAAGTTTATGGGCCGAACGGAACATATTTTTGACTAGAGAAGAAATCAGTTTTTTTAGGTGTCAATTTACAGCAAATTCAGATGGTCAAAGAGAAATCATTTTGATTCAAACAGATGCCTTATAATTGTAGTGAAGAGGGGTGGTAAGAACATTTCCAGTTTGGAATGGGGATAAAATGGTCCCATGTGATTCAGAATCAAGATACCTGCTTTTCCCAATGGTTGGGATTTGCTTTTGCAGTTTCCTTGATTGTCATCTTCAGGCGTAAAGAGAAACATGAAGTACAAATGGACCACAGACCTGAGTCTGTTGTGCTGGTGAAGGGAATGAATACCTTTACGTTGCTAAATTTTCTGATTAACTGTAAGAGTTTAATTGCTACCTCAGGTCCACAGGCAGGACTTCCACCGACCCTCTTATCCCCCATAGCTTTCCGAGGTGCCACAATGCAAATGCTTAAGGTAAGAAAAAGAAAAAAGAAATTCTACACTGTTTCTCATAACCAAGCTTTAAGTACTTTTCCTCTTTGGATAGGGTAAATTCCTGATTTGTTTTTAATAACTCCTAGCATTTTTACATGGAGCGTATTTTGTTTTTGCTTTCCTCCCAGTAAAAAAGTTCTTATATAAAGTTCTATCAAAGGAATTAAATGACAGTATATGAATTATATGAAATGTTTGAATTATATGAAAAAAAATTTATTAAATTGGCAACAGAATCATTTTGATGTTAATTTCCCTTTTCGCCATAGGAAAAGTTGCTTAATCTCATTTTGTCTCATTTCTTAACCAATGAAAGAACATAGCCAAGAATATTGTTAAATTATAGGAGATCTCAAAAAGTGGATCATGGATAAGTCAAAAAAATAACTGTATATCCACATTGTTGGAAAAAATCCTATGTGTAAATACAAAATATATACTGCATGTTAATAGCAGTAGAATTTTGTTTTCCCAGTATCCTGCGTTGAAAGTGTATTACTAAATCATAAAAGGATACCAATACCATATGAGAAAACTATAATAGCTTTAAACTGATAATCTCATAATTTGGAGGAGAGGATGCTGGAGACTATTTATTAAACATTTCTACTCATATAACATTCTTTTGACGTCTTATGAACTACCTTTGTTCCGTAACTATTAAAGGGAGGAAAATCTAAATGAAAAGCTAGTGAACACATTTTTTGTTAGGGACAAAAGCTCAAGAAATGGTGACCATAAATTTCTTTAAATCTTTTCAAAGGCACGAAGTGTAAATGTGAAGACACAAGCTCTTTCCGGATACAAAGATCAATTTAGTTTGGAGATTACAGGTCCTGTCATGCCTCATTCTCTACATTCTGTGACCATGCTACTCAAATCTTCACAGAGTGGGTCGTTTTCTGCAGGACTGTATACACATGAGCCAACTGCTGTATTTAATATCTGCCCACCAGTGACAGAAGTACAAGATAAGGTAAGTATACAGCTATAAATTGATTATTTGTAGCTAGTTTCCTCAAACTAGATGGAGAAAATAAGTGATTTGTGATGAGCCAAACTCATGTTTCAAGTTATTAAATGGTACTACTTAATTTTATCAATTATAATTACTAGAGGAAGGGATATGTCTGTATGTTGTTTTTGTAAGGTAAATTTTATGAATTCAGGCTATTGTACTCAACAGTGACTAAAGAACTTCCCAAAGAAAAAGGCGTTATTTTCATTGTCCTCTCAGAACCAGAAATTAAGTGTCTGATTCATTTATTATATAGTTGTTTACTTAACCATATTTGCCTTTAATTTTGGACATATTTTTTTATTTAGAGGTTATGACCTTTAAAATTGCCTCTCATACTTTTATCAGTTTGTTAGACTTAGAAAAATAACCCAAATTAATATTTTTGGATGCTGTCACTATGCAAAAATTCTTAGGGTCAACTTCTATCAATGATGATGACTTGCCCCTACCTTATAAACATGAACACAGCATTTATTTGTGAAAGTTCCCATAGTAGTTATTAAAAACTCAGTGTTCAAAGACTGATGGGCTTTTTACTGACTCACATACAAATTTCCACAGGAGACCGTTCATGAGGAGCTTGCTAACTGTGGGTTGCACCCTAAGACTCTGGACCAACTTAGTCAAACACCAGTGCTGGGGAAATCATCTTTACGGCATGTGAAAATGAGTGACTACATTTATAATTGGAGATCCTGAACACCAAAGTAAGCCTAAAAGGAGTCTATGAGGAAAAAAAAGCCTTCTAGCAAGGAAATTCAAGATTCTTATACCTTTGGCTTTAAAGTTCATTTTGGAAGTTGAAAAAGAAAGGAAATTTAAAACATTCAAATGTTTATAAACATTAATCTTGTTACATTTAACTTTTACTACATGCGCTAAGCAGAATTGAGGTTTCAAATCAACATTTTTTTACTATTTTGATTATATTCAGGTGTGAAAATAAGTGAAACGTTTAAAAACACCTCAACTTGATTGAGAATTCTAGCTCCCTACAACCTAATTATAAACTGAGTAGAAAACAATGTGTTTCCTTGCAAATGGGAAATTGAGGCTAAGTTAGTATCAACTATCTCACAGCATTGTGACTAATGGCATCCGGGCACAGTTAAACAATTTACCTAGGATTATTGGCAGGTTCTCGTTTCATAAAGGTAGAAAACAAATGTAGATAATATCTACTGAGCTGATTGTTGATGCTCCCAGCTTAGTAGTTCTCCTACTGATTTACAATTCCTCTATTCTCAAATATATTGTTTTTTTACTGCATGTTAATTTAGCTAAGGGTATTTTGTATTCCGTACAGAATAGTGTTGAGTTGTAAAGTATGCTCGGCTGTCACAGCAAAGTAGTAGTTAACGTTCTTGTAGGTATTTGTGTGTGTGTGTATATATAATTCAAATTTTCTAAATAAAAGTGCTTAGAAATCAAAAGCATTGGGTAAAGAAATAATAGTATTTAGTGAAGAAGTATTTGTTCATGTTATAAAAATCCAGAAAATAAAACACCACATTTATTCCAGAGAAGTTTATATTTGGGCCTTAAGCTTTTGAAAATAAAGTTTAGAGACATAGCATATGAATACCACTGTAATACACATGAAATATTCTATCAGACCCTAAAAATTAACATAAACTTAAACTTTCTCATAGTCAACAAAATAATGGCTGGGTGCCGATTTTATTAGATAAGTTGGTTACAGCATTTTAATTATCATTTTACGTCTATCTAGGTGTAGCTGAAATTCAAAATGCACATCAAAGTAAAACTATATCACAACTCAATGCCATACTAAATGTACTTGGCTTCTGCAGTAAAATTCTAGTTGGAGTTAATTTCGACTCCCTTCTCATGGCCCAAGTGGCTTTGACGGGAACACAGAACTTAGTGCTGATCATCACACAACATACCACTTTCTTTTTATAACCTCTACAAAATTTTAAGGGAAGATGGTGGCATTAGCCCTGTGGAACAGATCTTGCTTGATTACCTCAATAACACTGGCCCAGTATCTGTCCAGCAGAACCCATTGTGAACTAGTACAAGGTGCACAGCCCTTCACTGATTACAGGCAAGTGTTACAGCAGCCTAGCCATAAGGAAGGGAAGTTATATCATAGTACAAAATACAGTATAAAAGCGTTATTTAACATTCCACACTGAAGATTACGGATGCCTTCAAACAATCGTTTGGATGTTAGCCACTTAAACAAATACATCACTAAGGTAAACAATATAAACATACCAAAACCCTGTATGGTTAAATACAATTTCCATGGTACAAAAATCAAAGCCTGGAGATGTTTTGTACAGATTGCTTTTTACACAATGTCTTAAATTGCCAGATATTTACAACATTAAAGAGGAAGTACATTTTGATGCAGAGTAAAATTATCTGAAATGATTAATATAAAACCTCAATCTATCTACGTGAGGCACTCCTGAAGCAAGTGGCATTAGCCATGAGGTCCTTTGGTACAAGGCCCATTGCTTGAAGAACCACAGTAGCTGCTGTGGCTTTAGCATGCTTCTTATTAGGGCTGGCAAAGCTGGGCTGGTAAGCGCTTCCATTTATCAATACCTATTCAAGAAAAACATACAATTGGGCTGGTAAGGGCTTCCATTTCTCAATACCTATTCAAGAAAAACATACAATAAGAACAGCATCAAACTTTAATATCTATTAGCTTTTTATTTTTTCACTAAATGCTAGAAAAATAATCTATAAAAATATAAAACCCATACTACATAAGTCAAATTAATCTCAACCCAGAAGAAAAGGGACTGCAAGTTAAGAGCAGGTCTCCAAATTGAAGAAAAAAAAAAAGGGCCTGATAAAACTACTAAATTAATTCCCCAAGTTCCAGTAGAAAATGTCAACAAATTGTTCACCAGATTTTGCCCACATCCTTCCCTCCAACATTTTTAAAAACAGTATATTACAGGTCACTTTAAGCACACGTAAATGTTTAAAACTCCCACCACTCTACCCACACAAATAAACACTCCCAACCCACAAACAGTATATTAATCCTGTGATCCTATAATGTTTATCCCTCGCCCTCTAACACTGTCATCAAATTATTAAATGTATACAATTAATGCAGAAATTCATATTTACCCTAAAGAGAAAATGTTTGCGATGATCAGGGCCACTATCATGGACCAAGAGAAATTCAGGTGGTTGCCACCTTCTCTTATTACAGATTTCCATCAAGGCAGAGACAGGATGTTTGCCTGCAGAGAAAGAAAGAACCAGTTATTAATTATTTCCACTATCTGTGGCAACAAATTATGAATTCAAGGTAGCGATGGGGAAGAGGAAATTCAAAACTGTCTCTCACCTGACAGATCTTTCATTGCAGCAGAGAAGTTCCCAGACCTCTTTTGTGCTCTTTCTCCCACTGCAACAAGACCTTAAAAAAAAGTCAAACGTTCACTGAATAAATTTCAAAGCAGCAGTTGTAAATTTTAACAGCAAAATGACGATTCCATCTGTAGTAACCTGAACCTCAACTCATGCCTTCAAATAAAACATTCAATAAATTCTCATTACCCTTGATTTCTATATCCATCTTGACTTCTCTTTTGCTGTGTTTCAATATATAAATCTATATTTTCATATACCTTAGTATTGGAAATCGTATAAAAATCAAATGTTCAGAAAACACAAGAATATGTGAATACATATATAAATTAAGTGCCCTAATTATCAACAGCTCCAGGTCTGTTTCTTTGTACGTTTAAGTAGCAGTGGCTATTTATTGCAAGTGATATCTAAAGGTCTCCCATCCCTTAAAAAATGATGTTCAATTAAGAAGTATGTTCCCCAAAAGGCAAGGATTTAGGCCACTAAGGAAATAAAAGGTAAAGTGAGAAAGGCTGTCTGTATGCATAAATGGGTCCATTTTTTCCCCAGCAAACAATCCCTTTCTGGCTTATCAAATGTGAGATGTTCTCAAAAGACAAACATAACCTCACTGCATAACCTACTTTTCCAAAGGGATCTAACTATGTTACTCTCTAAAACTCAATGCTTGCCCACTTCCATTTATCCTAGTAGGAATTCTGCAACCAGTTCTTTGCTAATTCTGCTAGTATGCTTTCCCACACCCAGGCCATGTTGCACAATTCCAAAGAAAATGTTCCCTGGAATTACACAATGCATCCACAGATATTTTGTTCCAATAAACCACCTTTTATGACACAGAATTTTTTCAACTTATATAAGCAATATAATGTCAATGTGACATAATCGGCACAATGTCCTTTTCAGATTTAAACTTTGAACCAATACTACATCATAGGATGATTCTCATGTTATTTCCAGCCTATTTTTGAATATCACTATTACAATAAACTCCCTCCAATTTGAAATAAAATGGCAACAGACTATTCTACAGGGATGACAATGTAGAAATTCTGATGCAAAACATTTTTTTAAGTACATAATTTGGTCAGAGGTAGTCAGTTTCCAAACTCATTCAGGCAGAATAATTTAACTGCATTAACTTCAACTTTCTATTTGATTACAAAGGTAAGGAAAATAAATATCCGTTTTAAATTTTCCAGTTTCTAAAAATCAGTCTTAAATAAGCTACTGAAATCACATTGAGCTGGCAGCCCCAAGTGATTCTACTTACGACATTATTCCAAGGGAGGAAATTATTTAAAAGTTACCAATTGTCTGTACAGTAAGTATATTTTTAATACTTAGCAACTAGATGCAGGCTATATAGATAGACCCTCCAGCCCTCCGCCCCAGGTATCTGAGGACAGTAGCAAAATGCAGGCAGACAGAAAAGTTCCAAGGTGCCCCGAACACAGGGCAGTATGAAGAGGTGACAGTGATGTCAGCAGCTGGTCTACTGTTCTCCAGCCCCAACCCAGAAGAACTCAATTACTGAGCTAGAAAAGAGGGGCAAGCAAAAAGGGTTTATAAGGTGAAGACAAAAGAGCATTCTAATAGGAAAGAAGACTATATGGGATACAATAGCTGAGACAGAAAAAATACATAGGAAAGGTTGCATTAGTGTCTCCACCTATATTGATATAAGCCACTGAAAATGAGCTTAATTTTCCCAAAAACAGCTATATATACACCAGAAGTGGTGCCCCCAGTTCAGGATTACTGACATCAAAAGAATATATGAAGGTAATGAAACTCTTAATGTTAAAGGATGATAATAAACGTTCCCCCAAAACACTTACCTTTTCGGTCTGTCTTAAAGTCAACTAGGATAGGTTCCTTATTTCCTTCTTTGTTTTTTCCTAATCCTTCTCCTTCTCTCCAGCCCATTTTTCTCATCAAAACGGCTCCCATTCCTCCAGTTACTGGGGCTGCTCTTAAGAACTGATCCTATCCAAAGAAAGAAAGGTAAAATGTCCCCATTTTACAGTTAGAATTTGACTACAAATTCTCAGTGTAACTTTTTAAAAAAAGAAATCTTATTTTACTTCTAGAACTGTTATTATAGCAATTAAATTTAAATACTTCTATACTTATATACATACTGTAGTGTGTATGGTCTAGTTATTTTCACATTAACATAATAGTACTTTGAAAGTCAAATAAGGCAAATAAATGGCAGTTTTAAAACAGTGGCCCCTTGTGCCCCCCTCCAAAAAAAAAAAGAGAACAATCCTGTTTTCGTCCACTATTTAGGTTCACTGGTATCTCTTCTTAGCTTGCAAAATAAAAAGAAGGCAATGTTAAAACAGTCAATAGTATTAATTGTCCCGGGTGTACCTAGTTAATGATAAAGCCCAGAAATCATTTAGAAATAGTTTGGACACTGAAGAAGCATATTGTTATCATCCAAAGTTTTCTTCCCCATTCTACCATCAAACAAGTGTAAGTATTTTACTTAGAAAATTCCTATGAAGCAAACAGATAACTCTTTAAATTAAATTTACACAATAAGAAATGGAAGACAATCATATAAAATACCCTGAAATTACACCATACTGAATTTGAATTCTTTTAAAACCTATCTTGATGTTAAAATACTTTTAAAAAACTCCTTAAATGTTTACATACCTAGGCCTCGGTAGCAGCAGTGTTGTGAATAGTAGGGCTGGCACTGACCGGGGCAAGAAGACAGCTACAAGGATTTGGCCCTGAAACAAGTTTCCATACAGAGGGGTGAAAGTTCACAGGTTATTCTGTGAACAGTCATCTCTCTTGTATCCAACCCACTGAACCATAATTTCCATCAAAGCAGCAAACCACTTAATGTCCTACGATGCACAACTATATACATTAGCATGGTCAACAGCTGATTATTTCCGCACATTAAGAAATAATGCGATGCCTCTTTTTAAAGGGCATCCATGTACATATAACAAACTACTGAATTCTACTGTTGATCTTTATGACCATTTTTTAAAAATTTGTAAGATATATCTGCAAATCATGCCTTATTTCCCATTGTTATTAAAGTTTAGATTTATATTCTCTAGCAAACATATATAGCAAGTCATTAACTTATCAACAGAGGGAGTCAAAAATTTTGATAGCTCTGGAAATAGTATGCATTAATCATTCCTGTATTGATAAGTTAAATACTGAACTTTTAAAATCTTGTTTTTACACAGTAGTAAAACTGTATAATCTTATTTTTTCCCCAGCTTTTTAACTATATGCTGGGGAGAAAAACATGCCAATGATGTGTGACTAGACATTAAGTTCAACAAAGTGCTCTGATGGAAGGAGGCAGCTGTGGAGGTAGAAACATACCCCTGGTTCAGTTCCTTATTTGGTGCAGGCCATGCAGTGTTGATGTATAAGAGAAAAGTTAGCTGACGCTTGGATATCAACTGCCTTGTTGCTACACACCTAAAATGACTTTTACTTACTTCCAGGTTCATCCGCCCCTCTTTTCCAGGAAACACTCCTAAAAAAAAGGGCAACTGTGCAGAGTATAATACAAATCCCCAAATAACCCAGGTTTCCGATTTTGTTTCTATTCTCTAATATTGTCATCTGTTTCTTTACCCCAGTGTGTATACAGCTCATAAAAAGCTGATTAATCTACTGAGACTACAATAATAAACAGTATTCATCAGGGTCATGTCCAAATCATCTCATTCCAGAAAACAAAGATTCTTTTAAATAAATAACCATTTAAAAATTTTTTACTGACAAGTAATACTAAAAATCTTATTCTTTTTCATCTAAGAATATACTGTAACAAACTAAAAAATAAAATGGAAAATGTTGGCATTTCATGTGGATTTAATATATAAAGAGTGCTGGGCTACAGCGAGGCAATAAAAGCCAAATGATCATTTGAAAAAGTTTTCTAAACACAACAAGTAGACAGTTTTGTAAAATCTCTCTGCCACTGAAGATAAGTGTTAAGTTTTCAGTTGCCTAATAACTTTTCGACATGTTCTGGCTCATTTTTGTAAATAAAATGTTCCTTCCTTAATTGATATTAGTAGCAAATATTCTTCAGTAACATATAAATTGAAATTTTCCTGAGAGCATTGCGTTCTTCTCTAACTACTTAGAAATCTGGTCTGATGAATGAACACATCTTTATCTCATGATAATTTATCAATAATTTACATTAAATTTACATTTTAAATGATGTAAATTATTTATTTGAAATCAGTCAACTGCCTACAAGACTGGAAATCAAAAAAAATTAAGGGAAAGTTTACAGGAAATCAATTGAATCAGTAAAAGACTCACTTTTTTAAAGTTATGTTAACATGATGTTTAGAAGTATACAAGCATTATGCATCAGCACTTCTTTATACCAATGAAGACCAAAATTATGCACTGGAATCACATTCCCAAGTTTCTACCTAGTAATGTACATGACTATTTAATTATTATGTACCTATACACCAGATAAGCTTCAATTCTAATTTCCTGAAATACTGAGTACCCAGCTTCAAGATTAAATAGTATTAAATAACATTAAAGAATTAAAACTGTTAAAGACATAGATATACGTTTCTAATTCTTCCCAATGAGATGAAAGCCACTTTCCAAATACTATGCAAATCACTTTCATATTTTAAAAACTGTAATACAATCAGTACAAAATTAATTCAAACTTAAAAATATTTTGCTAGATTATCATCTTTTTTCCAACACGAAACACTAGTAAACTACATAAGTTGTAATCTTGTAATGAATCTGACCGTGTACTCACTATACACATATTAATGCAAGTATTTCCCCCCAAAACTGGCAAGCAAAGTGAGAATATATAATGTTTTGCATTAATTTGTTAATAAGAGGACCATCAGTGATAAAACACTATCAAAACTGAAATAAATGTTATGATATTAAAAGGTCCAAAGCAACTAAAAGTCCTTTTCAGAAATTCATCTCATTCACTAGCACTCACGGCAATCCTCTATAGTACTCATCACATTACTGATTACCACCCTGTAAGGGAGTAATAAGCACTTGTCTTCACGTGACCCTTAGAGACTGAAATGCCAAGTAATTACTTGCCCATAATCACAAAAGGAGTCAGGAGTACAGCGGGATAAAGAAACCTTCCCAATCCATTAGACCACACAGCCTCCCAGTTTGAGCACAGCTATGTTGCCAGTACTCCTGAAACAAATTTCCCATTGCCCATCCAACCACACCATGTCCCTTCACCAGAACACATTTCTTCAGAAAGCCCTTCTTAACCACCTAAGACTCCCCCAACAATGAGGCAGTCGTAGGTGGAGTTCACAGGTCTCACTGCAGGAATCTGAAACCAGGAGCACCTACATCTTCACAGCACGGGGCGTCCGTCCTCTCCCTTGAATTTATGTCTTACATATCCTGTTTCTTCATGAGATCAGTGGTTCTCAAATTCAGCCTGTGGATCACCAGAGGCCACCAGGGCCTAAATGGTGGTCCACAGATAGTATTCTCCATCTCCATCCCACTCCCTTCACCACCCTTCAGCAATGCCCACCCCACGCTCCAGGCATCCTCCCCAGCCTTCCAGTCCCATGGCAAAATCACCACATGCACTGCTAACACTGGGTGCACCCAACCACTTGCTGCAACTAACAGCTGACAACCACAGGGACCTGAGGCTAGAGATCACAAGAGGGGTGAGGAAAGGGGCCTAGGGAGCTTAGAGGAGGGTGCAGGCACTAAGGAAAGGGAAAGAAGGACAGAGGAACAGAGGAACGGAAAATTGGGGTGGTACAGGGCTCTTGGGGGCAGTGATCCACCAAAAATAAACCTGTAATAAAGTATCCCATGTTGAGAAAAACTTTGAGAACCACTGCTTTGAAATTAGTAGTCCAACAGGAACTGTGGAATATTCTGAACAGCACCTGAGATACACTGTTAGCATTAAACACAGTAGTAAAAAACCACCCCACAAAAACCAGCAGCAGCAATAATAAAAATAACCTCAGGATATAAACTGAGTGGCTCTTGAGCCATATTTATACATTTGCCATTGTCTCATGAATCAGGTCCGTCTTCAGTGTCCATCCTGGAGTATATACACATAGCAAATTTACTCATGAACTTTGGTTAGAGTCACTGGCCTCTTAGTGCATTTTTAATAAAACATTTTATAAAAGATTTTAACTTTGTACTTGGACATTTTTGTATGTGCCTATGTTGTGTACCTTTTTAATCCAGGCTTGGGCACCAGTATTGGCCAACTGTTCCTGTGTCAGAACCTGTACTCCTGTACTTCCTGTGAATTGGCCAGGAATAGAGTTCAGCTGAGCCCAGGCATCAATCTGAAGAAAGGAAGACACCTCAATTAACTAAGTAAAATTACTTATCTAGTTAAAGTGTCATGGTATTAACAATTCTCTAAATGAAATGGTTTATTTAGTTCCTGAAATGGCTGAATAACAGACTTGAACATTCACCTTTTAAAACAATACACTGAATTTATACATACTTAACTGTTTTCCTAAACACTCCCAAGCAGTTTGATAAAATTCAATGAATCCCATTAATAACAAGATTTGAGATACATCTCTAACAACTAAAAGCGTAGCTCTAATATTCATTCTTTAAAAAGATCACATAGATAAATGTCATAATAGCCTGAGCTTTTAATTAATTACATTATTTAAAGTATTATAAATCCAGAATAAATTCAAGATATATGCTTAAAGAGTAATAAATACAGGAAATTGGTTCAAACACATAAACGGCTTTCTTTAAAAACTGTGCACTACATTATCACCAGCATTCATTGTGATGGTTCAAGAATCAGTTGTCATTCATTCAAAGTTTATTTAGTGAACACCTGGTATTGTAGGGCAATGTATTTCCTCTCTGTCTGAACATGTACTTATGTTTCCATACAGCTCTACCATAGAAAAGTAGAGGAGAAACAGAGAAGCTGTCCATTGTGAAAAGCGTAGACTCTGGACTCAGACTACCTGGATTTGAATCCCCACTTCCCTCACTTTCTAGTTTTGTGACCTTGGGCATCACTTAACCACACTTTACCTCAGTATCCTCAGCTGGGAAACAGGAACTCATAATAGTGCCTAAATCTCACAGGACTATTAGGGGCACTTAGCTGTTATAATAGACCAGATTATAAACTCTACGAAGGCAGGGAATTTTTTTCTTTCATTCCCTCAAGAAAAAGTTCCTGCCACATAGTACACAATAAACATTTAATGAATGAATGATCAGGCCCCAAATCGCTGATCTCATTTAAACTAAACTAGCTAATTAAGATAAATGATTTATTTTCCTGGATTTTCAAGATAAAGACCTACATTTCAACAGCATGCCACAGACTTTGCTTATGTCACAACCATCTAGTTAGCAAAAATCTCATTTAGACATTAAAACTGCTACATACCCGTTCCTGAGCTCGATTTAACATGCTCATTGCTTCAAGGTCAAATGCATTCTCACTGAGTCTTTTCTGAGCAAGCGCCCGCTCACTCATTGCTGTAGAAATGTCCACAGGCTAAGAAAGAAAACATAGATAATTATCTCAAATTACAATAGACCCCCTACATTCTGAAAAATGCTCATATCTTTAGTTGCTACATGTCAAAAACAAAATAACAGTCATCTATTAATAATCTTGTAAACTAGGAAGAAGATTCAAAAAGGTAAAATAACCTTAGAAAGTAGACAAGGATCGTTTAAGGTAAGTTACAAAGTATCAGAGGCAGCAGTTGAACTCAACCCAGAATTTGATGTCATATTTTCTACTGTATCAAATTATGATCATAGAAAGTTCCACAAAGGACTTAAAAATCTCTAGGCTTCACTAACAAAATAGTTATTTATAGTGAACTGAGAATTTTAACTATTTTTGAACTATTAATTTCATACTCATCAGTAGTTTTCATTTTACCCTACTTATTAGCATAACCTTCAGAAGCAATAAGATTCTTGAATAAGCAAGCAGAAAACTATCGTGTGGATGATCTCTCACTCATCTGCACGTCTTTTCACCTTCTTGCGTTGTTCATAGATATAGTTCAGTCTTAAGGACTCATTTTCTTCAAAGAATATAATGATTATATAAATAAATTAATCTTTTGTCATAGTGTATATACATTTATGACCAAAGTTAAAATATTTCTTTGGGGGGCCAGCCCAGTGGCAGTGGTTAAGTTCGAGCACTCTGCTTTGGCGGCCCAGGGTTCACAGGTTCGGATCCAGGGCATAGACGGACCTACACACAGCTTATCAGACCATGCAGTTGCAGCGTCCCATATACAAAGTAGAGGAAAACCAGCAAGGATGTTAGCTCAGGGACCATCTTCCTCAAGCAAAAAGAGGAAGACTGGCAACAAATGTTAACTCAGGGCCAATCTTCCTCAAAAAAAAATTTCTTCGGGATTAACATAAATTAAACATTTAAAATAAAATACATTTGAAATGTCTTAGATCTTTCTTTTCAAAGCTCATATTCTACCTGTAAAAACCTTATGCTAGGCAGAAGTGACTATGGTTTAACTTCTTAAAATGCTTCATAATGTCCAGGAAAATTCTTAAAGGTAGTCAGTCCCCTCCTCTTTAGAGCAAATTCCCAATTTGTCAGATTTGTGGAAGGCACAACCACACAAGGGAAAACCTATCAACTAAGTATTTGATGTTTTTTGTTCTAACATTAGGAGCTCAGATTGATTTGTATCAACTCACCAATTCTTAATACTTGTTTTTCTTCTTACACAACTTAACCCATTAATATTTCCTAGTTATTTCACCCAAGAAAATTCGTTTTTGGAAGAATGCTTATCTGACATGGGAAGGTTTTCCTATGTTCATATACAAAGAATGATTAGTAAGTACTGTAAAGATATGACTAACATAAGGAAGTCAGTAAAATAAGTTAGCTAAGGATTTTTCAAAAAGCTAAGCGAAGGCTACCACCTGTAATTTGACTGTGTATTGCATATAAATACTTGTTGTAAAAACAAGACCTATATAGTAGAGAAGGGTATATGACTATGAGTAAATATTTCCTACCTTCAGAACCCCTTAATCACTCCATTCTTAATTATTTTGCTAAATCACCTAATAATATTCCTTCAGTGAAATTTTTCTTCCACAAAGTATAGATTCTTACATATTGCCTTAAAATGAAAGCAAAATTAAACTGAATTAATTCTGTAATTGCTTATGAGACTGTCTGTAGATCTCATGAATCAAAGATCTTAATTTCTTAATCAAATTAGTAAATTATCCACACTAATTGGAATATTTCTAGGGCCCATAAGAAATAATCTAAGCAGTCAGACTGAAACGCTAAAAAACTTAGTATGTTCACTTTTCACTTACTTCTATTATAATTCTAGTTAACTGCTGAGACTTTAAATGGGAACCCAGATATTTCAGGTCAAAATTTATGTTCCTTTGGCCTACTTTAGAAGTTTCCTTAGGATTACATAGGATTATTGATGTAATTTTTGGAGGCCCACCAAATATATCTCAAGTATTGCTCATTAGCCTTGCCAGCATTATTTTGGGTTTCACAGCAGTCCATAAATCTAGGTGTTAGGGTGTTTAGGTATAAATAATAGGTTTTTATCATAAAAACTCTAAACTCAAAGGAGATACTGAGGGAAATCTATCTACCCACCATCCCAAGCACTGACCCCCCCATTTCCAACTATAAATTAGCTACAGAAATGTAGTTAAGATGGCTCTGAAAACTCCAAATTTTCTAGAATACAACTGATTCTTCCCAAGTGGAAAGCAAATGAATATATCTATCTGTAAATTCATCCTTCTGAAGACATATCTTTATCCTTTTTTCTCTTGAAGACTTTACTGAGTAAGCAGGTTATCTAAATGCCTCATCATTTATCCTCAGGATGAAATTTCATTCAAATCTCAGTAATATTTTTTTTTCTTTTTGTTGGTGAGGAAGATTGGCCCTGAGCTAACATCTGTGCCAATCCTCCTTTATTTTGTATGTGGGATGCCACCACGCATGGCTTGATGAGCGGTGTGTAGGTCCGCACTCAGGATGTGAACTTGTAAAAGCTGGACTGCCAAAGTGGAGTGTACGAACTTAACCACTACATCACCAGGCAAGCCCCTCTCAGTAATATTTTATGTTAAATGCACACCTCACTCTAAACGAAATTTTAATATACCAAAACCTTAACGTTTAATAAAACTTAGTTTAGATAAAATTACAACTAGTTTTTTCTCCTGAGGTAATACAACTTTATTTAGTCTTCAACAGGCTTACCAAGTGAACTGCAAGTTCATGTCAAAACTTTATTACCAAATAGTAATTTGACTATTAATTTCATATTCATATTTTTTAATGTGAAGCAACATACTCAAAATAGAATGAATTAGGATTATCTTAACCTTTTAAGGATCCTCAAGAGTTTGCATCAAAAAGCCTGCTTTTCTTTCAAAAAAGAACCAAGCATGTTTCCAGGTTTTCAAGGTAACTCAGAATATGCAATAATGCATAAAAGCTCACTATAATCTCCAAAGCATTAATATTCAAAGACTAGACCAAATGTTACACATCAGTATTAAAACAATCATAAAATATCACAGCTACCCTTTAGAGCGGCACCGTCCAACAGAATTTTCTACAGTGACAACTAAGGAGCATTATGAAATGTGACTAGTGCAATTAAGGAACTGACTTTTCGGTGGCTAGTGACCACCGTATTGGACTATACAGCACGTGTGCGTGTATATACGGAATATAGTGAACTATACTATAGAGTTTTTAGAGCCTTAACCATCTTTTAATGTTGCTCAGAAACAGGAATGTGTGAAAGGTACCCAAAAAATGACGCTAAAAAGCCATTCTAAAAACTGGAATAAAAAGAATCTTAAATCTCACAGAATATTATTATCAAGTTGTCATCAACAAGCCTTATTTGTTTCCACAGATACACTACAGACTTTCTACCTAATGTATAAAGTATAATTATGATTGTGTAGTAATATTCTAGGTATTATAATATTGGGGAAGCGGGTGTTTAATTTCCTTTTCCCTAGGCCTTGGTCTAAACGGTGAAATCTACCTGAGAGTGTTCCTGGATTATAATTCCAGTTCTCACCTTAATAAACACCTATCCAAGTTATTTGACTTCTCTACTTTAGCAGCAAAACAGATTACTACTTCTTCTATAACCTAAAAAAGGTGTCAGGAATAATGAAATATACAAAGTAATTGGCACCATGTAGCATGCATTTCATGGCCTAAGTTATAATCATGTACTTTCTGTATCTTCCTCATTTAAAAAATTCTTCCAAGTCAATTTACTTCCCCGTTTTGTTACCCAACTGTTTACAGAAATAGAACAAGTACCTAAGTATTTCTTTAGAAAGTCACTGAAAGGATATAAAAGAGCTAAAGAGAATTATTAGGAAATAAGAAAAGTAACTCCTGTAATACAAAAATTATCTTCAACACAGGTAATTGCAGGTATCTCAAATTAAAAGATGGTATAAAAGGAAAATTTTAAGAAAATAGAACTAAAGAGGCATCTGACCTATATATAAAACATGATTTTAAAATACTTATAAAAGAATACAGAGCGGTTCATTATAAAAAAGGAAATGACAACTGCAAAAACAAAAGCCACACTAAATACAGAATGTCTCAGTTATGTGTTTGGTTAGTTTTGAAAAATAAATTATGAACCTTTCTATTATATCATATAAACTTCTCTAATGCAACTCTTAGTTAACTTATACATTTAATCTAAATGATTTATAACCGGAAAACAGCTAACCCATTAAATGGTTCCAAGACATTCAGCATTAATCACCTAGAAGAATCTAAGAAGAAAAGAATGAACAACAAGGCTGTACTTAACACACTCTAGCACCAGAACCTATATGTTTAATTTCCAATTAAAATTTTCATCTCACCCCAAAAAACTTAGCTTCCCTAAACTTTCTACCTTTAGAGCTTCTAAACCTAAGAGAATTTTAGCTCCACTGGGATGTGGAACTATTCTGCAACAATACGAACCAAGCACACTGCCTGAGAAAAATTATCTTAACATGTAAGCAATCACTAGACCTAAATGGAGCTACCTCTGGACCTTTAAAACATTGATGATTGATAATAAACGGAAGGAAATTTTACGTCAAATATTACATTTAAATCTTCTACCCAATAAGCCTTTGCTAACATTATTACCAAGAATTAAGGCCCCCGAGGACAATTTTAAGATATTAGTTTTCCAACATTTTTCATAACTCAAATTCACACAAATATGGTCAAAGTTCTGCAGTCACTCCTTACTGAGGATGATGCTGGCTGGCTTCTGGTTAGGAAGACGATGCTATGGCAGTAGGGCACAGTCTGATGAGTTGATATTCCGTAAGATACGGATTTATGTTGATCCATCCACGTCTATCCACTCAAAACTTAAGTCAAAGAGCACTCATGTGCAAGACAATCGGTAGGATTGAGGATTATGGCAAAGCTGAGATAAAATCTGTGATCTTTGCCTAAATGTTTTATGTTCAAAACTAAAGAACCACAAACTCCATTGGTAAAAAAAAGTAAAAAATACTATCCAGTTAAAATATTGACCATTTAAAAGAACTTTCCTTTACTCTATAAAGCCTTTATTTCAACCCGACAGGGAATCAAAAGGATCAATATCCCCATAAAATGTCACCAATGGTATTCCACAAACATTGGTTCATACATCATTAATCTTAGAAATATATTTGTAAGATACAGCTAAATACCTAGAATTAAACATGTTATACTGTGAACCTTTCTTCTAGTGTTTACTATTACTGCTAGGTAAAAGCAGAGACCTGCAAGCAAAACAAAATCCTGTCTCTTTTCCTCCTAACATCTGGGGAATATTTGCTTAAAGCTAACCTGTCTTTTCTGAGTCTAATCTTCTAAGAAACTAGCTTGAAGAGTTCTGATATCAAATAGGTGTATATATCCTCCCTCCATAGAAATCTTCATTTGTTTAGCCCTCTGAACAGAATTCTTCCCCCCTGCTTTAATAAAAGACTCCTTATTATAAAATTGAATACCCACCTTTTCCCCCAGGATTCCTTTGGAATAACTCCCTCCAACATTTAATTAAAATCTGACAATCAGTTTTGGTAAAAGATAAGGCTAAGACACCTCACTGTCAGTTTTAAAACTGAAAATGGCTGAGTACTGAAGGTCAAAAATATATATCAATACACACATATAAATCTCAACCAAAAAGAAACATCATCATCAGGATTCACTAAGCACTTTCCCCATGTTCAACTCAAGTTAAAATAGTTATAGTCACTTATCTTCGCAGGAAAATCCCTTGGAATTTTGCAATATTTATAGGGCTTCACTCCATTGGAAAATTTTTCTCACATAAATAATCTCCCTATGTTTTTTCCAACTCTTTGTCAAATGCTTAATCTGCAAGAAATTACTAAAAGCATATGTATCAGAATTTATAAATAAGTCTGTTCAGGCCTCTTATGGTTTATATGCAGCTACTACAAGATTTAAGTCAGTTGCAAATTATCAGTTAACCTTTTCCCTCGTGATATGTGCACGTAGCCTGATGTGGGGATTAGCAACTGAGCTACTCAACTGGTTTCACTAAAATATTGTTGTCCCAACCAGCTATCCCTCCCTCACTGGTGATGGTATAACTTGCTTCAACTGTTGAACCTCATGTAAATACAGATCATCACTGGTGACTGTAAGGTGCACTGGTTAGTTATCATGTCCAACTTCATTGTAAAGAACTTGCTCTTTTAAAATGCCGCAGGTCAAAAAAAAAAAAACGAAACAGTGAAAATGTCGCCTGTGAATTGCTTAAGGGACAAAAACTACTACCAAAAACGTTTCTGATTTGGGTTCTGTTCACTTTCTGATTTTATAAACAGGATTTGTTTATTTGTAATATTGGAGGTGTTTAGTGGAAGAAGATGATATGGCCAATGAAGGGAACCTGAAGGTGAACAGTACAGGTCTCTCTGACCTACATATCCCAGGGCTGCAAGCAAAGGAAGTAGGGAAGAAGTCCCACACTGTAGGGGCATCAGATATCTAGTCCAGTCCTTGGACAAATGTCTGGGCTTTGGAAACCAAGGGCAAGAGGTGATGACTAGTCTATGGTATCATTTAAAACTCCCACCCCCCTAGTAAGTCTCCACCCTCCCAGATCCCCCAAGCGTGATTTTGCACAACAAGTTAAATAAAAGTAAACTGTTTATTAAAAGATACAGCAAAGGTACAGATACAGAGATACATACAAAGATACAGATATATATATATATTTACATATATATACAGTCTTGCTGTTTTCATGTGCACTATATTTAGCAGCACATTATTTAATCAGGCAGCATTTTAATGGGGTTGTTTTGACACTTGGTGTTATTACTGCGTCATTTTGACAAGATACAACTATAGCCTCTTGGAAATTAAGATGTGAATTCCACTTCTCCAACTTTTAATAGTAGCAAAGAGGGGAAGGAGAAGGGAAATGAAGTACCAAGGCTGAGCATTAGGTTAAACACAAGAATTCAAAAGGGCCAAGGTAGCACAGGGAAGGGAAAACGATTAAAACTAAAGGCTATCTGACAAACAACCCAGAGAAATAGTAACAAATTACCGTTATTTAAAGGCAATGGGCTATGTATCCAAGATGCTCACATAAGCCTACAATGACCTTTTCCAATCCAGTTCTTGTGTTGAACCTGAGGATCTGCCTCTCTCTGCTCAGTCCCTCCACCCAGTAAATTTGCTACCACCAAAATCTAGAGCTATAGAGCCTTGAAGCAAAACGGGAAGCTAAATAGTTGTACCTTGGGCTACCTTCCCACAAGTGCAAGGAGGGCCCAATGTTGGGTAGGGATGTGATAACACTGTTCTCTGCAATTCGATGCTTTTCACTTTGTGGCTTGGTTCCACAAAGTGAATTGCATCGAGTTACTGTCAAATGAGAAGCTGCGGGTTGTTTCATCTGTCGTCTAACCCGGCCCTGCCGTTTAACCCGGCCCTAAGAAGAGTGAAACAGAATCCAAATCAGATATAAAATAACAATAAAATGGCAGATTCACGTATAAAAAAGGAAAAATACATAATATTCCTTACTTACCTCAGAGGGCAAATTGCTGCTGAAAACATTATCATCATCTTTGTTTTCTTCACCATTTTTCTCTACAGGAACCCACTCTCCATAAACACTATCTGCTTCTTTTTTTCGATGTTGAGATCCAGATGACACAGGAAATTCTTTTGTTAATGTTACCTGGCTTTTTGGTGGAGTTGGCTTTGCTGCAGCAATCTAAAAAGCAATGTATTTCTCAATTAAAACTCAACAGATTTTTTTCAACATAATCTGAAAGTGATTTTGTTTGTTATTGCTCACAGTATATAAGCCATAAATTAAAAAACTAAATTCCATTTGAGTTTTACTTAAATTTGAGTTCCTTATGTGTGCTGTTTCATCAACCCATAAACGTTAATACTCACATTCAGATTGAAAAAAATGGGTTTGGGTTCACTGAGTTTAAAGGGATGATGATAAAAAGGAGGTTCTTCTTCCTCTTCATCCGAAACATGAGGCTTATTCACTATTACATCATCATCTTCTTTACTCTGTGCGATCTGTTTGCATTTCTTAAAAAATAAAAACAAACAAGAGATAAATCTTACACTTTATGCAGAACATACAATTTCTTAAAAGAATCAAAACCACATAAAATCAACTTCCAAAAGTAAGACAAGATTAATGATAGGTTAGTGATAGGTCACTCAGCTAATTTGCTATGATTTAAACACACTCTAGGTGGTCAGTCAGTCAACAACATTTATTGAGCACCTACTATGTGCAGAGCACTGTACTGGGCACTGTCCAGGAAATACAAAAAAAAGTAAAAGACATGGTCCCTGCTCCCAAGGAGCTTACAATCTAGTTCAAGAGACAGAATACATACACATGAGATAACTGAGGAACGCTTTTACAGAGCAACACAATTAACAAGTGCAAACTGATATAATACAAACTGAATACGTAAGTGCTGAAAGAACAAAAGCCTAAGAGAGAACAGAATCAGGCAGAATTTGATAATCAAGGGATATTCCTTGAAGAATTCTAAGCCAGATTTTCATAGTTAAGAATAAGGACTGGCAGGGAAAAGACAAGAAAGTCATCCTAGTTAGGTGGTGGTAAAAAGGTGAGAAGAAACTTATTAGAAGGGACAAGAGGGCAGAAGATGAGGCTAAAAACATAGGGAAATATTAAGTGTTCACAAGGTCTTGGATAAGGAGCTTGGATTTGATAAGCAAGCAATAAAAACCTTTACTAGGTCCTTAAGTTAAAAAAAAAGAGCTGTAATTCATATTGTAATAAATCTAAGTGGGAAAACAGAGTAAGAAACTAATGATCCCCCAAATGTATGGCAAAATAAAAGATCTGAAATATATGCGATTGGGTTAGATAGCAACATGTCTCTCCATAAATGTTTTGTAGGTCGACTCTCTAAAGGAACAGAACTCAAGAATGGAAAATAAGGCATGATGGAGAAGGTATGACTGATGAGGTCTGACACAAAAAGCAGAGTCAATTCCTTCCTGAGAAGCAAAGGAACAGACTTCATTACCTGGCTTTATAAAAAGGTCAGAGTAAGTTTGGGTGGACTTGTCTCTATACAAGCAGAATCTGTCACATCCATTATCAATTGAAAATATTACAATAGGATAAAAAGCTCATTTAGCCAAAAACACAGAGTATACCAAGCTTGTAACCAAGGGGAACAGAATATATTGACAGTGGCAGGCTGGCATAAGGCTAGCCAATAACAAGTTTCAATATATGAAACAATGTGGTACTTCTGGATCCTAGCAGCAATATTTCAGCATCCTCCCTCCCCCCTCCCCCAAAAAACAAAAATAATATTAATAATAAAACAAAGCCAAAAAAAAAGCCTCAAGTGAAAAGATCAAATTCTTAAAAACAAAAATGTGTTTAAAATATATATGTTACTGCCAAAACCCGAACCGCAGGAAGAACTGATAATGGCTGGCCATTATCACCAATGGCTGGTACCAAACAGCCAAAACCCGAAATGTTGATGCGAAAGAAGTTCCTTTCAGGCAATGGCCAGCTATTCTCATTAATTTCCAAGCTCCGGTGGCAAAAGATCATTTCTGAAGATTGTCTGTGTCTTTGCGTATATGCAGTACACTCGTGGCGATCAGTGAACACGTCGTGAATGGAAACGAAACTGTAGGCGAGCTTCTGCGTGTTGCTCACTCAACACCTCCTCCATTCAAACGAACCGTCCCACTCCTCAGTCAGTTTGGCTTCTAAAACTGGAAAGCAAAAGTAATGGGAAGTAACTTTTAGCTAGCGGAGCTTAGCCATCCCGGATAATGGCCTGCTAAACAGAGCTTCTGCCGCTGCCACATCTGTATTTCGGGTTTTGGCCACTCGGTGCCAGCCATTATCAGTTCAGCCCACAATTCGGGTTTTGGCACGCTCCAGAGTCAACATCACTGGAATAATCCATTTAAGAATGAAAACAAATTCTGTCTAGCTTACCTCAGTTAGTTCTTCTATAGTAGCTCCTCCTGACTTTTTAGCAACTTTCTCTTCTATTGTAGGTGGAGGTGCAGGCTTTAGGTTTGGCGGTAAAGGAACACCAGCCTTAGCACACATGGCAGCTGCATTAGCTTTGGCTATTTCAAGTAATTGCGCCTTATCTGTAAGAGGAAAAATATAAGACACAGTTTTCCTAAAAGGCTGTACATTTTGTATTATTTTTACATGCTAACAAAACTAAAGGCACCAATTTTCTGCCCTAACTTACAGCTGTGATGAAATCACTCTTTGACTCCAAGTTTTTAAGTGAATGCCCTCTAAAGTATTACGTCCACATTTAGCTTCCCAAATACTACAGAAAATAGCTAAATTACACAACTATAATGATCATCTTGCCACACACTCGACACACACCTGCCAAAGCCTACTACACTTTATTCTCCAAAATTATCATGTCCTTAAATTACTTTCCTTCTAATCTCTAACAACATTTTACATCACACTTTGAGCCCAAGTTCAAGCGCCACCCCTTCTAACAAGTCTTAAGCCAGAATTTAACATTTCTCTCCACAGTGCCGCCAAAGTGCTTTTCATCAATCACCACATTTTGCTCTGTTCGGCAGTCTGACTATATGGTAAAAGAGACATAAATGCATTTTATCCATGTCTCCTCTACTAACTTGTAAGCACCTCAGAAATTACATACTGTTCTTTTGCTTTGAATAAAAAAAGAACTCAGAAACCTTTTGTTGAACTGAATGCATGTTCTGTCAGTCATTTTCTTTAGACAACTGTGACCTGAAAATGTCCAATCCACTGGGATAATGATAAATTTCCATTATTACTGCAGGTGGTCATGCATTACCCATCAAGTTTTAACCATCTCTACACACTTCTTAAAACCAGGGGAAATAAGAGCACTTTATTTTTAAAGTAAGGCAGATCATTGTAAATCACTTTAATCTATTTCACTTTACTTTGCCAGCATCAGCCACTCAGGTAAATGACTCCCCACAAGCAAAATTCCCTATTCAATTCCACTACCCATTATACTGATCAGAATGACCCTAACAAACATTTAACTGTCCTGTATTGCCATTTTAAGACTTGGAACTTATTAAAAAGAAACACTGTAATTTTAGGCTCATTTGCAAGGATCTATATTGGAATACATACAATAACAATCTGGCAATATACTAGCCTTGTCTTTAACTGGACTTCTACTTTCCATTATTAGTTATGGACGATGGTTCAAGCAAAATAAAACATTCAAGTATGCAAACACCTGGGTTCTAATATACTCCAAAGCAGGTCTTTCTAACTCTAACTACAACTATACTTATCCCCAAATTTTCTGAACACAAGCTAATCTAATTATGAAAGTTTAAACACAATATTTATCCTAAACCAATAACCCAAAATATTCCATTTGACTCAACGATCAGAAAAAAGTCAGGTTTAAATCATTCTCTATTACAATACCATTAAATTTTAAAATGACTCACTCAAATCTGTCAGACGTTTAGGTGATCTGCCTCTTTCAGAAGACCTGGATCGTTTACGACGGATGGGAGATCTGCTAAACCTTCTTCTCAAGGGTGTTCGTGACCGCCTTAATCTGACTGGTGATATACTGAAGCTTCGTCTTCTTACCACAGACCTTGATCTTCTCCGACGGCTAGGGGTGCGGCTCCGTCGGCTGGGGGTGCGGCTCCGTCTGCTGGGGGTACGGCTCCGTCGGCTGGGGGTACGGCTCCGTCGGCTTGGGGTGCGGCTCCTTCGGCTGGGGGTGCGGCTCCTTCGGCTGGGGGTGCGGCTCCTTCGGCTTGGAGAAATGCTAAAGCTCCTTCTCCCGGCAGATCTAGATCTTCTTCGACGACTCGGAGTGTGACTCCGACTCCGACGACTGGGGGTGCGACTTCGAGCTCTAACTGTCTTCCGGTTATCCCTGGAGCTTGATCTTTTTCTTTTTCTTTCCCTGGACTTGGATCTGTGCTTTGGCGATCTTTTGCGCTTCTCTTTTGATACAGATCGCCTTCCTCTAGACTTTGATCTTGACCTGCTGCTCCTCCTCCTGCGTCTGGAACGTGACCGTGAACGTGTTTGAGAGCGATGAGACTTGGATTTAGATGATCTCTTTCTTGCCCTAGAACGAGATTCACTGGTGCGCTTGCGTGATTTGTGTTCAGATGACTTGGAGCGCTTACTTCGAGATCTTAATGAAGAGTCTCTTTTCTTTTCTTTCTCACCTTTGTCACGGTTCTTGTTTTTCTTGCTTTTCTCATGTGTGTCCTTAACTTTTACAACAATCTCATAATCATCTTTTTCCTCTGAAGACGACTCTGACGCTCTTTCTGGTATACTAATTACAACTGGACTGGCAGCAGATTTGTCACGTTCAACTTCACTTGCAAGTAAAGGTCCTTCAATACCAGCTCTAAGGCTTGTAAGACGCTCCATGTCCTTAGGAAGTAATGGTCTCACTAAATCTGCTTCATTAATATCATCGATATTAGCAGGAAATCCTGAGTCAGACAATATCTCTTTAGTAGGGAGAGGTACTTCTTTATCTTCTCCACTACTTTCTTTAGGGCTGAGAGCAACTGCTAATGTCTGGTCACTCTCTTTTATAGGTAATGGTCCTTCTGCATCCTTACTAATAAAGTTATTATTAGATGGTAAGTCAAGATGAATATCTTTAGCAGGCAAAGGTCCCTCTATGTCAGGTTCACTACCACCACTGGGGCTGCTGGAAATTACCATGTCATGTTCAGTATCTTGCGTAGTCAAAGATACTTCAACATAATATTTACTAACTGAACTAAGAGCAGATGCTGTGGCAAATTCAATACCTTTACTAGTTCCCAATGCATCAGGTTCAAGAGCAAGGGGACCAGTTCCTCCCCCATCAGTTTCACTAACAATAGGGCAGGTATCCAACACTGTGCATTGTTTAGTCTCACTGCTGGGCAAAATTCTCTCTTCACCAATTTCACCAACAGCACCAGTGCTGATAGCAGACACTGCGTTGTGTTCCATCTCTTTAGCAATTAGATGATTATTTATATTAAGGTCTACATTTATACCATGTTTACTTTCATAAGAGTCATTCTTCAGGTGTCCTTCAGCATGTGGCTCTTCATCTGAATGCATGGGAATCTCCTGCAAGCCAATCTCTGGAGCAAGATTTTGATCACCAGATAGTAAATTCATTCCTTTTATGACACTAGATTCCAGAATCATTGGTGTAGACTCTAACATCATCTCAGCTGGTATTACTTGAGTCTGCTCTGAGACAGTAACAGCGGGTTCTGAAACTGTCACAGCAGATTCTTGGACAGAAACAGATGGCTCTGAAACAATCACGTTAGGCTGAAGGACAGAAACTCCTGTTTCCAGGATAGGAACAGTAGGCTCCAGGGCAGAAACAACTGGCACAGGAACGGTAACATGCTCTGTCTCAGCCAGGGCCAGAGGCTCCATGACAGCATCAGCTGGTGGCTCTGGGACAGCCACAGCTGGTGGCTCCAGGACAGCCATGGCTGGGGGCTCTGGGACAGTCCCAGCTGGTGGTTCCGGAACAGCCACAGCTGGTAGCTCTGAGACAGCTGTGGCTGGAAGCTCTAGAGTGCTCTGTGATGGCTCTGGAATAGTTACTGCAGGATCCAAGAGGGACATAGATACCTCTGAGGCAACATGTCCTGAAGCTCTCACGGAATCAAAGGTTTCTGCTGTCTCTGACATAATAGAAGGCTCTGATGTTAACACAGCCGGTTCAGCTGACATTACGGGAGTTTCAGAGACCATGTAAGTCACCGGTCTCTCTGGAACAATCTCATGCTCTTCTGCTACTACAGCAGACTCCATAGGTGTTGACATAACTGAAGACTCTGGCTCTAGTGGTGGTTCTGGAACAGTCACAGTAGCCTCTGATGCTAACACTGAAGGCTCTGATGCTGACACTGAATAATTAGCAGGCACTGCCGAAGGTTCTGAAATCTCACTTTGACTCACAGGAGGTTCAGGCAGCGATACAGACTCTTCAGGAGGTAATGCTGACACTTCAGTAGGCCAAGTATTTTCAGCTGTTAATGTTGACTGCTCAGTGGGTAATGCCGGACCCTCTGGTGGTTCCTCAGGAGGCAATGGTGGTGTCATTGGTGGCTCCTCAGGTGGCAATGGTGGCATTGTTGGAGGCTCTTCAGGAGGCAAAGGTGGCACCATATATGCCTCCGTATATGTATCAGTATAAGAATCGGTGTAAGAATCAGCTGCCATAGACATCATTGAACGATCAGCAGTATAAGATGACATCATAGATCGGTCAGCTGCAGAGTACGATGACATCATAGACCGGTCAGCAGCAGAGTACGATGACATCATAGACCGGTCGGCACCCATGGACATCATAGATCGGTCAGCCATCGGGGACATCATGGAGCGCTCGTAAGCTGACATCATAGAGCGCTCGTAAGCTGACATCATAGAGCGTTCGGCCATAGGGGACATCATAGAGCGCTCATAAGCTGACATCATAGAGCGCTCATAGGCTGACATCATAGAGCGTTCAGCCATAGGGGACATCATAGACCGCTCATAAGACATCATAGAGCGTTCATAAGACGACATCATGGAACGTTCTGCAGCATAGGACATCATCATAGAACGTCTAGATGCTAACATCAGGGGTCTAGGTGCTAACCTATATGGCCTGGGGGCTATTCTATAAGACCTGGGTGCTATTCTATAGGGTCTAGGTGACATCCTATAGGGATCAGGAGTTAGTCTATAGGGATCATGGCCTAATCTATAGGGGTCCTGCCCTAACCTGTAGGCGTCATGACCCAACCTATAAGGGTCATGACCTAACCTATAGGGATCCTGAGCTAACCTGTAAGGATCCTGAGCTAACCTGTAGGGATCAGGAGATTTTGAACCCAACATAGCAGAATCTTGGGAACTAGATGCTAACATCTGGGCATCCATGGTACCAGACGCTAACATCTGAGCATCCATGGTGCCGGAAGCTAACATTTGAGAGTCCATAGTGCCAGACGCTAACATCTGGGAATCCATAGAGCTAGTTGCTAACATCTGGGAGTCCATGGTGCTGGTTGCTAACATCTGGGAGTCCATGGTGCTGGTTGCTAACATCTGGGAGTCCATGGAGCTGGTTGCTAACATCTGGGAGTCCATGGAGCTGGTTGCTAACATCTGGGAGTCCATGGAGCTGGTTGCTAACATCTGGGAGTCCATGGAGCTGGTTGCTAACATCTGGGAGTCCATGGAGCTGGTTGCTAACATCTGGGAGTCCATGGAGCTGGTTGCTAACATCTGGGAGTCCATGGAGCTAGTTGCTAACATCTGGGAGTCCATGGTGCTAGAGGCTAACATCTGGGAGTCCATGGTGTTGGACGCTAGCATCTGGGAGTCCATGGTATTGGACGCTAGCATTTGGGAGTCCATGGTGTTGGACGCTAACATATGGGTCTCCATGGTGTTAGAAGCTAACATATGGGATTCTTGGGCCATCAAGGGATCCACTCCTACTGTTACAGAAGTCTCCCCCACTAACGTAGCAGGCAGCTCCTGTGCTACCGTATTATAGGATTCCAGCGCTGTCGTCGAGGGCACCTCCAGGGACTGCGACACCGTCATCGTTGACAGCTCCGTTGTTGTCACCACAGACTGGACAGAGATCTCCAGCGCCACAGTTGCCACAGGCTGCCCAGGCAACTCTGGCGCCCCAGGCTGCCCTGGCAACTCCAGCACCCCGGTTGCCAGAGGCTGCCCCAAAAGCTCCAGTGCTCCAGCTGCCCCAGACTGCCCCGAGAATTCCAGTGCCCCAGCTGCCATGAGCTGCCCAGGCAACTCCAGTGCCCCAGTTGCCACAGGCTGCCCCGACAACTCCAGTGCCCTAGTTGCCGAAGGCAGCCCTGGCAACTCTGGCACCCCAGTCACCGAAGGCTGCCCTGACAACTCCAGCGCTGTTGTTGCCACTGGCTGTCCTGGCAACTCCAGCACCATCGCTGCCTCAGGCTGCCCCAGCAACCCTGATGCCGTTGTCACCTCAGGCTGCCCAGGATGTTCCATCGTTGTCATCCCCACAGGCTGCTCCAACTCTGTCGTCGTCACAGGTTGTTCGGTCAACTCCATTGCTACGGTAACTGCAGGCTGACCTGGCAACTCTACTGCTGCTGTCACCGCAGGCAGCCCTGGCAACTCCTGTGCCATCACAGGTGGCTCTGGTACCTCCTGTGGTGGCTCCAACCCCATAGATGGTGCTGGAAGCCCCGGCAATTCCTGCGACAACTGTGGCACTGATGTCACAGAGGGCCCCGGCAACTCAGGCACTGCTGTCGCAGGGGGCCCTAGCAACTCAGGCACTGGGGTAGAAAGGGGCCCTGGCAACTCTGGCACTGGGGTAGCAGAGGGCCCAGGTAACTCCAGCACTGGAGTCACAGGGGGCCCCTGCAACTCCAGCATGGAGGTCGCAGGTGGCCCCGGCAACTCCATCGCTGAGGCCACCGACGACTCCGGCAGCTCCAACGCTGTGGTCTTGGGCAGCTCCAGCAACTCCTGTGGTCTTGTCATGGATGAATCTGCAATCTCCGATGGTACTTCTACAGGCTGCTCTGGCAATCTGAGCACTTCAGTTGCAGATGACTCTGGAAAATCCATTGTCGTTGATGTGCTTGGTTCTGGGTGCACCTCAGTAGGTGTCTCTGATGATACCGCGAGGGTTTCTGATGGCTCTAGCACTTTTGCTACTGGAGGCTCTAAGAACATGATCTTTGATGGCTCTGGAGGTGTGCTCTCCAAAGATTTCAGCACAGACTTCATCTGATACTCCACTGACATTGTTACAACCGGCTCAGACGTCTTCAGCACTACTGTTGTAGTAGGCACTGGTGCTGTTGCAAAGGGATCCACAATCTTTGTCAAGGATGGTTCCAGCGTTACTGCCACAGACTGCTCTGACTGCACTGAGATTACTGATGTAGATGCAACTGACAGTTCTGCAGTTTTCATAGCTGGCTTCAGAGTCTCTAAGGTGTGTGGCTCTGATACCTCCATTGATACTACAGGAGGTTCTAGCACAACTGCAGAAGATTCACTAGTCTCAGATAGGCCAAACGCTCTTACAGGATGCTCCAGTGCCATAGCTGAAGGTTCAGAATCAAACTTCAAAAAGGAATCTGATTCTAAATCTATGTTCCCATCATGATGTGATTTCAGCTTGGATTCAGATTCTTCTGGCTGTCTTTTATACTTTTTTTCCTTTTCTTTCTTCTTTTTCTTCTTTTTATTTTTGTGCTTTTTGTGCTTCTTTGACTTTTTGCTGGGTATTTCATCAGTAGGATCTGTTTGTACAGACACACATCTACTTTTCCTGGAGGCCTCCTTCAAGTCTGAAATTAAAGGAAATCAATTTTAACTTGTCAAACATTCCCCAAAGTAGATTTATATAAATCATACAGGCCAAAATTCACATTCCATGTTAAAACACCATTATATAACACTTCTTGTTAAAAAACTATTTGCCAAATAAACTATTTTCCATAAACCAATTAGCTGAAGATTCATACTTCTCCAATATTTCCTTCCACAACTACAGCCTGGGTTAAAAATAAGTTCTTAGTTTACCACAAAAACTTTTAAAATTACATTAAGATATGTTTTACTAAATTCATTTAAAATGATTATTTTCTCCAGGTCTCAAATTATAGCAAATTACTTTTAAACTACACTTAAAGATGAGTATCTTTCATATTACCAATTGTTAGAATTCCTTTGAAAAATACCCATATCAAACCATTTTACGACTATTTTATAACCCCTACTTATATAGGAAGCAACATGGCACTGGCTCTGGAACAGCCTGTCTGTTTCTGGATCCTGAACCAATCCACCAGGTCACTAGATGAATGGACTTGGCCAAATTACTGACAGTTACTTGAGTAGAGGATGAAGTGAGTTAAAACATACAAAATACATTGAACAACACCTGGCACATAGTAAGCCCTCAACAAATGCTAGCGTTTGCTTTTATATAATACACAAAAGGTCTGAACAACAAATGTAAAGTATCAATATGGAACTTGAATTTTATCTTATCACACCCACGTTACATTCTAATAAAAGTAAGACCTTTCCCCCCAATACTCTTCTAAAATTATTAAGAAATAACTTTTTTAATGTTTCTACTTAGAAAATAATAGTGTCATTTTGGGAAAGAAATTCTTACAGTCCTTAACATGTAACTTAAGAACACTGCAATTTGCATATCTGAAAGAGAAAGTGGTGTATATTCCACTTTACAACCAGATGGGATTTACTCCAATGCCAATATCAAATTAGATAAATCTCAGTGATCCAGAAAAAGCTGTTTAGAAATCCACGCCATCAATATCATGGAAAAAAATGAATCAACACATGACAAGACCCATTCCAAAGCAAACTACTCATTTTCTGTTAAGTGTTTATTAAGTACCAAATATTAGTTAGCTAAGTTAAATAAATAAATCAGGAAAAAGTTGCTAGAGCCATGAATCTAGATACAGCTAAAATCTACGCTTTTTTACCATACTCTGTACCAAAAATAAAAACTAAAAAAATAAGAAACCATACCACATTCCTCCATTTCCAAAACTAAATGAAGAGACTGTTATTTTTGTGGCTGTTCATAAATCTTTCATTTCCAAACATCAAGTATCTAATCAATTCCAAAAACATTAAACATCCAAGCAATGATTCTTCTCCATTCACTGTACCTTTAAGAGGGATGGATGCAAACAAGGCAATCTCTAAGCTTGGGCTTTAAAATAAAATCTCCCAGGATTTTAAAATTATTACAGATTTGGTCCAAGCTTCTGTACCTTCCAAAACTGACATTTATACAACTGTTCAATGAAAACCCACATTCAAAATCCTGGCATTGAGGCACTACAAGACTGAATCAGATAAAGTCATAGTCTACCACCAAAGCAAACAAGTGCATCAACGCTCACGTTTCTGGATAACCGTATTTTCAAAGAAGAATTTAAACAAAGTCTTTGGTTAATAATTAAACTAAAACTTAGAAATCTTTGAAGTTTTAGATCTAATGAACATTTTAAATACCCCATACTCAAGAAATAATAGTTAACTATTTAAAAGTCTTAAAACAAAGTTTTTGAGATAGCTAATTATCTCCAACTTACCTGGCTTATATCGTAGTTCTGTATCCAAGACCCCAGAAAGTACTTCCTCTATCTTCTGCACTATTTCTTCATTTGGTAGGCTCCTGGCAGAGGCAGCTGCATCACCTGCCTGGTTTCCTTCAATAGGTGTATTTGTTTCACCATTGAGCTGACCTTCACTCCTTCCACTTGACAAGAAAAGTTATCAAAATTCGTTAATATTTTTACCACATCATATAATAAATTTAGATTTATAACTCAACTGATTAAAATAATAATCTTATATTGTTCATACACAACATGAACTATTTTTGTGTTTCTTTCAGATAATATTCCCTGCCAACAGTGCTTCCTTAACACTATCTGCTTATAGTTGGTACATTTTCATTTTTACACAATTACATACAGTTTTCAGAACCTGAAAGTTAAGAGAAAGTCTTTGAATAGGTTTTAAGCTCATCTTTTTTTTTTTAAATAAAATACTCCCAGAAATCTAAATTGGTTTAGATATGGGTTACCTGCATATTTATCTCAGGGGAGAAAAACTATTAAGATCACAATCATAAATGTAAAGAAAAAATATATATCCCAACATTATGGGAGAAGCTATAGCTACAATAAAGCCACACCTGTGCATGGATCACAATCAGCATCAACAGCATCAAGGAACACAAAATTAGCCACAAACACATTAAGTAAAAAGGGTAACATGTAGCCTCTGATCAGGTTTAGACTAAGTTATTGAAATGCCATAAAGTTTAAAAAGAAAAATACATTTATATAACTTGTATCCACTCATCAAAAATTCAGGTGTTAAAAAACTTTCTGGTGTTCAAAAAAAAATTCATGTGAAACAAGTGACAATTCATTTATACCAACAGTAAAGGAATGAATGGCTTAACATATTTTCAATTCAGAGCCAGAAGGATCTTGACATTTATTTACCTAGTCATTCTTACTATTTTTGCATAAAATTTTTTTGAAATAATTTCAACAACTTAAATTTTAGCTAACATCAATTATGCTCCAATACCTGATAAAAAGCCTGAACAGTAAAAAACAAAAAAAATCAGTACTGAACTAAATGTTATTAAGGAATAATTGGTTTTAAAAAAAATCACATAACTAACATTTATTGACTATTCGTGTCACATGGTTCTACATTTTTTAACTCATTTAATCCTAACAAAACTCTAAGGTCAGCACTACTATTCTCATTTTATAAATAAGGAAAACGAGGCACAGAGAAGACAAGGAACGTAGCGGAAGGTCACCTATCTATTAAGAGGTGAAACTGGTATTCAAAACCAGAGCTCATACACTCAACTACCACCTATAAATATAAATCTCCTTACCCAAACTGATATATGTAAAAATAGATGACAAAAAAGAGAAATATAGCTCACTGAAATGGCAAATAATCAAAAACTTGTTTTCAGACTGATAACATTGCATGTTACTTGAGAAGAACCTGAATATTCTTCTAGTAATAAACTGCCCTGTCTAATATTCTTTTCAGATTTTCTTTCTGGAGCTCTTTATTTCATACTTTTCCAAAGCACCTGCATGTAACCACCTCACTAAAAAGGCCACGGATTTAAAAATCGACAAAAGTACGACTAAAAAAAGTCAATCTATGAGAAAGTAATCATCTTAAAGCTATCAGAATGTTTACCTCAACTACTGAAAAGGGATGAAAACTTCAAACCACCTAACTATCCTCGATACATTCCTACAACAGAATTCGATGGAGCGTGAAAAATGTCCTAAAACACTACTGAGACTGTAATCAAACACCAACTCGTTCACGATACATAGATAGGTGAAAAACACCACATGATTATCACATTTCACAAAACATGTATGTGCATCGGTACAATGAAAGAACACAAAGGGCATCAATAACTAGGTGGTGGTTTTTTATCTTTTTATTTTTTCTAAATTTTGTACAACAATAAAACGCTCATTTTCTATTACAAAAACTAATTCTTAAAAGGTATAAAAACAAGGCATTAAAAGAAACAAAACTAATCGCACGCAACTATTAAGTTTTCAGAAAAACTATATTCGCTTAGCTCAGGTCTTTTCTCATTCTAAAATCACTAGCACATAACAAAATTTTAAAAAGCAATGAAATGAGTGAGCAGATACATTTCCCACTTAAAAGACAATATATCCTGCAAAAATAATAATTCTAGCAATACTATATCATTGCCCCAATAACCCTACGTTAATTTGTGTGCTTAATTTACAATTGCGTTGCCGGCTGATTTTCAAATTCACGTATTGCTCTTGCTCTCAACTTTTAAAATACAACTAGCAAAAACATTTGAACTCGGAACAAATATTTACGCTATACAAAGCAAAAATCACTGAACAACATGACCCACTCTATTTTCCTTTCTAAATAAACAAGTGTATCTTTGGAAAGGTCTTCCCGTTCAAATTTTGTGGAATCCAGGGTAAACGACGTATAGTCTAACAGCAAAGGCAGCAGTAGCATGTTGTTCTAACACGTCAATCGGGGCAGGCGTAGCAAAAACATTGAGACCGACACACAAAGCCCACTTTCCGCTTGGTAAATTAAGACGTTACGAGTAATTCAAAGTCCCCGTCCATCCTCGCCTCGAGTATTTTCTCCAAGTAGCTAACGCTAATTTGAGCTGCTTTCAATTGCTAAGCTATTCGAACGCTGCCCGGTGGAAGCCACAGGACAGGAGGGCCCAAATAATCTAATTAAAGGATCCCGACCCCTAAATGGTCCGCAGCTTGCAATACTAAAGCGGATTTAAGATTACCCAAGAAAC
Organism: Equus przewalskii; assembly: GCF_037783145.1. Taxonomy (NCBI): domain Eukaryota; kingdom Metazoa; phylum Chordata; class Mammalia; order Perissodactyla; family Equidae; genus Equus; species Equus przewalskii. Next base: position 30,116,062 of record NC_091857.1, on the reverse strand, counting down.
GGCCGTTAGAGACCCTTTCCGGTCACAGGCACCGGCCGGCGAGGGCCGCGGAGGCGGGGAGGGGGAGGGGGGACGCGGCGGCGGAGGAGGAGCCGAGGCAGGAACTAGGCCCGTCCCCGGTGGACACCCAGGCCGACAAACAGCTAAAGGGTCGGGGATGGCCAGACGGGCGAGAAGGATGAGCATCGTAACTCGACTCTAGAAAAGGGAGTCTGGGGTTCCCTCAGAAAGGGCGAAGTTCCTCGCCGGGAAGGGAGGGAACGGATGGGGGGGGAGGGCCCGGAAAATGGATCCCAGGCCCAGGCGGGGCTGTAGCGGGGCCTGAGGCGAGGAACTACGGCGTCTCTGAAGAGAGGTGCCATGGAAGGCTACGTGGCGCCCTATCGGTCCTTTGGGAACAAAAGGGTCTGGGAAACGTTTACCTGGAAAGTTCCTGTTGAATTTCCCGGAATTTACTGACCACGAAAGACCTAAATATCTGCTCGATGTTGGTCGCCATGGCGTCCGCTCCGTTCTCTCAACTCCTCCTCGCTAGTCCTCCAGGCTCCCAGCATGCCTCGGGAGGAGGCGCAGCGGCCAATTCCGTCTCTCGGCGTCCTGATTGGCTCCTGTGAGAGCGACCAGACCGGCACGTTCCGCCGCTGGGCCAATCAGTGAAGACGGCCCCGCTCTCCTCCGCTGTTTCTGAGCGGCTGGGGTAGAGATGCTGACGTTTGCGCCGCGCACGACTGTGTCCGCCATGTTAGTGACTGACGCAGGCGCCATTACAGGAGAAGTCTCTGTTGAGGCGACTCTGAGCTTAAGTTGCCAGTCTCCAACGGTGTTTGGGGGGGCTTAAGAGGCTTTCTTTAGCCACCGAGCGCCTGAGATTAAATGCCACGAGGAAAGGGAACAAGAAGGGCAACATGATGTTTGACACGGGCCCCCCCCCCCCCACATTCCCGGGCGGCGCCAAGTTGAGTTTCAGCGGGGACTAGCGTCTGGGAAAACATTCATTAGCGCCCGCCCCCACTGTGGTGCTAGCACGAAGAACACGCTGTCGCCCCATCTCTCTCCCAGAGCATCCTATAGTCGGCCCCCTTTCTTTTTTTTAAGCCACAGGCGGGCGGTCCTGAGCGACCTGCGTTCAGAGCCTGGTGCATTCTAGTCTCGTCAGGAGCCAGGCGCGTCACGAGACTTGGACGCGCTGGCTGCTCGGTTCCGCCTCGTTAGCCACACACAAGCGGCTGAACGTGGAGTTAGCTTTTGGGCGCTACCCCTCCTCCCTGCTTAGGAGGCTCTCGGGGGGAACAGGGACGCTCCGTGGGCCTGCCCCTCTGTGTGCCATGAGGAACGCGCCTCGCTCCGGAGGAGACTCAGGCCGCGCCCGGGGCGGGACGGGGGCGCGCTCAGCCCCGCGCAGCACGGACACGGGCCGCGCCGACCAATGGGGAGGCGAAGCCCCCGCGGGGCGGGCGGGGAGCGCGGGCGCCGGATCCGCGCGGCGACATCCGGCGCGGCCACGCGAGGGGGGTCAGTGCGACCTGCGAGACCGCCTTGTGTCGGTGCGTAAGCCCCCTCCGCTTTTCAGTCCATTTATGCTTTGGTCGGGGGATTTCACGTCATGTGTTGACTGGAACTGTAGGACCTGGTTTGGCTGTCGGAATTTCCATCTTATTTTGAAATGCCGTGGGTCGGGGGTGACCATGTGCTCTTCACTTCTGCAGACAGGTTTCCATTGGCTCTATCACTATCCCTGCTTTCTAAGATGTCGGGGCATTTTTGCATCTCTAGGCTTTTTTTAGGTCGCAAACGTAAATTGCATATGTTCTCGTTATGCACCCATTGCCTCTTGCAGATTATTTACTCCACTTTTGTCATTGGTTTCTACTTTATATCATTCCCACCAAATCCTTTGAAATGGCTTCAGCTGGGTCTCTTATTCTCGTGATAAGTTACCCACCTAGGTGACTGAGGCCTAAGAAGGTTAATTGAGTCCATCAAGGTATTCCAGCTAACGGGACAGAGTCTCAGCCCAAACCAAGGCACTCTGACTGGAGCCGAGGCCTCCTCCCCGCTCCAGGGGTAGATTCCTTCCAGCTACGTCCTCATGCTATTCCAGTGATCCACTGTAGTGACCAGGACGGTCTCTGTCCCTGCTCCTCCTGTTCAAACTGAACGTAATGTTTTAACCCTAGATTCAAACGTGTATTTCAGATATTTCAACACACGTGGCAAATCTGTTTGCCATTAAACTAAAATAGCTTTTCCCTCTCTAAGAGGATAATGTTGCATTTTTTTTCTTCCTCAAATTTTCAATGATCGCTGTCTCAATTGTTAGAATATCTGAAGCAAGAGTGCATCCATTGGAACCCAGGCTCCACCCCCTCTTAGCTGTGTGACGTCCAGCAAGTTACTTAACCTAACTGGACCTCAGTTTCTTATCTGTAAAGTGGGGATGGCAGTGGTATCTAGCTCATAGATTTCTTATGAAGATTAAATGAGGTAATTCATGAAAAGCATTTAGAATAGCATCTGGCACAAAGTAAGTACTCAAAAAATGTTAGTTTATTTTATCAGCTTAGGTTTTTCTTTAAATGTGTAATCCTAGCATCTCGCAAGAAGTTACCGATTTCAGTTTTCTTTCTCCTGTTATCAGTCTGCCTTCTACGTAATTAAATGTCTTCTGAAAATTAGTAAATTAATGTGATGAATTATCCATTCCTGGCTTTTTTTTTTCCCCTGTTAGAACTACTTTCTGTCCCTAAAGTACTATAATTTAGGTAAAAGTAATAAAATATAACAAGTTAGGACTTACTGTTGCTAAGTGTCAGAAGTTGCACTAATTGTTTATAAATGTCATTTCAGTTAGTCCTTTCATAGCCTCCTAAAGCAAGTTCTCTTCCATATTTTAAAATGTGAAGAAATTGAATTACGGATAGTAAGAGCCTAGCCAAGGTCACACGGCTAACTTGAGTTGAGAGATAGCTGTTGTGCTCATCCAGCCCAGAATCAAGTGCCAGAACTAAAGTGAGACAAGTTCAAATTTGATTTTTTCCTTCTCTACCAATTTTCTAACATGTGGCCCGAACTCTTTAAATCAGGGGTCAGCAAACTATGGCCCTTGTGCTAAATCCTTCCTGCCACCTGTTTTGGTACAGCCCACCAAATAGGAATAGTTTTCATATCATTAAATGGTTGGGAAAAAAAAAAAATAAAAGGAAGAATGATGTTTTTCACACATGAAAATCATATGAAATTCAAATTGCAGTGTCCATAAATAAAGTTTTACTGAAACAGCCATGCTTATTCTTTACAAACCTCTGGTAGCTTCCTGTTGCTTGTGGCAGAGATAGGCAGACTATGACGTACACACCACTGCCTGTTTATACTGGACATGACCACATTCATCCACTTATGTGTTGTCTACGGCTGCTTTCGTGTTACAGCGACAGAGTTCAGTAGTGGCAACAGAGACTCTCTGGCCCTCAAAGATGAAAATATTTACCATCTAGCCCTTTATAGCCCCCAGTCTTAAATATTTCTTCCAAGTTATGATAACTTTAAAGTCTATTATAGATCTCAGGATTTCAAAACAGTTATTTCAAATTTGAGGTCTAAATTTAAAACATCAGGACTCATTTTTAACTGAGGCTTGATGCTTAGTAAATCTTCTAAAAGAGAAACCCAAAGAAGGGTGAATATTCATAGTTTTTTTTTTTTTTAACAGGTAAAGAGCTAAGTCACTGTTTCACTCCTTAACCTAGCTGTCTAGGCCAGTCTGCCTCATTGTTAAAATACCTCCCTAGGGGTCAGCCAGGTGGCACAGCGGTTAAGTGTGCACATTCTGCTTCTCGGCGGCCCAGGGTTCACCAGTTTGGATCCCAGGTGCAGACATGGCACCACTTGGCATGCCATGCTGTGGTAGACGTCTCACTTATAAAGTAAAGGAAGATGGGCATGGATGTTAGTTCAGGGCCAGTCTTCCTCAGCAAAAAGAGGAGGATTGGCAGTAGTTAGCTCAGGGCTAATCTTCCTCAAAAAAAAAAAAAAGTACCTCCCTAAACCTTAGGAGTACTGTCATGTTTCTCAAATTATGAATCCTAACTTTTCACAAATGAATTCTTGGAATAAAATGTCACTTGTATAATTACAAATGACTACTTAAACCATATTTATAAATTGTGATTTCTAAAGTATGTGCATTCTAAAATATCAACTGTGGTTTTCTTTCTGCAGCTTCCATTTTCCTTTTGAATTCCTGCTTTGCAGACAGCAATGGCAGCCCGAGTACTAGTAATTGGCAATGGAGGAAGGGAACATACGCTGGCCTGGAAACTTGCACAGTCTAGTCATGTCAAAAAAGTGTTGGTTGCTCCAGGAAATGCAGGCACTGCCTGCTCTGAAAAGATATCAAATACTGGTAATTATGTTTTAAAGTGGGGAGTAATAGTTAATAATTGTAAATGATAAACTGTCAACTACATCTCTTCTTTATAAGGTCAATTGCTATTCACATTTGAATACTTTTTTAACCTTAACATTTATGTGGTAATTTGAATACTTGGCATATGTTGTAAATTTAAGGTATCCTATTCAAAATGTGGCAACTCCTTGTCTTAAATTGTTTTAAACCTTATAAAACACATCCATTGAAAAAGTCACAAGTGTCTAATATAGGTTAAAGACATTTGTATGTATATTTTTGGAAATGAGAAGTTAGGCAGTGCTATTAAATATAAAAAGTTTTGCCAATTCTAACTCCATAATAAATCTTAACACTTATCTCTTCCACTAGTAAAAATAGAGAAATGAGCAGGTCATATGCTATATTAAACTCTTCAGTGGCTTCTCATAGTACTTAGAATAAAACTCAAACTCCTTAACATGCCTTCCAGAGCCCTTTGTGATCTGGCTTCTGCCTGCCTTTCCAGCCTGATCTTATATATAGTCCATTATTTTCTTTCCACTTTCCACTCCTCTATCCATACAGTCCTGCCAATTTCCCAAACACAACTCACTTGGACTTTGTATGTGTTCCCACCCCTAGCATGACTGGCTCCTTATCATTCAGGTCTCAACTTATACGTTACCTTCTCAAAGAGGTCTTTCCTAAAGTTTCTGAGTAAAGCATGTCCACTTCCATTTCATTTGTCTTCAATCATGAACCGTCTGTATTTATTTTTACTTTTCTGTGTCTGTCTCCTGTCTTTTTCGCCCCCAGAATGTACGCTACATGAGGGCAAGGGACTCATCTGAGATTTTTTTTTTTTTAAGATTTTTTTTTTCCTTTTTCTCCACAAAGCCCCCCAGTACATAGTTGTATATTCTTCGTTGTGGGTCCTTCTAGTTGTGGCATGTGGGACACTGCCTCAGTGTGGTTTGATGAGCAGTACCATGTCCACGCCCAGGATTCGAACCAATGAAACACTGGGCCGCCTGCAGCGGAGCGCGCGAACTTAACCACTCGGCCACGGGGCCAGCCCCAAGGGACTCATCTGTATGCACCATGCCAAGTACCCTGTGTGGCACATAATATTTCTGGGGAGAAGAACGTAGACCCAACAAGGGGTCACAAACTAGGAGAAGATAATTGTGTACATAGGGCTAAAAATAATAAGAAAAAGATAAATAAAATATCTACTTCCCTGGGATCTTAGCTCTGTGGGTGAGATACTGTATTTGTTTATTGAAGAACTGGCACATTTTATCTAGATACAATTGATGTCGTGCAGGCCAGCCCATGAACATCTCCCAAGATTGTCATGAGACTGCTACCACTTGCAGCAACAGAGGTTAGGTGTGTCCTCTTCCTCGTGCCACCCTCTGCTGTGCTGAGGTAGTTGGCTCTGCTCAGCCCACTTGTGTTTGCAGCTACTAACCCAGAGTGCATGGTACCCCATCCTTATCCCACTCAGGCAGTTACTGTAGATTGAGAACTCAGTCCTTTCTAGGCTTGTCATCTGCACATCACAGATATCATGTATGTGCAGAGTAACGTGATATGCAGAGTAATATGTGAGACTTCAGCCAACTTAAGGGTGGTGGTCCAGATACAGTGAAGCAGGAGAGCACCTATAGAACCAAGCTGTGCTTAGGATATGGTTGATCCTATTTCTAGTTACTTAGAACTCCATCAAGAAAGAAAATTTACCTGGCTTGTAGGTTGGAGAAGTGAGCTTGGTCTTAAAATCATCACTCAGTTCTTAGCTTGAACATCTCTACACGAAGTGACCCTTCCTGACCAGAAAAAGCCTCCTGGTTCACCTCATATTAAATCTGTTCACACTTGGTATTTTTTTCCTTGTATATTTATTACCCAACATTCCCATAGGGGAATATGAGTATCCTAAGTGTGAGGACCCTGCTTTTTAACATCTTAACCCCAGTGCCTAGGACACTATCTAGCACATAGTGTTTCTCAGTAAGTCTTGAGAGAATGATGCTGAAAGACCAGTTTCTGAGTAAATTTAGTGATGCACTTTTGTCTGCTATGCAGTCAACACTAGTGACATAGACACCGTACTTGAGAAAATACTTTATAGCTCTTTTGGAAGCTTACTGGTATTTTCATCTAACTGGATACAGTGATAGCAGAGAACTGAGTTGGTTAGCCTAATGCACTCTGCTCTGAATTTCTCATGGTGAAACCATCATCTCTACCAATAAAAGAAAACAACAGTTAACAGGCATACCAAAGTATGGTACTTAGTTTTCAGCATGACACTTAGTTAAACGAAAAATGTTTCTGTAAGTGAGGTGAGTTTCTTTTTTCTGTTCACTAGCCGTCTCCATCAGTGATCACGCTGCCCTTGCTCAGTTCTGCAAAGATGAGAAAATTGAATTCGTAGTTGTTGGACCAGAGGCACCTCTGGCTGCAGGTAAAGTTCGTTTCTGTTTATTGTTACGGTATATGCAGTGCCAGCAAGAGTTTAGAGATCATCTAATCTAATTCATTTTACAGGTGAGGATTTCTAATATAATAGGGTTTGAAAAAGAGCTTTCACTGTCTTGAAATTTATGGGTCCTGGATTTCTTTTCCCAAGTATCAGCAATGTGATGAATCAGACAGAAAATTTGCAGCCGTGGGAAACATTTTATATGTTTTTATTCTGCTCTAGTGTCTATTTAATAATCCATGTATTTTAATATAACAAATAACTTTTGCTGGATTTGAATCATATTTTAGTAGCATTTTTATATCCTGTAGACAGCATGAAAAACTTCTTCTCTGCCACCATCACCTGCCTGATCTCAGTGTACATTTAGTCTGATCCTAATTCTTCTTCCAGTTTGAAAAGTCCCTGCAGAGATCTTGGCTCACCTAAGGCTGCTTGTTTCCATCAATAGGAATTGTTGGGAACCTGACGTCTGCAGGAGTGCGATGCTTTGGTCCCACAGCAGAAGCAGCTCAGTTAGAGTCGAGCAAAAGATTTGCCAAAGAATTTATGGACCGACATGGAATCCCAACTGCGCAGTGGAGAGCTTTCACCAAACCTGAAGAGGCCTGCAGCTTCATCATGAGGTAGATAGAAGACTGCCTGTGGAGAGCAGTTGTTTTGTTATGATCTTCAATATATAGGTCAAGGGGCCTGCCCTGTGGCCGAGTAAAGTTCACACACTCTGCTTCACCAGCCCAGGGCTTCACTGGTTCAGATGCTGAGCACAGACCTAGCACCACTCGTCAAGCCATGCTGAGGCAGTGTCCCACATAGCACAACCGGAAGGACCTACAAGTAGAATATGCAATTATGTACTGGGGGCTTTAAAAGGGGGGAAAAAAAAAGAAGACTGGCAACAGATGTTAGCTCAGGGCCAATCTTTGGGAAAAAAATATATATATCTATAGGTCACTTTTATGTCATGAGTTTATAATAAGATAATTATGGGAAAAAATTCATAACTATGTAGATCGCCTTTTTCCAACATCAATTCTATGCATATGGGATTCTATGCATATATAATTCTACAATCTTATGGCCTTGCAGAAAGATGAATTTTTTAATATTTATTAGTGAATGGTTTCTAGACATTTGGTTCTGCAATCATGTGCTCTTTTCACAGCCAAATTGACAAACACAGTGACATCTTACAACATAAAGGACAATTGATTTTTTTTTTCCATAAATAATTAACCAGAGTGAAGAATCATCACTGGGCCCTCTCGCACCACTACTCAATTCTAAGTCTTAAAGTTAAACATCGTTTGTTCTCTGTTATATGGAAAACATTGAGCAGTTAATGAATGTTAGTAGACAATGTTCCTTTGCCTGTTTTTGTTGACACTTCTCCCTGTTACCTGGTATGTTTTCCTTTTAGTTGAGTCTATTTCATTCTTTATTCATTCTTCATCCTACAGGGTTTTTTAGACTCTAAATATTATTATTTCCTAGTAGCCAGATGCCTTGGGTAACTAACAATTTTGTCACTTACTTGGGTAAGTCTCCTTCCAGATCTCCAGTCCCAGTCAACAGAAGAAACTCCCAGCAACAGTTTCTTGTGTGTACTTTGAGAAATGGTCTGTGTGTCCATGTTTGTATTGGTCTTAGACAGCCACATCTTCTACTTGAAATAGAGCACGATTCCCTGCTTTGTATCTTAAAGATCATTCCACATTCACGCTCTTCAGCTGCTTTATTCCTCCAAAAATTTTGCCTATCTGATCTCATGATAAGTGAAAAAAGTAAAATTATATGTACCATATGATCACAACTATAAATACGTAAGAAAAAAATCCTGGCGGGAATTCCATCAAAATGGATTTAGTATGATCAGTAATTTTTTTCTTTCTGCTTTTCAGTTGTTGCTTTAGCATATCATTACAAAATCCCAAAGCGTTTAAACTTTTAAATTACAAGGTTTTAGTGGATGTTGAAGATTGCTCTGTCTTCACAGTGCAGACTTCCCTGCTTTGGTTGTGAAGGCCAGTGGGCTTGCCGCCGGGAAAGGAGTGATTGTTGCAGAGAGCAAAGAAGAGGCCTGCAGAGCTGTCCAGGAGATCATGCAGGTAGGTGGCATCCTCTGAAGAAGTGTACAGTTTTCTAGTCACACTGGATACTCCTTAAGTTTACAAAATGTTCCTCAAGATAAGGAAAATATGTCTGCCAAACACACCAGTAAGTGATTTTTCATAATACTATGTAGTATAATTTATCTCTATATGAGGGGTATTGCAGATCCACACTGATGGCTAAACCATGATTCTATTATTTGGCAGTAAATTCTAGCATCCTTTCTTGTCTGCTACTGAAAGGTAGAAAATCCTCGGACTATAGAACATGTAAATAAATTCTCAACCATCCATAAGGACAAAAGTATTTGTCCTTTGCGTCCCAAGTCTAAGAAAAGTAAAACAATGGATTAATATATTTTTCTTTTCTTTCATGATCCATCTTGGTTGTTGTGGGTTCCCTCCCTTGTAGAAATCTATTTTCACAGACATTCTTTAGTATAATTATTGTAGGCAAACATATATAATTATAATCAAAAATAAGAATTAAATGGTAGTGATGAAAACATCTGTTTTTCCCTTACTGTATTTGAAACTGGAAAGCCAGCACCAGGAGAGTGTTAGTGATGTGTTCATTTCATCTGTACCAGTGCTAGCTCCACATCATTGCCACTTTAAAAATAGGGAACATTCATATGTTCCTTTGAGGCTTTCAGAACAAGAAAGGGAAATGACAGGACTAGTGCCATGGTCCATAATACAAGTGGTAGAAAATGACAACAGCCAGTTAAAAGCTTACAAGTTACCTCTTTTTTTTTTTTAAACTCTACAATAAGGATAAAGCTTTTGGAGCAGCTGGAGAAACAATTGTCGTTGAAGAACTTCTTGAGGGAGAAGAGGTGTCTGTACGTATATTCATCTTTTTGGCTTTTATAGAGTATAAGAAGCTGTGTTATCTGACCTATGAGTCCCAAAAAGACTTGATTTACCCTGGTTGCTCCCTCTAAAAGCATAAACCCATCAATTACAAAGGCATTTGTATACGTTTAGTATTTGGGATGCAAATGAAAAAAGAATTTATCCTCTTTCAGTCATCCCCAGTATCTCAATAGGGGATCTGAACTTATATCACAAATTATTTAAAGGGGGCAAAGGTTGAAATATTTTATGTTAAGAGTAGCTTGATTTTTTTCCTAACCTAGCTCAGAAATTACAGATCCCTCAGAAATTGAGCATACGAGATCTTCTGATTCTTGATGAAGGTAGCTTAGGGTTATTTATGTTTCAATTCATTTTACTTTAAAAAACGAAACTTTTCCTCTGGGAAGAGTTAAGATACATGTTATGGTTCTCCTTATTAAATTATTATCTTTACTTTTCTGGCAGTTGAAGTAAGTGGACTGTTTTGTTTTCTCTGCAGTGTCTGTGCTTCACTGATGGAAGGACTGTGGCCCCCATGCCCCCAGCACAGGACCATAAGCGACTGCTCGAGGGAGATCGCGGCCCCAACACAGGGGGAATGGGAGCCTACTGCCCAGCACCTCAGGTACTTCTCAGGGGCTCAGCTGAAGGTCGGCAGTAATTGTTAGGTCTTCTCAAAGAACCCTTAAACGACGCTCTTCTGTTTTGTTTTTATCTGTAAATGATACTACTGATCAGCAACTTGGTTTTCCTATTAAATGAAAAGGATATCTTCTAGTCTCACTCTGAAACTAACCTTTTCTAAAAGCTTTTGAAGAACTAACTTGAGTGCGGATTCAACAGATCCTTCTAGCCCCTCCTCTCCATATCCTATGTAACCCATGGGAGCCAATTATAGTCCAGAATTTTTATTCACCTTTGGATATACAGGGCCCAGCACATGAGTGCTCAGTAAGAGAGAGAGAGTGTGTGTGTGTTGAACTGAGAACCAAGCCTGACCATATTTGTTCTCTGGTCTTTCTACTTCATAATGGATCAGTAAAGTATATTTCCAAACAATTTCTGGATAATTTTTATAAGAAATCTGTGTTGACTGTTATAAGTAGATTAGCACTTCAGAACTCACTCATTCTTTTCGCTGATGATAGTCATAATCATTGTGCTAATAATATAGTGCCTTTTAGATACTTTTCTTGATTAAAAGATTGAAAACCAAACAGAATTTACCTTAGACTTTGTAAGTATTAAAACTACCATTTGATAAAAGTGATTTTGGTATAAACTATCTCTAATTCTTAACAACTAAATTTATAAACTCTCAGATTCTTAAGTTTATAGGCTATGAAACATGCATAGAATATACTGGAAGGATACAAAGAACCCTCAAGATGGGAGAGGGCTATTTCTTTTTTATTGTTTCAGGAAACTATTTTTAGTGAGCTTCAAGCATATGTCTGAAAATCTATAGGTTTAATAGTAAAAAGTGATTTAGCAGTCACTGAGTCCTGAAATGGTGGCTGACATTGATCAATAAATACCTAATCCAGCTTCTGCCTATGATAATTTTTACCTCTCAGAGGTCTTCTTTCCTATTTTATAAGAATAAGGCTGAATACCTACTTAATAAGGTCAATGTGAGGATTTTAAAAGTATATGAATTACAGTGCTCAGCCCATCTCAGGTAGTAAATACATGATAGTTTTCATTGTCCCCTTTCATTGTCTCATGTGGTACTACTTACAAGATAGTTTTTTAAAATGCTAATTACATCTAAATATTTCTGTCTGTTCCCCAGGTTTCTAAGGATTTGTTGCTAAAAATTAAAAACATCATTCTTCAGAAGACGGTGGAGGGCATGCAGCAGGAGGGTATGCCATACACAGGTAAGCACATTGGTGTTGTTGGGACATTGTTTGTAGAGCAACTTTACACCTTTGACAGAACTTCCCCATTTTGTCTTTTTCACCACCTTTTAATTGACCACTGTTGTAACATTTGTTGTGGTTATTGCAAAACTTCGAGTATTAGAAATTTGTGTTCTAGTTTTCATAATCACAAAACGTCGTCATTATACATTTTTTTCTTCTTTTTTTAATGAAGGTGTTCTCTATGCTGGTATAATGCTGACCAAGGATGGCCCAAAAGTTCTGGAGTTTAATTGCCGCTTTGGTGATCCAGAGTGCCAAGTGGGTAATCATTAAAGATAATATGAAGTATTACTTTGTAGAAGATATGTGTTGTTTTAATCGCAGGATTTATCAGCCTTGAAATAATTACCTTTGAGAAATATATACACATTCTGCTAGTATCCCAGTGAGTAAAATGTCTAAGGAAAACTAAAATTTCCCTGAATTGCCATGTCAATTATGTTTTTCCAGGTGATCCTCCCACTTCTTAAAAGTGACCTTTATGAAGTGATTCAGTCTACCTTAGACGGCCTGCTCTGCACATCTCCTCCTGTTTGGCTTGAAAACCACACCGCCGTAACTGTTGTCATGGCAAGTAAAGGTTATCCAGGAGACTATACCAAGGGTGTGGAGATAACAGGTGAATATCAGACAACAGAAGGTTGAATTACAATAGGACGAGTGACCAGCGCCACAGTCGGCCTCCCTCCCGTGCTATGCTATGCTCCTTTTAAGGGCGTAAGGCCATCACAAACCTTTCAGGGCTTCTTAACATAACCATGTTGCTTGTTGGATATGGGTGTTCAAATATCCAAAATTATTGGATTTAAAGAACTGCCATCCATTTCCCTTGCTGCATGAGGAAGACTTACGTGGGCCTCGCCAAGTTTCCAGAGTATCACCCTGTGCTGCCTTTCCCTTCCACCGTCCAAGAGCCAGGAAGATAATGGAAATATATGAGAGGTAGAGGAACCTTAGTCTGAACTACGTCAGTGAGATGAGTTTCAGAGTCATGATCTCTGAATGATCACAGATGGACACCCCAGTTTGCAGTGTACCCCATGCTCACTTGGATGGTAGAATTAAAACAGTTTCAAAAGTATAGCCTTCTCTTTTGTTTCTCTTTACAGGAGATGAGCCATCTAGTTAAATGATGTTAAATAAAACAGTATTAAAATGCCAGATAAGTTCCAGTGTTAAAAGACCTCTATGATCCCTCACAGACTGTGGTTTGGCCTCCCTCAGTACCCCAATAATGTGTGTGGGTACCTAAGACTGAGTGCCCCTATGTTATAAAAACTTAGGGAAGACATATAGTAACAAATTACCGAATATGATGCTAAAGAGAAATGGAGATGGAAAAGGACAAACTGGGGATAGAAGAATGATTTTTTTAAAAATTAGGAAGTTATCTTTGGTCATTTTAGAATATATGGTTTACTAATATTTTAAATGTAAAATTATATATGAGAGCTTAAAAATAATTCAAAAGAAAATGAAGCCAGGGATTTTAGACTGAGTCTGAAACCTAAGTTAAATCAAATTTGTCTTAAAATTTTACATTGTTACATTAGACACAAGACTAAGAATATGTTTTACATTGCAGGGATCCTATTGATTATTTTAAAAAGAAAGAAAGAAAACCACTTTACTTAGATGGCTATGATAAAGAAAAATTCCTTTACTTTTAAATAAAAAATGTGATCAAATGTGATATTTTTTCCTTGATGTTCAGGTTTTATTCCTGTTTTTTTGATCAGCTTCTTGTCAGGAGAAAATAATTTTGTACTTCCAAGTCCCAAACTTTTCAGGCCTTAGCTTCTTTTTTCTTTCTCCTTCATTTAAACAATAGTTCTTACATGAGATTTATGATAACAGAAGATTTTAGGAATACGCTTGTTACCCTAGAGCACAACAGACTGTTCTTAGAAGAAAGGGTCTGTTTACTATTATATTGCATTAATTCCTTCCTGAGAGGAATCTTGTGAAGAGTCATTTAAGTGAAATAATGATTTTATTTAAAAAAATTCTGGAAATTATTAACCACTTTACAAGTGCAGAATATTGATATTGGAAATAACGTGTCAAACATGCTCTCTTTCAGGGTTTCCTGAGGCTCAAGCTTTAGGACTGGAGGTGTTCCAAGCAGGCACTGCCCTGAAAGACGGCAGAGTGGTGACTAACGGGGGTAGAGTCCTTTCCGTAACAGCCATCCGGGAAAATCTCATCTCGGCCCTTGAAGAAGCCAAGAAAGGACTAGCTGCTATCAAGTTTGAGGGAGCCATTTACAGGAAGGACATCGGCTTCCGTGCCATAGCTTTCCTCCAGCAGCCCAGGTAAATTTCTTACGGTGCAGCTGCAGAACTGGCATAAATGGCTATGCAGAAAGTTCCATTAACCCTGTCCTAAGGCTTTCTATACTCTCTTCTCTCTGTGGGACTGACCTGATTGTGATTTGCATTTAGTTTACATCAAAACTAGTTACAACAGTATTCAAATGAAAGGGAAAAAACTTTATGATAGCTCCTTATGTTTGAAAAGTTTAGTAAAATCACAGTGATAGTAAGGATTTTTTCACATTGTGCACTTTAAATATATACAATCATTTGTCAATTATTCATCAATAAAGATGGGAGGAAAGGATTTTTATTCCATGAGTTATATATTTAAATATTACTGTTGTATTTATATCTTAGTTCCTTCAAGGTGAAAATGTTGGTCATCTAACTTTCCAACTTAATTCGATTATACCATAAATTTTGACAGTCTCATTTTGTCACTGTATTTATATCTATTACTGAAATGTATTTTTTGACCCTTTATTGATTATGTATTGGCATGTACAACTATTCTTTTGTAAAATCAATAAACTATTAATTGCAAATGTGGATGTTTTTATTTCTTCAGTACATATCACAGTTACTATTGTTCAGTGAGTTCATCTATGAGAAATAAATATGTTTTAGGACAAAAATGAGAAATTTTTAGCAACTTGATTCAAGCTATACTGTTACTGATAGGCAAATTTTTATTAAATACTGGAATTTTTTTAGAATTAACAACATTAAAATACCGCACCAAAATTTTATTTTTCGTTTTAAAATCTCTAGATTCCACTGAAATAACCTATTTCAAGGGACTACAATCTTAATACTAATCTAAGTTCTTTAAATTAAAGATGAAGAAAATGAGAGGCCACAATGCCAGCTACTATTGAGAAAAGGTTTTTTTTAAACCAGTAGAACTTCGTTTCCTATCTGAGTATGACCCTGGACTGCTAATTTTGTTGGAGTTAACTGCCAAAACTCTCAACTCTGTACTCTGACACCTTATTTCTAACAAAACTACATATTCTTGTCTCACTGCATCCCACTAAGCCACAGTTCTCATTTTTGTAAGGCAAGACTACTGAATTCACAGTGCCATTCACAAACTTGATCTCTAAATGTACTGCTCCAACATTTGGGCCCTATAGAGGGAAATGACGCGCTGAATGTCATTGTCTGGTTTTGCTTTTTTCGTAGGTTTTTTTATCTTGTTTTTTTACGGTCTTCAGCTATAAGGAAACTGATACAATTCTCTATTATTGCAATAAGAGCTCAGTTTCATTATTTAGAGATTGCTTTGTAGAGTTCTTTTAATCCTAATTTTCACTTTTTGACTCAGTTTTGGCACTCCTTTCCTTCCCATATCAAAATTGAGCAGAGAAAAGTTATGGCAAAATATCACTATATTTAGTTGCCTGTGAGAAATACTTCTAGAAGAAATAGTTAAGTTAGAGAAGTAGTTCTCAATAGTGATGATACAATTGAATCAACTGGGGAGGTTGGTTAAACACCTTTCAATTCCCAGGGCCTACCCTAGACCAGTTAAAATCTATGGATGGAGCCCAGTACCTTAAGGGATATGAAAATCACAAGGGATATCTTCTGCTTTAATTAATATTTTAAGAGTAAAATAATTTTCCTTGGCATTTAGGTGGTGTCTTAGGTTTTCATTTATTTATTTATTTAGGGGCCTGACTTACAAGGAATCTGGGGTAGACATTGCAGCTGGAAATATGCTGGTCCAGAAAATCAAACCTTTAGCAAAAGCCACCTCCAGACCAGGTAAGTCAGATCCTGTCCTTTGCTAATTTGTTAACTTTGACAAACATTGAATTGATTGCGGCTTTGTAGTTTACTGAGGAAAATGTTCCAAGTTAATGCCAGCTTGCTATAAGTCTTGCCCTACTTAAGCCAAACCCATAGTCTTCTGCTTTCTTGTCTCTAATATTAAGAAAAGCATTTTTTATCCATGGTGTTAAATTCAAAAGGATATGTCTGCCCCTTTAATGACTTTCTTGATCAATTCATTGAGTATGCGGTGTGTGTCTCCCATTGGCAGGAAAGGCGTCTCTTGTTTTAGCTATTCTTATGAAGAAGGGGTTTGTACATTCACGTTTAACTAATGTATCGAAATGCAACAAGTAATTAATTTCCTCTCCAACAGGCTGTGACGTTGATCTTGGAGGTTTTGCTGGTCTTTTTGATTTGAAAGCAGCCGGTTTCAAAGATCCTCTTCTGGCCTGTGGAACAGATGGCGTTGGAACTAAACTGAAGGTAATCAGACACCTATGTGAATAAAGGCCTTTTGTAAAAGATAAGGGAGAATTTACTGTATATCAAATACGTATTTTTCCTCTCTTGACATGTATGCACTAAAGAGAACCACACCAAATAACCATATAACATGGCTAAAATATCTACATGTTTCTGACAACATGATATTATTGAGGCTAAATATGGATAGAAGGGTTATTTTAGGAGATAAAAGGGATACTTTTGGACCAAGTGGCTTATCAGAATTTAGTGTTCTTTTGTCTTTAGGTGTTCAGAGCAGCTAGCCAAAAGTCGGTGATATTTGTTAGCCTCCATTACAAATTGAGGAGATTTAATTTGGAGCTGTTTCTCTTATGTGGATGTTTATATTTTTTTCTCTAGATCGCCCAGCAGTGCAATAAACACGACACCATTGGTCAGGATTTGGTCGCCATGTGTGTAAATGATATTCTGGCACAAGGAGCAGAGCCCCTCTTCTTCCTCGATTACTTTTCCTGTGGAAAACTTGACCTCCACACGACCGAAGCTGTTGTTGCTGGAATCGCAGAAGCTTGTGGAAAAGCTGGATGTGCTCTCCTTGGTATGATCATCTATTTTAATCATGTGTCCTTCTTCTGGCTGTATTTCAGCCCTATTTATAAACATAATCGGTATCACTATAGCTAACAAGAGAAGCCGTATATCACAAGATGAGACAAATAAAATATAGATAATACTACCTGAAGAAAACTTAGACCTCGGTGCCCTCAGACGCCTCCTCAAGGGTTTGTCCCCCAGTCTCATACTCCCACACTGTCAGCCAGGCCTTATCTTCCTCGCCAGTCTTTGCCACCGTGTCCATCCCCGTCTTTCTCGATGGCCTCCAGACAGACAGGGTAGGAGTTATTTCCTCCTTACTGGCCCTGCAGCAGAGTCAGAAGAGTCCCGGCATTCTAAATCTTAACTTAAGCCTTATTTTCCCACAGAAGTGAAGCTAAGAATAAACTGTACCCAAGATTTATAGAAATATTGCTAATATATATATGAGAGTTTTGAGCAAAGTGAATTTGTAGGCTGACCAAGGAACGAAACTACCTCTTTTATGTTGTCTTTGTGGACGAGTCTGTCCCAAAAGCCAAAATTGCCTTCAACCGTCTTTTAGAATAGTTCCTAATTTGGAGTCTGCCTGCCTAGACTCTGTCTTTACGTGATTTAATCGTAAAGTAAACTGTGGTGTACTTTGCAGGCCAGGCGTTTGGAGTTAGGCCAGCCTAATTAAATCACTTCCGTAAGCCTGTACTGTCATCTGGAAGGTAGAGTCATCGGAAAGATCGAATACAGGTGAAAGCAGTTCTCAAACTAAACTGCTATGGAAATGACATATTCAACTGAGCATTCATCCGGAGAAAGGAAGGATGTTTGGAGGCTGCACTCACCCTTGTGGAAATTAGTGCTGTTTCCCCGGAAATCATGCTTGGTTGAAAGTTGTGCGAGGCACCTAACAGAGTACATTTTATTGCATATTTGCGGAATATAGCCACATATTTAATTGTTCTTATGAAGAGTGGCTCAGACTACTGCCTAGACAGGTTTATAAATATTGTGTGATTTCTTTGCTCTTCTTTTATCTTCCTGCCAGGAGGTGAAACAGCAGAAATGCCTGACATGTATCCTCCTGGAGAGTACGACCTAGCCGGTTTTGCCGTCGGCGCCATGGAGCGGGATCAGAAACTCCCTCACCTGGAAAGAATCGCTGAAGGGGATGTTGTTATCGGAATAGCTTCATCTGGTCTTCATAGCAATGGATTTAGCCTCGTGAGGAAAATTGTAGCGAAATCTTCCCTCCAGTACTCCTCTCCAGCACCTGATGGCTGTGGGGAGCAGACCTTAGGTAAACGCACTCACATTTAAACTCCTGCTTAGAAATGTCTGAGCAACCAGTTAGTGCGGTTAGTCTCTCGTTGTTTAAAGTTAGAATGGGATAAATCACATTATCCTGTTACAGAATTGTTTTTTATATATGCTTTGGTTTTATATTTATAGGCTAAGTTTCTGTCATCTCTTTCCACTATACAGGAGACTTACTTCTAACTCCAACCAGAATCTACAGCCATTCACTGTTACCTGTCCTACGTTCAGGACACGTCAAGGCTTTTGCCCATATTACTGGTGGAGGATTGCTAGAAAACATCCCCAGAGTCCTCCCTCAGAAATTTGGGGTGGATTTAGGTAAGATTGATAACAGGAACTTTTGCTCAGAAAACCATTAGGAGAAAAACTCTGTGTGTAGTTGGTGCACATATGATTGTATATGGAAAATTCTTAATCATTGGGGTTTCTTGGGGAAAAAAATAGGACTGGCTTTTTTCTACCTCATTTTGCTTTATTAGCCATGTTTATAAGGCATAAAATCCTCTCGTGTAATACTTTTGTGACATGGATTGTTATAAGCAGATCCTCTAAGGGGGTTGGTACTCTCGAGCTCTATCAAGACAGAACCAGGCTCATGCCAGGAAGGGAAGTGGTAGCTATTAGATAGTCCATGCAGGAGATAAAGAGGACCCAAACCAAGGCATGGAGAAGGGAGGCAGATTGGAGAGTTATTTTGTGCTTGAAAAGAGGAAGAAGTCCCAAGTTTCTAGTTAAGCAGGTGAGTAGATGGTAACGTGCATAACACAGGAGGATGAGTAGATCTGGAAGAGGAAGTGGGAATACAGGGTTTTAAATCTTCAGTGTGTTTACTGCAAGGTGTCTGTGAGCAGAAGTTGAGGCTGAAGATAAGTTGGGTGCAAAGAGTAATGGTCGTAGCCAAGAGAGTGGAGGGGACCACAAGGTTGTTCCTCAATGCTCTGTTCACAGTAAAGGTTGGCAGAGGTAGAAACTGAAAAAGAACGGTCAGAAGCAGGGAGTAAACCATGTAAAAGAATCATCAACTCCGTGGGAGGATTTGAACGTGATGCTGGTCCCCAGTATTAGGCGCAGCATACAGATCTAAGATGATGACCAGAAATAGGCCAGTATACTTCAGAGTTAGCTCAGAAAGCAGCTTGGTGAGGGTAGACACCACCCACAAGATTATTGTGGGAGGAGTGAGTGACAGAGATGTACAGACAGTGAGTGGAGATTGTCGTTTCAAGAAACTTACTGGTAAAAAGGAAGGGGGAGTAATAACTTATGCTCATGGCAAAAGTGAGGGGCAAGGTTTTCCCTCCCTATTTTTACAAGGTGAGGAAACAAAGTCAGAGAAACTGCTCCATCTATGGTAGACAACTAATATACATTGGTTTGAGGGTGTAGAAACTGAAGAAGTTCACATAAAATAATGCTTTTTCCCAGTGAAGGAAGAAGGGAGTAGTGAGATGAGTAGACCTGGAATGGGGGCTTGAGGAGAGGAGGAAATAATAAAGCAGTCAAGGTCAGAAACAAGGATGAGACAGCAAGCAGCACTCAAGGTGAAGTTGAAGCTGGTTGTGTAATTTTTCTTCCAAAGTAAGAGCATGTTTAGGGCCGGCCCAGTGGCACAGCAGTTAAGTTCTCACATTCCTCTTCAGCGGCCCAGGGTTCGCCAGTTCAGATCCCAGGTGCAGACCTACACACTGCTTGTCAAGCCATGCTCTGGCAGGCGTCCCACATGTAAAGTAGAGGAAGATGGGCACGGATGTTAGCTGAGGGCTAATCTTCCTCAAAAAAAAAAAAAAAAGAGCATGGGTAGTCTTGAAACAAGAACAGAAAAAAATAGATTGATTGGGTTGATCCAGTTGGGCTGGGCAGGTGGAGGGGTCAGTCATGGGGTGAAGCAGCTGTGGACGGCAGGTGAGTGGAAATGCTGAGCTAACTCTGGAGTCAGAGTATGTGAAGCTAGGAGAGAATCTGAAGAGTCAGAAATAGGTTGTGTAGAAGTGAGGACACAGGCAAAGTGAGCTAGGAGAGTCGTCAAATGGAGTTTCAGCCGGGACAGGCAGACGGGTTGAATGGAATCCCTTCACTGGCATAGTCAGGAGTTGGAGGGAATATACGAGGATTAAATTAGTAGGTTAAGACATTCCTAGGATGGAAATGCTTTCCATCGAGCATAAACAACCTTAAGGAAGTATTCATCCTCCTCTTCAAGTCATTAAAAACAGTGGCATGCCGATGAATGGGGAAAGGAGGCAGGGCTGGTTTGTGCGTGTGCCGGTTTCCATGATGTGAGTACACCCATCCTGGCCAGTTTTTAAATGGCTGTTTTTAACAGCCTCTACGAGCCGGCTCTAGCACAGCACTAGTTAAAAATAACATAATGGTCACCACATCAGGGGCCGGCCTGGTGGCGCAGCGGTTAAGTTCGCACGTTCCACTTCTCGGCAGCCCGGGGTTTGCTGGTTCGGATCCCGGGTGCGGACATGGCACCACTTGGCATGCCATGCTGTGGTAGGCGTCCCACATATAAAGTAGAGGAAGATGGGCACGGATGTTAGCTCAGGGCCAGTCTTCCTCAGCAAAAAGAGGAGGATTGGCGGCAGTTAGTTCAGGGCTAGTCTTCCTCAAAAAAAAAAGAAGGAAAAAAAAATGGTCACCACATCAGGAAATCGAGAGTTGATACGGCCATGTTCCTAAAAGCCATTATGTTTTGAGTTACACAAGTCTGTATCCCACTAAAAAGGGAAGTCACTTGCATCAGCCTCTGAGGTTCCTCCCAGGAATCATACTTTGACAACAGATTTAAGTAAGGAATTTTCAGCATTTAAGTTACAACTTGTTATATTATTCATGAGGTCCTTGGTCATTTGTAGAAACTAGGCACTTAGCCTGTCAGTCTTTTTTCCCGTAAATAAATCCTTTATAAATCTTTTTGTTAAAATGAGGTCATAGTTCGGTAATCTGTTTATCCTGCCATTTAATATATCATCAACATCTGCCTGTCTTAATAACATCATTTTTGATAAAGAGTATTCCCCTTTTTTATGGATATACCACTATTTGGTTTTATGTTGCTGTTGACTTGATTAATAGAATAGTGAACATCATAGTAGCTAAATCTTTTGAGCTCAGCTTTTGAGAATATGCATTTCCCAGCTAGTAGAAATGGAATTGAATCTGATAGGGGAGAAGATTCATAGACAACTATGTACTGGGGCTTTAGGGAGAGGAAAAAAAGGGGAAGATTGGCAACAGATGTTAGATCAGAGCAGAGCTTTCCCAGCAAAAAAAAAAAATAGTAGTGCTGGTTGTAATTTCCATCGCTTTGTGTTTGTGCGTGCTTTTACTTCACGTGAGCTGATAAGTCAATCAAACAACTCTTACCTGTTTTCAGATGCCCAGACCTGGAGGATCCCCAGGATCTTCTCGTGGTTACAGCAGGAAGGACACCTCTCTGAAGAAGAGATGGCCAGAACATTTAACTGTGGGATTGGCGCTGCCCTTATAGTATCAAAGGATGTGACAAAGCAGGTTCTGAGGGATATTCAGCAGCACAAGGAAGAGGCCTGGGTGATTGGCAGCGTAGTTGCGTGTTCTGAAGGTAATCTCTCTTATTTAGTTGCTCTTAGGTATATAATCTTAAATATAACTGTGCCCTGCCTCACAAGCTCTCTGCCTGCCTTTTATTCCAGCTGTTGCTATGGCAACTATCTTTACACAGCTGTAACATGACAACACCCACACCAGTGACGCCACCTAACTCTTCATTCCTGCCTCAGGGCTCTGACATGTCTATATAGCAGTCATACGTGCACAGCTACACCCTGCAGGATAACCCTTGACCAGTGGGGTGAGGGCTAGTGCATAAGTTCTCACTTTAGGGACAGAGAAGGGATGGGTTCTGAGGCACACTCTGTATGGCTCCTTTGAGAGCCCCAGTGGAATCAAGCCCCGGTTGCCCACAGTGGTGACCAGTTTAATAACACACTGTTATATTGGCTCTCCTATATTGCTCTCCCCAGATCCTCACTGTGGTTCCTTGGATCACGTTGCAAAGTAATCTCCCCACACCCACAACCTTCTCTCAGGCTCTGCTTTGTGCTTCAGCTCAATTCAAGGAGCAGAGAGCAAGCACCGAAGAAATACAGTGTATTGCTCAGGACTCTGTTAGAAGTACTAGAAATTGGCACAGTGGCAGAAAACACACCCAGATTAGCTAACAGATGTCAGGGCTTGTTGATTTTGTCTGTATTTGCCCTTCATTCCTTTATTGTGTGGGTGTCATTTTCAGGCAAGTTCTCCAAATACCGGAAAGATGTCTTGAGCCCATATCCTTCAGCTCGCATTGCAATAAGAAAAAGAGGCCCTCTCTTTCTCAACATCCTATATCAAATCTTCGAACGGGCTTGCTTGGGTCACATACCTACCCTTGAGACCAGGAGGTCATAGCGTTATCACAGATGGAAGATTTGGAGGAGTGGGGACAGAACACTGGCAGAGAGTAATATATCCACTGTATGCTTAGATAGAGTGATGTGCTATAGCTTTTAGTCGAAGTAGGTAATATTTGTTCCCTTTCAGGAAGTTTTTATGAAATGTTTAGTAATGTTAAGTAATACAGACCTATTATTTGTTTTAGTCTTTGCATATCATTTTCAGAATAAAATACAGTAGTCTAAAATTTGCATAAACTTTTACTTTTCTTTCTGTTATTACTGTTAATTCACAATTGTTCTTTACTTATTTATTGGGTGTGTTTGAAATGAAGGTTCTCCTCGTGTGAAAGTCAAGCATCTGATTGAAACCATGCAAATAAATGGATCGATGTTGGCAAATGGTGCCCTGAAAAATCATTTCTCTGTCCAACCAAAAAAGGCAAGAGTGGCTGTCTTAATATCTGGAACAGGTGAGATGTGGCTTCCTCTTTGCTATAGGGCTGAAGCAATGCTCTTCTCTTCCTCCTCCCACGCAAAGCCACCTCCTTCAGGTTGTGAGAACGCTGTCAGCAGAGCGGGGTGGGGCAGGGGGTCATTAAGGAGCGTTATCTTTTCTGCTTCCTCAGTCTTTCCACTTTTCTCAGGCATTTGAGACAGCTCCTAAAGGAAAAGTACAGGGTGTCAGGAAGATGATTGAAGAAGAAATCAGAAAAGATAGAAAGCAAGGAAAATCCACCTTCCTTTGTATCATAGCTTTGTAGTTGAAAAGTCTTACAATAGTTGAGGCTTTTTAAAATTGTTAATAGTAATAACAATACAAGATTTATGTTTGACTTTTGTGGATAGAGGGGTACAGTAATAAGAGCATTGTGTCCTCTCAGATGGATATAGCATGATTTTTTCCACTATTGGAGCATTGCTATGAACATTCTTGTAAATATACAATAGGTTCTTAAGCGCATATCTGATTATTTCCTTAGGATACATTCCCAGAAGTGTAATTGCTTTACAAGTCCATTTTAAAGTCTCAATATACTTTAGGCCCAAGTCAGTGATAAAGCAAAAAAACTAGTGTAGGGGCCATGGTGGTTTATTCTTCCTGAGAGGGTTGATCTTTCTTTGAAAATCATGTTACACCGTTTCTACTGCTGTTATTTTACAGGAGCAATTACATATCCTAGAACCAAGTATGTTTTCATAAGCTACTAATCCATTACCCTAAGAGGAAGAGAATTTAAAAGCTTCACATATTTTTGCCAATCTTTTCGAAGACATTTATTTGGAAATCTTGACCATATTTCTCTTTTTAAGAAATGTGAGCTCACTTGTGTTTTTCTGTCTTTTTCAGGATCAAACCTCCAAGCTCTCATAGACAGTACTCGAGAGCCAAGTAGCTCTGCACACATTGTTGTTGTTATCTCCAACAAAGCTGCAGTGGCTGGATTAGATAAAGCGGAAAGAGCTGGAATTCCCACGAGAGTAAGTTACTTTGAAAAGTACCTTTCCTGCAGGCTGTATTTAAACCATAATCTGCCCTCTCAGGACCTGGGTCTTGGGGCACTTGTTCTTTGGAGTGCTGTATTTTGGGTGGATGCTGGGCTTGCCCTTCTACTTCATCCTGTCCATTCCTTTATTCTTCATAACAGGTGTGTCTTCAGGTGGAAGGGAAGTATGGTCTATGGTTTTAAATTATTTTTGCTAATTTGTTGAAAAAGATTATACTTACCTTTTTCTCTTCCAGGTAATTAATCATAAATTATACAAAAGTCGTGTAGAATTTGACACTGCAATTGACCAAGTCCTTGAAGAGTTCTCCACCAGCATAGTCTGTCTTGCAGGATTCATGAGAATTTTATCTGGCCCCTTTGTCCGAAAGTGGAATGGTAAGCAAAAATTGTTTGACACCACATTGAGAAATCAACTGAAAATGGACTACAGGCTGGTTAACTGCCAAACAGTCCCAATCGTGAAATGTTTACCATGACATTTTATTTTGACACTGGTCATAATTTAATTTCCTTTGCCTTAGCCCAAGAATGACCCAATGGTGATTTATTCTCCTGCTGTCTGTATCAGTTTTCTTTGGCCTGCTGTAATTAATCACGTTTTCTAATATAGCTTAGGCTTATTTCACATTACTGCAAAGATAATATTTCATCTTCTGAATAAATATTCAGAAGAGACTTTTTTTACTTGTTTAGAAGCAAGAGAAAGTGATTCTCTGTATCCCAAAATGAAGAGTCCATCGTCTCCTTAGGAAGTGTAGACCATTGCCAGAAGATGGCAGAAAACGGCATTGTTGCCAGAAAACATAATACCTTGCATTATTGCCTTTTTCCACAAAAGTTTTGACTGCATCCTATTGTGCTTTTTTTGTGTACACATTTGGGCAATAAATCCATTTTCTCTCCAAAGAGTTTATGTTTTCTTAAGAGAATACACTTGTGGTGTATTATAAAAGCAGCACTGCCTTTGGTGACATAAGGCACAGAACTAACTAATCCAGCATCTGGCTGGTGGACATGCCACTCAGTGGTTGAGAGGCAAGCACGCTATACAAGAACCTCCTGTGTCTTTCTAATAGCATGTGCCAGCAATAAGCTGAGTTTTCTTCAAGAGCCCTGTGATCCAGATTAGACACCCCATCCCCTCACCCCCATCCAACTTTCAGTCACTGTAGGCCTATTCAGAGTCCCTCAGCGTGTCTTCAGCTGTGCAAGGCAGGAACTTGCTGCCCCCAGGGCCTCCTTGGATGAACTTGTATTTCCCTTTACCTCATTTCTGTCTTGGACAAAGAAAACACCCATCCCAGAGAAATCCTGCTTCTGTTGACTCCTGATTCTAGACAGGAAAGCATATTTTCCTTTGACAGAATACGTAGGACTTTTAAATTCTGACCACTGTGTTTTCATTAATTTCCAGGGAAAATGCTCAACATACACCCATCCTTGCTCCCCTCTTTTAAGGGTTCAAATGCCCATGAGCAAGTCCTGGACGCTGGAGTCACAGTCACTGGGTGCACCGTGCACTTTGTAGCTGTGAGTATGTCTCTTTCTACCAAAATATTATTAGTGTTTAGATGTAAATTTTACTGGCTAGAAGGTAATGTTCAAAACGTTTGCTTCCTTTTCCAGGAAGATGTAGATGCTGGACAAATTATTTTACAAGAAGCTGTTCCAGTGAAGAGGGGTGACACTGTTGCAACTCTGTCTGAAAGAGTGAAATTGGCAGAACATAAAATATTTCCCGCAGCCCTCCAGCTGGTGGCCAGTGGAACCATACAGCTTGGGGAAAATGGCAAGATCTGTTGGGTCAAAGAGGAATGAACCTCCTAATTCAGGAATGGAGTCAATTTTGAAAGAAGTCTGGCTGTTTGCATGGTGGCTTTTTGTTATGGACCTGGCCCCAAAGAAAAACTGATAGAAAAGAGGACCTCACCCTTACCTCTTTGGCCATTTTTTAATGAACAGAGATTCATTAAAAACAACTGGTACAGCTAAGACATAGGTGTATTGTCTCCAGTAGTCTTTCAGGTTTACCTGTTTAGGACCTTCTCCTTCAGAATCAGGCTAGTCATTCAGAGTTCCTCTCACTTTCAGCCAACTAAAATACCAAAATTCTTAGTCTTTCTTATCCTCTATTTGTGACCAATATCACTTCCATTTTTTTTAAGTTAACTGTTCTCTACTCTTTGAAGCGTTAACCAAGTCCAATAAGTTAGTATCTCTTCCCCATATTGTATATCTGTGCTGATTTGAATTGAGACTTACCTAATTATTCTGATCATAATTCAGTGTCATAAAATTTCTGGGTGGCTCCCATTTCTGAGGGATAGTTTCCTTTGTGCTTTGAAATATCATTAACATTCCTCTAATTATGGACAGTTTCTATAATGCCTAGATTTTAGCTTCACAGTTATTCTATGGATTATAAACATCCATACCTATATAAATCACTAAAGGGTTAAAGGAAGAGTTTTGGTGGCTTCTAGATTCAAACATAGGACTTTAGGCATGTTACTAATCCTCCCTGTCGGTTTCCCCATCTACTAAAGTAGATAAATGCCTATCATATGGTTGTTTTGATAATTAAATTCAATACATGTGAAGTGCTAAGAACAATGGTTGGCCCAGAGCAGGCACTCAAAGGTTAGCATTTATTTCATAATTCCTCCACATTATAAAGGCTGTTGTAATTCACTATTCATTCAACAAATACATCTTGAGCATAAAATCAAGAATGGTGATAGATGGAATATTGGAAGTGTGGTAGGTACTGTTTTGGAGAGGAATGAGGGCAGATGGAGGGCAATCCACCCAGACTAGTAAAGAGTATAATGGGACAGCATGGATTTCCCGCTCCAGCTGGTCATTTCCAATCTGGATATGCAATTCTGTAACTAGGAGGTCAAGGTTGACATAGTGGGCACTTGTGCATGACCCTGTCCCTAAGACACCAAGCCTAGTACCACATTTCTGTCATAGCTGAGTGAACAAGGAATGGCCACCTGGCCCAAAGGCAGCCAGCCATCCTTAGACTGCTGAGCAGCCTTCAAGGTGGTGTGGCCTGAGACTCTGCCTGCCCAGCAGGGTGCACCTTACTCAAAGGGTACCTGGAGCCTCTGTGCAAATCCTCCTTTGGAGTTTAACTCAAGACCTAACAGCAAAGGACTCTTACAGTACTTATATACAGAAGATAGTAAACTGTGGCCTTAAGACAGGAAAGAGTAAAGCGTCAAGAGGAACGGAGTGGAGCTGTGACAGACCTCTTCACCAACAGACCCTAATCACTGCCTCTGGTGCAGGCAGGCTTCCCCAGGCTGGGAGCTGGCTGATGTTACCCTTCCTCACTGACTAGGCGGCAGCTGCCATCAGGTGGGAAGTCCAGGCGCATCATTTCCTCATTTCAAAGGTATCTTATATGCCTTTGCTATAAAAACAATTGATTCATTTGTTCTGGAGAATTCACTCAACATTATTAAACACCTATTACATATATGCCAAACACTGTCCTATGAAGTTTATGAAAAGTTAAAAGCTTTAAAGGAAAATGATATTGGTTGATAAAATCACATACTGTGGTGAAAGTGGAGGCTGGGACCAGGATGTAAATTAGAAAAGTCAATGTGAGCTTATGACTTTAGAAATAGAATTTTCTAACCCTTACTTTGATACTAATCTCCACTAAAAGGAACCTGGGCTTCGTGTAAAGTAGCTGATGCCATATCTTAGGAAGAATGAAAATGTGTCTAAAAATCTGGTTGCCAGAAACCAAAACACACTTGAAAATAGCAAGGATGATACTGAAAGAACAAAGGAGTCAACTTAAAGGGCATCCCATGTCCAGTTTGTGATAAACTGAATACCGTTTGGACATGTTGAGTATGTGAGCAGCCATTAGTTTATAATGATACTCAAAGAGAAAAGGTCATTTAAGTTATGAAAAATCAATGCGAAAAAGAAGGGTGAAAACAAGATGTTAATATTTCATTAATGTAATAAATATGGATATTTATCATTTATTATGGATGCCTCTTTTTTATTTGTGTAAGCAGGAATAAAACAGATCAACCCTGGGGCCGGCCCGGTGGCACAGTGGTTAAGTGTGCACGTTCTGCTTCTCAGCGGCCCAGGGTTCGCCAGTTCGGATCCTGGGTGCAGACATGGCACCGCTTGGCACGCCATGCTGTGGTAGGCATCCCATGTATAATATAGAGGAAGATGGGCATGGATGTTAGCTCAGGGCCAGTCTTCCTCAGCAAAAAGAGGAGGATTGGCAGTAGTTAGGGGTAATCTTCCTCAAAAGAAAAAAAAATAGATTTGTATGTGGGGGTGGGAAGGGAGAGTCCAATTTAATCAACCCTGCTGGTTACACATGACAAAGGAAAGGATTCAAGTGTGAGTTCCAAAATGATAAGTAAGCCAAATGTTCTGAAGAGGAATGTTATAATTTCTAAGACATATTTCATGGCCTCTAAATGTTCCCTCTCAAATTTTTTACTTACTACTTTTAACTACTATACAAACTTTTTAAATAACTGAAGTACAATATAGTATTTAATCATAATAAAGTGTAATAACTGGTTCAGCTAGTCCCTTCTCATTAATTTTTTTCCCCCACAATTTCCTTGGCTAGTCTCTCCCATGCTAAGCAGCCAGAGCCACAGCGAAAATCATGCCCAGGGGGAGGCTGACAAGGACGCTGCTGCCGTGGCCAAGTCAGGCTCCACCAGCGCCACTTCTGGCGGGCACTCGACCTGCAACTGCTCTCACAACCCAAACGCGCTCTGGCCACCTGTCTCTGGGTCTCTCATTCAGTCTTGAAGTCCCAGGCCGGACTATGAGATTGGCCAAGTTTAGGTCATCCACCCTGCTCTCACGGTGTGGTGGGGTCAGGGAGAGCAGGAATATGGCCTCAGGCTGTCAGAGAGTGAAACTGCCTCACATGGTGGCTGCCCCAAACCCGCCAAGGGGATTCCGATGCTCAGCTGCCCCCATATGACAACTCCACAGTTCAAGTGACAGATACAGCGGGAAGTAGTTCAGGAAGATTATAAAATCCCAGGTTTTTTTGTTTTTTTAAGTTCATGTTATGCTACAGTTCCTTTTGGCTTCTTATCTCCCTGAGCTGCTTTTTATAAATGATCTCTCTAACATAAATTTTGCCTCCTCCATCACATTTAAAAGAGAGTCTCTGATAGCCATTCTTTCACAAGCCGAATAAGCCTTATATTTACCACAAAGTAAGGCCATTTTCCTTTATCTGAACCCAATTGTGAATTAACATTTAAAAATTAAGCAGAAACAATCCAAATGTTCATCAGCTAAAGAATCGATAAATACAATGTGGTCTATCCACACAATGGCGTATCACTCAGCCGTAAAAAGGAATGAACTAGTGACACATGCTACACCGTGGATGAACCTTGAGATGTTAAGCTAAGTGAAAGAATCCGGTCACAAATGACCACATATTTATGATTCCAATTATACGGAATGTCCAGAATAGTAAATCTAATAGAGACAGAGAGTAGACTAGTAGCTGCCCAGGGCTGGGGGGATAGAGGCAGTTGGGGGAGATTACCAAAGGGTGTGGGGTTTCCCTTTGGGTAATGAGAATGTCCTAAAATTGATGTTGGTGATGGTTGCACTACACCATGAACATACCTAACGCCATTGAACTGTACTCTTCAAATGGGTGAATTGTGTGACATGCGAATTATATCGCAATAAAACTGTTCGCAAAAAAGATATGACTCCTCTGTCACTGTAAAAAAAATTAATTTAGGGGCCGGCTCCGTGGCCGAGTGGTTAAGTGCGCGCTCCACTGCAGGCGGCCCAGTGTTTCGTTAGTTCGAATCCTGGTCAGGGACATGGCACTGCTCATCAAGCCACACTGAGGCAGCATCCCACATGCCACAACTAGAAGGACCCACAACGAAGAATATACAACTATGTACTGGGGGGCTTTGGGGAAAAAAAGGAAAAAAAAAATTGGTTTATAGTTGTCGAAATATATCAGGATTACATTTAATCTTATAAAATACATCAAACTTACATTTAAAATACTTCACATTCAGAACATGTGGTCATTTAAATGAATACAGATAGGACTTCCATGCTTTGTGACAGAAATCGTGTTAAAGACCGTCTATCAGAACAGCAATCCTACTCCTCAAATCCTCCATCTGTTATCCTGCTAAGTCTCATGGGTAAACTGATTAAGGATGCTAACTCCTGATACCTACCTGGATTCTGAGCACTGCAATAAAGCCATGAAGATTTCAGTATTCTGAATCAATTTCATTTTTTAAAAAAAATAAAACTTCATAAATTGAAAAATCTGTGGAAAATCAAAACTGCATTTTTAATTTTTCTGCACCACTAAACTCCAAAAATTTAAAGGAAAAAACAGTTTTGTCACAGCAATATCACTCAGTCCCTTAACTCTTTCAATTATATGCAAAAACAAAACAAAAAGATCGTGGAAAATAATTTTAAATTAAATATTCAGCTGACAAATCTATTAGGTCCTCCTTTATTTTGTTGAAAGCCAAGTATGGAAACTCCAATTTTGTAAAGGGGTTTATTTCCCTTTCTCAGCATCCACAGCAAATCAACCTTTTCAATTGTGCCTTTGGTGCCCTGAAGGTGTTGACAGAACCCTCAGTAAGATTCAGGATAAGGGAAAAGTACACCTTCCTTTTGCAAAATGAGGAAAGAAGGATCTTCAAAGGGGAGGTGGGATGTACTTGCCCTCCTTTAGGGATGCGGGTACTGACTGCCTGATACCACTCCTGGGGCAGTCACAGCTTAGAGGTGGAGCTTAGGCACTGGAATCCACCTGGGTGGCAAGTGGAGATGATGAGTCAGGGACTCTAGAGCACCACAGCACTAGGATACTTAGTAATCAAGGGAGCGAGGAGGAGACAAAGAGGCATTGCAGTAGTGAGGCCTGGGAGAGACGGATGCCACCGAAGCAGGGAGAAGGGCATTTCAAGAAGCGGGGAATGAGCTTCCAACTCTGTTATCCTAGAGGCCGAGCAGAGCAAGGAGAGAGAAATAGCTACCCTCCACCCCCTCATGGACTTTCAGCAGGCCAAAAATCCCAGAATCTTAAATCCATTCCCTTGCATGGGGAGGCTCTGGGGCCCCAAGCATGCCCCACCCAAATGCAAACATCCAAGGGGGCTCGGCCACTCTGAAGGAGGAGACTAGCCCTGCAGGACAGGGCATGTCCAGCGGAGGGAAGTGAGGGGGCTAAAGCTTCTACTCGCTTCTAGAGTTTTCCGTCTGGGAGGAAACAGTTTGGATAAGTTGTTGGGACGTATGAGGATCAAAGAGACCTGTTGTACTCGTTTGCTAGGTCTGCTGTAACAAAACACCGCAGAGTGGGCGGAATAAACAACAGAAATTATTTCCCCACAGTTCTGGAGGCAGGAAGTCTGAGATCCAGGCGTCAGCAGGTTCGGCTTCTCGAGGCCTCTCTCCTTGACTTGTAGGCCTTGTATAAGGACACCAGTCAGATTGGATCAGGGCCCACCCTCCCGGTCTTATTTTAATCACCCCCTTAAAGGTTCTATTTCTTATTTCTCTATTTCCTGGTGGCCCATCTAGGCCACTGAGAGCAGTAACTGCAGCGGCATCTTCCTTCCACTCGAACAGAAGCGCCAACCCAACCACCATCCAGGTTTGGCTGATAGAGGTTGCTTTGAAGACATGAGAGAATGAAGAGCAGAAAGTAAACCCTCTGCAGGTTTATCTACAGGAAGCCCTCTGTGAATATTATTTTCTTCAAAAGAATGGCAGGAATTTTCTAGAACAACTGAAATGTTGTCAAGTGAAAAAAGTAAAGGAATGTATGTATATTATGCTTCCATTTACATAAAAAATGGGGGGGGGGGAGTAGAAGAGCATTCTCATGTATAGACTATTTCCGTGAGGACTCACAAGCAGCTGGTACCATCACCTGAGCAAAGGTAGGGGGCAGTGATGGGAGCAGAGAATTTTCAGGCACACTTTGTTTTTTAAAACTAATATTCCGGGCCCCGTGCCGGGGCCGAGTGGTTACGTTCATGCCCTCCGCTTTGGCGGGCCGGGGTTTCCCTGGTTCGGATCCTGGGCACAGACGTGGCATCACTCATCAAGCCATGCTGAGGTGGGGTCCCACATAGCACAACCAGAAGGACCTACAACTAGAATATACAACTGTGTACTGGGGACTTTGGGGAGAAGAAGAAAAAAAAGAAGATTGGCAGCAGATGTTAGCTCAGGGCCAGTCTTAAAAACAACAATAATAATAATATTCAATTTTAAAGTTACAAATTCAAAATTCAGCTTACCTATCTTATTTTGTTTATAAGTTGAGCAAATAGTAACCATCATTGTTAAGGGGACTTTGGTTAACAGTTGATTCCATTGACAAATGAAAACATTTGAGGCTGAATTTTAACTTTTCTTTATTTGCATTCTTTTCCAAATACTTCTATTATCTGCCTTAAGAAAACAAAATGTCTGAGTACAGAGTTTTGTTTAGTACTCTGATACATTAAACTTATAAAATAAGTTGATGAGTAAAATTCTCTTAGATATGCTGACAACATATATAAATTTAGGAAGATTTTAATTTTGAATCAAAGTCTAAATGACTCAATTATACATTTTCAGTTATAATTTAAGACTGCCCTAGGATTCTATTAGGTATGAGTTTCCAAACATTAAATGACATAAAATATCAAACGTACTCCAATTTCTTTTTTTTCTTTTTTTGTACTCCAATTTCTTAAAAATATTAACATTTTTGATTTTTCATTGAAATATAATTCACATACTATAAAATTCAACTTTTAAACTGCACAATTCAGTGATTTTTAGAATATTAACAAGATGGTGCAACCATAACCACTATTTAATTCCAGGACATTTTCATCACGCCAGAAAGAAACCCCTATGCATTAGCAATCGCTCACCTTTCACTTAGCATAATGTGTTCAAGATCCATCTATGTTGTAATACGTGTCAGTACTTGATACCTTTTTACGATGGAATAACACTCCATTGCATGGATAGACCACATTTTGTTTATCCAATCATCAGTTGGTAGACATATGAGTTCTTTCTATTTTTTGGCTTTCATGAATAATGCTGCTTATGAATGCTCAAGTATACGTTTTTGTGTGGAAGTATATTTCCAATTCTCTTGGGTATATACTTAGGAGTGGATTTTCTGGGTCTTATTGTAACCCCATGTTTAACTTTTTGATAAATGCAAATTGTTTTCTAAAGGGGCTGTTCCATTTTACATTCTCACCAGCAATATATGAAGGTTTTGATTTCTCCTCACCAACACCTGCTGTTGTCTGTCATTTTGATTATTGCCATCCCAGAGGGTGTGAAGTGGTATCTCATTTTGCTTCTGACCTACATTTCCCTAATGACAAATGATGTTAGACATCTTTTCATGTTTTATTGGCTTTTTGTATATCTTCGTTGGAGAAATGTCTACTCAAATTCTTTGCTCATTTTAAAATTGGGTTAAATGTCTTTTTATTGATGAATTGTAAGGGTTCTTTACATATTCTGGATCTAGATCCTTATCAGATATACGATTTATGAAAATTTTCTCCCATTATATGGGTTGCCTTTTCAGTTTCTTGATGGTATCCTTTGAAGCTCAAACATTTTTAATTTGCATGAAGTCTCATTTTTCCATTTTTTCTTCTGTTACTTGTGCTTTGGTAGCATATTTAAGAAATCACTGCCAAATGCAAGGTCACAAAGATTTACACCTGTGTTTCCTTCTAAGCATTATATAATTTCAGCTTTTACATTTAGGTCCTTTATCCATTTTGAGTTAATTTTTGTATATGGTGTGAGGAAGAGATTTAGCTTCATTCATTTGCATGTGAATCCAGTTGTCCCAGCACCATTTATTGAAAAGACCAATCTTTCCCCCATTTAATTGTCTTGTCACCCTTGTCAAAAGTCGATTGACCATAAATGTATGAGTTTATTTCTGGGCTCTCAATTATATTCCATTGATCTATATGTCTATCCTTAGGCCAGTACCACAAAGTTTTTATTATTGTAGCTTTGTAGAGTGTTTTGAAATCAGGAAGTATGACTCCTGCAACTTTGTTCTTCTTTTTAAGATTGTTTTTGGTTTTCTCTGTTCCTTAAATTTCCATATGAATTTACAATCAGTTTGTCAATTTTTGCAAAAAAAAGCCAACTGGGATTTTTAATTAATTAATTTATTTATTTGGTGTGGAAGATTGTCCCTGAGCTAACATCTGTGCCAGTCTTCCTCCATTTTGTATGTAGGATGCTGCCCCAGCATGGCTTGATGAGTGGTGTTTAGGTCCATGCCCAACCCCGCAAACACTGAGCCACTGAAGCAGAGCATGCCAACTTAACCACTATGCCACTGGGCTGGGATTTTGAAAGGAAGTGTATTTAATCTGTAGATCAATTTGGGGAGTATTGCCATTTTAATAATATTAAGTCTTCCAATCTATGAACACAGGATGTCTTTCCATTTTCTTAGGTCTTCTTTAATTTCTTTCAGCAATATTTTATAATTTTCAGTGTCTTGTAGCTCCTTGGTAATGGTTATTCCTAAGCACTTTTTTTCTTTTTGATGCTTTTTTTTTTTCTGCTTAGGAAGATTAGCCCTGAGCCAACATCTGTGCCAATCTTCCTTCACTTTATGTGTGTGTTGCCACCACAGCATGGCTGACAAGTGGTATAGGTTTGCACCTGGGATCCGAACCTGTGAACCCGGGCTGCTGAAGCAGAGCATATCAAACTTAACCACTATGCCATGGGGTCAGCCCCTGATGCTATTTTAAATGGAATTGTTCTCTTAATTTCCTTTTCAGATTGTTCAGTGCTAGTGTATAGAAATACAACTTATTTTTATATTTTGACCCTGTATCCTGCAACTTTGTTGAATTCATTTATTAAATGTAATAGTGTCTCTGTTGACTCTTTAGGATTTTCTATATATCATCTGTAAATGTAGTTTTACTTCTTTCTTTCCCATTTGGATGTCTTTTATTTCTTTTTCTTGTCTAATATCCCTGGCTAGAACTTCCAGAACAATGCTGAATAGAGGCGGTGGGAGCTGACATCCTCGTCTTGTTCCTGATCATAGGGAAAGCTTTCAGTCTTTCACCATGAAGTGGATTTTTGTAGATGCCCTTTATCAGGTTGAGGAAGTTCCCTTGTATTCCCTGTTTGTCGGGTGTTTTTATCACAAAAGAGAGTTGGATTTTGACAAATGCTCTTTCTGCCTTAGTTGAGATGATCATGTGGCTTTTTTCCCCTTCATTCTTTTAATACGGTGTGACTGATTTTCATATGTTGAACCATCCTTGCATCCTTTCAGCAGTATTTTGACTACTGGCAACTTTTAGGAAGTTTTACTTGGTGTTAGAGAACCCTCCCATGTCCTCTAAATAATCTTCAGTGAAATGTCCATTCCTGGGACAAATCCCACTTGGTCGTGGTGTATAATCTTTTAATATGCTGCTGGATTCAGTTTGATGGTACTTCTTTGAAGATTTCTACATCTACGTGCATAAGGGATATTCATCTGTAATCTTCTTGTAATATCTTTGTCTGGCTTTGCTGTTAGGGTAATATTGGCTTCATAGAATGAGTTAGGAAGTGTCCTCTTTTCTTCTATTTTTCTTTTCCCAGCACCCCTCAAATAAGCCTTCACCACAAAGGCAGAGAAAGTTGCACCAGAAATCAAAGTAACTTTATCCCATCAGCTTTGTGCACTAGGAGGGTGGACAAACTGCTCCTTCAGGGATTCAGGTGGCTGAACAGATCCCACTCATTTCTCCTTAGCAACTAAAATAGATTTTAAGTGTGTGTGTGCACATATGCACGCACATGCCTACTAGATAGGCAGAGCTTAAAAAGAAATTACTAACTCAATGTGTTATCAAGGGAGTGAAGTAACAGGCATTCCCAAATATGCTGGTAGTGCAACTGGTTCATCCTTTCTACAATTTAGCAATATTTATTTATTCACAAAATACAATGGCCACGGCTGCACCTAGGGATACATGTGTTTCTTTCTCTCTTTCTTTCTTTCTTTTTTTTTTGAGGAAAACTAGCCCTGAGCTAACTGCTGCCAGACTCCTCTTTTTGCTGAGGAAGACTGGCCCTGAGCTAACATCCGTGCCCATCTTCCTTTACTTTATATGTGGGACCTCTGCCACAGCATGGAGTGCCAAGCGGTGCCGTGTCCACACCCGGGATCCCATCAGGTTAACCCTGGGCCCCGAAGCAGAACGTGTGCCACCAGTAACTCCTGTGCCACCGGGCCAGCCCCACACTGTTTCTTTTTACAGGCAGTAAAGCATGGAATGTTTCATAATTTATTTCTCCAACCTTCTTTTTTTTTTTGCTATTATAAATAGTGATTCAGATGAATATCTTGGACCCCTTTCCAGAGGTAACCAAGATTCTAAAGTTGCTGTGAATTCTTCTTATGCTGAGCATAGCCTTTTAAATGGGCGATTCATGTTAACAGTTTGGAGGGAAAAAATCTTATTTTTCTTACTAGCAAAATTTTACCCCTGCGCCGAGAGAAGGGAGTTGTTCTGTAGTTTGACCACTTTGATAAACCGCTTGGCATTGGGAACGACACAGACACCACCATTCCCTCTGCCCTGCCTCCCCGCCATCTATGCAAGGCACCCAGTTAAGGATAACAAGTGGTCCTTGAAAGCCTGGGCGGAACGGCAAACTTCAATGTTTCTGTTTTCTGCAAGAAGTGTTGAAACTTGGGGTGCCCTTTAGAGGCAAGGCAGAGAGAAGGAAGGGGATGAGGGGTGTAAGGCCTGGGGACAGAATAGGATGTCTGCTGGCCGCTTTTAGGAAGTGTTGCTTGGTGGCTTTGAATGGAACCCTCCCCTGTGTCCTCTAAATAATCTTCAGTGAAATGTCCATTTTTCACTGATATCCTATAAAGTGAAGAAAAGGGCCCCGGCCAGCCCAGGGCTGCAGGAAGCAGGAACCCCGCTGGGAAATGACATCTTAGCACTTTTATCAGCTGATGATTTGGACACAAAGAACATGTTTAAAAATCTGAAAAATGACTTAACAAAGATCTAGTTCTACTAACTACATTTTGAAACAATTCCTCTGAGAACCGAGATTGTTATTTTAGAAAACTATGTGCCAAGCCGATATGCAAACGTGCTAGCACTTGCTTTCCCTTCTGTAGCGTTTAATCACGTTTGTCCTCTGGATGGGGAGGGTTATAGGAAAAATCTTTCACTGTGGAGACTAAATCTGCAGAGTTAGCAGAAAAATCTGCCACTAACTGTGTGACCTTGGGTATGTCATTTTTCTCTCTCTCTGAAGAGTAAGACTAAATAATTTCCAGAATCCTTTCTAATTCCAACATTCTGTTACTCCTCGATTGAATAATAGACCTCAGGAGAAATAAGAGTAAAGGAGGAACGAGAGAAAGAATACTCCACAGCAGGATCTCTGAACCTCAGCATTATTGCCATTCTGGGCCAGACAATTTGTTGTGGGGGCTGTCCTGTGCATCGCAGGACATTGAGCGGCAGCCATGGTCTCTATCCACTAGATGCCAGGAACAATTCCCAACTCTTACCATCAAAAATGTCTCCACCATTTTACGTTCTCACCACCAAGGCACAAGGCTTCCAGTTTCTCCACGTCCTGGCCATCACTTGCTATTTTATTATTATTATTATTTTTTTTTTTTTGAAGATTTTTTATTTTTTCCTTTTTCTCCCCAAAGCCCCCCGGTACATAGTTGTGTATTCTCCGCTGTGGGTTCTTCCAGTTGTGGCATGTGGGACGCCGCCTCAGCGTGGCCTGATGAGCAGTGCCATGTCCGCGCCCAGGATTCGAACCAACGAAACACTGGGCCGCCTGCAGCGGAGCACGCGAACTTAACCACTCGGCCACGGGGCCAGCCCTATTTTATTATTATTTTTATAGCAGCCATCCTAATGGTATGATGTGCTATCTCATTGTGGGTTTGATTTGCATTTCCCTAATGAATGTTGAGCCTTTTCACATACTTATTGGCCATTTGCATATCTTCCTTGGAGAGATGTCTATTCAAGTCCTTTGCCCATTTTTTTATCCACTGATCTTTTTACTGTCTCTATAGTTTTATTTTCTCCAGAATGTCATACAGTTGGAATCCTATAGTACACAGCCTCTTCAGATTGGCTTCTTTCACTTAGCGATATGCATTTAAGGTTCCTCCACATCTTTGCACAGCTTGATAGCTCAATTATTTTTTATCACTGAATAATACTCCATTGTATGGATGTGCCACAGTTTGTCTATTCACCAGATTGAAGGACATCTTGGTTGCTTCCAATTTTTGGCAATTATAAATAAATTCTTCTTCTTTTTTTTTTTTTCTGCTTTATCTCCCCAAACCTCCCCTGTACACAGTTGTACATCTTAGTTGCAGGTCCTTTCTAGTTGTGGGATGTGGGATGCCGGCTCAATGTGGCCTGACGAGCGGTGCCATGTCCGCATCCAGGATCTGAACCCTGAGCCGCCGCAGCGGAGCGCACAAACTTAACCACTCGGCCACGGAGCTGACCCCTAAATTCTTCTTAAAAAATTAAAAATGACTGACACTTACAGAAAAGTTGCAGGAATACTACAAAAACCTTCCAAATAACCTTTACTTAGATTTTCCTATTAACATTTCACGCCACGTGGTTTACTATTTGAGCTCTCTCACTGCCTTGCTCTGTACATGCATTTATTTCTAAATCATAAGCACATCAATGTGTATTTCCTAAGAACAAGGATAGAACCAAACACTTGCTGTGGATATCCCCAGAGCAGATAATTAAACCTCAGCTGTCAAGGAAAGAATAGAAATGATGATTCTTTAATTTCATTTCATACAAGAAGTGTTATTTATTTAATCAAGAAGGATACCTTCAAAAAGGAGCTCAGGTGGCAAACTGGATTTATGTGCTTCTCTGCTGTGCTCTTCTATTGAGAATAGCATGGGCCAAATGATCCAGAATCATCTCACCCCAGAGCTTGAGGTGTCTCTGGACAAGCCCTAGGGTGCAAAGGTGATTCATGGGTGTCCCTAGGTGGTAGGCTTTTTGAACAGAAGCCCCCTAATATCTCATTACAAAGTCTTTGGAATTAGATTTGCCTTAAAACCATTTCCCTCCATAAACACCCTGACTGATTCTCTAGCAAACAGTGTTATATGACTGTTTTAATATATTCATAGTTTTACTGCTAAAATCTTTGACAATTGGTGAGCAGTAAGAGAAAGGAGACAAACCCTCCATATTCTGGTCTTTTTAACTTATCAAAACATTTTGACTGATTATAGTTAATGATACTGTCCTGAATACCTGAAATTTGCTAAGAGTAGATCTTAAGTGTTTTCACCGAAAAGAAAGAAAAAGAAAATCCTAATTATGTGAGGTGACGGATATGTTAATGAGCTTGATTGCGGTGATTATTTCACAATGTATATATCTGTCAAACTATCAAGTCATACACCTTAAGTACACATAACTTTTATTATCAAATATGACTTCAATAAAGCTGGAAACAAATTTTGAAGGCCGAGAAAAAGCACAGAGTTGTTGCACTGTAACACGGTGATTTCAATAAACACGCTGGGTAAATGTAATATGGATTGGAAACCATTCAAATCTTGATTCCCAGGCA
The DNA here is from genome assembly GCF_037783145.1 of Equus przewalskii. Classification (NCBI taxonomy): domain Eukaryota; kingdom Metazoa; phylum Chordata; class Mammalia; order Perissodactyla; family Equidae; genus Equus; species Equus przewalskii. Next base: position 30,076,168 of record NC_091857.1, on the reverse strand, counting down.
GCTGACATGCATTTGTTTCCCCACTAGTGGCCTGCAATTAGAGGGAAGTATATACACTACTCAGCATTTCAAGGAACAGAAAGTGCCATAGATCAGCACAACTCAAATGCAGATAATTCAGGCTCAAGTGACAAGAAATCATCACATTGACTCAATGCCAAAAATGAAAATTCCACATCCTGGGTGGAGGAGGGCAGTTTACCCTTAGCAAAGTTCCACGAATCCCGTGTGTGGCCCTTATGGACCACCTCAGGATGGTTCGATAACCGGTTAACTCAGCTGGGAAGAGGGAAAAGGAAAAGATACCCAAACGTGTGTGAATCTTCTCTTTTCCATGGTACCTTACCCCACTCCCTCAGACTATTGTTGTGTTATATATGTTAATCAATCGCCTTCTTTCGTTTAAAGCTGACACTCTCTACAGCAAGCTCTTCCTTGATCAAACAGAGCAGAAAATGAACTGAGATGGCACCGAGAGAGGAAAGCACACTCATGGTGGTTCTAGGAACTGTAGCTCCAGAAGATGCCATTTGCAAATGTCATGGGACAATATGTGGTTTCAGAATTTCTGAACCAGAAATCAGTCTCCAGGGAAGTGTGATCTTGGTTACTATGGCACCACACTTATTGGAAATAAATCAACTTCTTTGTGGTTATCACAGAACCAGAAAATGAAAAAAAAAAAAAACACAGATGGATTAAAATGGAGCCCTTGCTTGCTTTAGTCAAAGTGTGAAATTACATCCAAGAGTACAAAGAGAAGAGAGGTTGCTTTGCAGTGGCATCCTTCTTGCAGTAGCTCAGTATTTAATACATAGTAAGGAAATTTGTTTTTTTAGGAACTTTAAAAAATATCAGATCTATTTTCTACCCACTCAGCAAGACAATGATTAGGTTTTGATGGGCTAACGAAATTCGTGCCAACTGTCTACTTTCCCCTGTTTATTGGGAAATTTGTTTTAAAATGTTCAACCATATTTTGAGAGCCCAGAATCATGGAAAAGATGTTCTAAACTAGGAAATGACACATACAGCTAATCCGATATACTTTCATTGAAAATCAGGCCTTATGTGTAAGATTATACCACATCCCAGCTGACAAACTTGAGGTGATAATTACACTCTGTGGAAAGTGATGGACTGAGGTTCAAGCATATTGATTTTAATCATGACATATCCTTAAAATGGTTAACAATATTATATTGAAAATTGAACACGTTTTAAAAAGTCTATGGAGTTTAATTAAGCAAGGTAACATGATCTCAATTAAAAACGCTAATCAATCTGTGGGTTTGGTCCTGATGCTAAATTTGATCTTTTTTTTAAAAAAAATTTTTTTTAAAGATTTTTTTTCCTTTTTCTCCCCAAAGTCCCCTGGTACACAGTTGTACATTTTCAGTTGTGGGTCCTTCTAGTTGTGGCATGTGGGATGCCACCCCAGCATGGCCCATGTCCACGCCCAGGATCCAAACCGGCAAAACCCTGGGCCGCCGAAGCGGAGCGAGCAAACTTTAACTACTCAGCTATGGGGCCCACCCCCCAAATTTGATCTTTTGATCACATCTTATTATAATCAGTAGGACTGATGACTGCAGAATATGCAGCCACCTTTTTTAAAGGAAAAGAATCATATTCTAAAATGGTGGACTATTTCTGCCCATAACTAAACGGGGCAGGGGGGGGCGCCGCACTTCCCGGAGAACTACAACTCCCACAATCCCAATCGGCAGAACCACCTCGCGCTCCCGGTGGGAGCGGAGGCGGAGCGGATTGCCCCGGGGCAGGACGGAGCCTTCCGAAATGTCCGGCCTGTGTCCTCTTGGGTAGAGTTCGTTTTAAGAGAGACTCTTGTCTTGCCTGGTATGGTAGGACACCTGTCCCTATGAGGTATGACTCTGCCTTCCGCCTCCGCTGAGATCCCCTCAGTATAAAACGCCAGATGGTCCAGGCCGGCGGAGGCGCTCGGTGCCGGGCGCTCTGGAGTCACCTGAAGAGTCAAGGGCGGCCTGCGCACGCATGCGCAGAGGGCAGCATGGGGGCCCGGAGCCGCGGAGCCGCTGAGCCGCTGAGCCGCTGAGCCCCTTTGCAGAGTCTGTGAAGGTGAGTAGGGGGCGGGGCGGGGCGGGGCGTGTCCTGGGTCGGGACTGACCACCCCCTACCCTCCCTCGCCCCCCGCGGCATGTTCTCGTGTTGGCATGACTACCGCCATCCCAATCAACTCTAAAAGCCATTGACCCCATTGTCCAGAAAACTGGGCTCCCCAGGAGCTCAGTTTTAGCATTTTTACATCAAAATCTCACTTCCAGTTAAACCACTTCCAACATTTCATTGCCGTTGTGTGTACAAGTCTGCCTTCTTTGCCATGTGTTTTAGAAATAACAGCTAACATGTTGGGAGGGCTCACCTTTCTCTTGGTTTTCCCGGCATGTAACAAATAGCTCCTTCCTAATGAGATAGAGCTTAAAAGTCTTTTGGACGCTTGATTCTATTCAGTTTAGTGTCAGACTAGTTCCGTACTATGTTCTCTGATTCTTTTGTGTGTAAGTTTTCTCATGAGAAGACTCCTTGAGACTGTAAAGACCGTGATACATTAAAGAAATCGTGGTGCTGATGAAGTTTATAATATGCTGGAGATACAGACAGTTAAGCAAGTGTCTTGTGCCCTAACCCTAACCATTTTGCTTACACCTTGCTATGTGACTTGGTTATGTTGCTTAACCTTCTGGGCCTAGATTTTCTCCTAAAAGGAAAAGATTGGATTAGATGATCTCTAAGAACTTGCCAGCTGTAAAATTCTGTGGTTAGTGAGGAGTAGATTCCAGATTATGTCACAATATGTTAATGCTAAACATCAACTTCCGTTTCTCTGCTAACATAAGTGAAATAAGCTATAAGAATTTTGGCAGCAGCGTTAGAAAGAATTTCACCTTATTGTACTTGTAATTTCTTCTGTGTTGTTCAACATATCTAATTAGCTGGTAATACAACTTTTTTCTCCGTTTACTTCTTGTCGTTTTATAGAACATCACTAGGAAGAACTCTGGGTACAACAATGAACACAATGTATGTGATGATGGCTCAAATCCTTAGATCTCATCTGATAAATGCTTCAGTGGTTCCTAATCGAAGGAAAATGCTTCCATATCTTGGTGTTATTAGAAATAGGATGATGTCAACTCATAAATCCCAAAAGAGGATCACAGAATATTATAGGCTGCTGAATCTGGATGAAGGATGCTCTGCAGATGATGTCAGGGAATCTTTTCGTAAACTTGCCAAGCAATACCATCCGGACGGTGGCTCTGGTACCGCTGACTCTGCAACATTTATAAGGATCGAAGAAGCTTATAGGAAAGTGCTTTCCCACGTGATAGAACAAACAAATGCCAGACAGAGTAAAGTTGAAGAGGCAGAAGAAGAAGAAGAAAAATTCAAATATAAAACACCCCAACACAGGCATTATTTGAGTTTTGAAGGTATTGGTTTTGGAACTCCAAGTCAACGAGAGAAGCAATATAGGCAATTTAGAGCAGACCGTGCAACTGAGCAAGTGATGGAATACCAAAAGCATAAACTACAAAGCCAGTATTTCCCTAATAGTGTAACTGTTAAAGATGTAAGACAGAGTAAGGAACAAAAGATAACTCAAGCAATAGAGCGATTGGTGGAGGATCTCATTCAAGAGTCAATGGCAAAAGGAGACTTTGACAATCTCAGTGGGAAAGGAAAACCCCTAAAAAAATTTTCTGGCTGTTCATATATTGATCCCATGACTCACAACCTGAACAGAATATTGATAGATAATGGATACCAACCAGAATGGATCCTAATGCAAAAGGAAATAAAGGATACTATTGATCAACTCAGAGAGGCAATTTTAGTGTCAAGGAAAAAACTTGGGAATCCAATGACACCGACTGAACAGAAACAGTGGAACCAAGTTTGTGAGCAGTTTCAAGAAAACATCACAAAACTAAACAAGCGCATTAATGATTTTAACTTAATTGTTCCCCTCCTGACCAGGCAAAAAGTCCATTTTGATGCACAGAAAGAAATTGCCAGAGCCCAGGAAATATATGAGACCCTTATAAAAACAAAACAAGTCAGAGATAAAAACCCAAATAACATTGATCAGGGAGAAGGGGAGAAAACACCTGGAGTCAAGCCAGGTTTTCTAAACTGGATGAATGTATGGAAATTTATTAAAATATGACCATTTCAGTGTTCACAGTACTGCCCCAAATCATTTTCAGTTGCACTGACATCACACATAGAGGCTGATTTATTGCTATAACACAAGAGTTTGAGAATTGTGTGCCTCTGTACTTTTCAGAAAACCTGATCACGTCTCCAGTGTCAGGGAGAAAGCTGTAAGAAACTGAGCCAGCGAAATGTTCAACCAGCTTCGTTCTGAGCATATAGCAAGAAGAGAAAAGAACTTCCAAGAAAACAGCTTAATCCGTTTCAGAGTTTAAATATCAGTCGTCAGGTGAAATGAGTTAGGACAGGGACTCAGACTGGGGATCATAAAGCGTATTCCAACATCTTAGTGCAGTTTTAAGGTTTAATAACTTAAAAACAGTTGCTGTTTGCCATATTCAAACACAGGTACTTCAACAACAACAACAAAAACTAAAAATGTGTTATCAAAAGTCACAAAACTAAAGAAGTGTAAAATGTAGGCAAGTTAAACCTCCAGATGATATATGTTTTTTTGAAAATTTGCTGCATTTATATACCTGAGGTTATTAAAGCTCAAAACTGTTCTAAGACTTTTGGGACACTCTCTGCATGGTTGGAAATGTTAAGATCAGGAAACTAGCCTAATGGAGTTGCTGCACTCTTCTTTTTTTATAAAGGCCTTCTCCGTGGGTACTGAATTAAAAATATCTGGGTTGTACTTTTCCTGCCTAACTTCATGATCCATTGGCTGCAGCAATTGATCAGCCAAGCTAGTTGATTTAGTTTGTTCTAGAAATAAACCCCAGTGTCCACTTTTAAAGAGTCTGAGTGTATTTTCTGACCTTTTGGAGGTGAAAAAAAATCACTGGGTTCAGTGAAAACTTAAGATTTCACTTCTGGCTTCATGTCTAATCGGAGATTGAAATGTTAGCTTTTCACAAATCTACCTGCAGTCTGTGTCGTGTGTCAGACTCTCCAGAGGGTTTTTCACAGAAATGACAATCTCAATTTGCTGTCTTAGGGATCCAATTTCCTGTCTTAGGAACCCTATAATAAGCAGAGACAAGATGTCTGAATTTTATGCCAGTTTCCCCTTTCAGCAAATGACAGGAAACTGACATTCATGAGATTGTTGTGTCCCATCCACTTTCAGAAAATCTGATTTTTAGGTCTGTGTAATTGCTTTAACCACAGAATTGGACAACTAGCAGGATATGGAGAGTGGTCAAGAGGAGCAGATCTGTTTCCTTATTTAATCCAGAGCATTGTTATGGACGTGGTTCAGAAACATGACATTTGCCACTCCGATTTTGGAAGAACAAGTTATTTTGTAAAGTGTTTGATAGTTAAAACAACAAATAAAACTACATCTTCAAAAGGAGATTTCAAGCTTTTCTGCTTAGATGATGGGACATTAATTGGTATCATATACGATTATTTTATTGAATGAGTTATCGTTTGACTTCTCCAATGATCATATTACTCTAAACAAAATTGTGAACAGTATGAAGTAGAACTTTATAGTAAGAGCTATAGTTCTAAAACATTTTAGAAGGTATGATTCTGGGAATCTTGTCAAAAATGGGAATTAGGTATATATTACCTAACTGCATTGCAGCAACTTAAATGAAGGAAGCCACTTTCAATATTGGATAATGGGAAGGTAAGGTTACCAGAAAACTCTAGTAAATTCTTTCTTTCTTTCTTTTCTTGTGAGGAATATTGGCCCTGAGTTAACATCTGTTGCCAGTCTTCCTCTTTTTGCTTGAAGAACATTGTCCCTGAGCCAACATCTGTGCCACTCTTCCTCTATTTTATGTGAGATGCTGCCACAGCATGGCTTGACGAACAGTGCTGGGTCCGCCCCTGGGATCTGAACCTGCAAACCCTGGGCCACCAAAGCAGAGCGCAGAACCCGACCACTACGACACTGGGTGGCCCTCTGGTAAATTCTTAATTTTAACATGGCACACTTTATGTTTGTAAATGTCTTTATTAATAAAGTTAATTTTAATGATTATGCAATGGTCCATTGTATGAACAACTAATAGTAATAATAATAACCATATTTTTGGCTGACCACCTAAATAAGTGAATTTTATCTTTTCGATTGATGATATCAAAATTGACTGTGACATAGATAATCTTCTTAAGAGGGCAAATTCACTTATGTAGAAACAGATTTACTTATTTAAGTAACCAAATTCCAGGCCAGGAAAAAAGATTTTGGCCAGTTGATCGGAGTTTCTTGAATTGGAATTTGACACTTATTTCTCTTATGAGGCAGGATTGACCTTTCGCTGTTAAGTTTTCACCTTCTAACTTTGTCAGCTTTTCAGGTGTGGTGGTAATCTGTTGAGATTTATGAAGTCACTATTATATTAGGCACATATCAAACTCTGCCTGCCTTCCAGCCTTTTTGTGGATCCTTTCTTCAAACTGTAGGACTAGGACCCTGGCCCAACACCCAGAGGAGAGAGCCTCAAACTCCTGGCTTTGGTCTCCCAGCTCTGTGAATCATTTTTCTGCCCTTGCTCTATATGCCTGAGGTTCGGCACAGTAGTTGGCTACCTCAGGACTATGGTTTTAAATTCCTTGATAGAATGACCGCAGGACATTCGTTTTCTTCATCATGCCCCCAGAACACGATGGGGGTGCCCCTCCCAGAGATAGGAGTCTCCTGAAACCTTGTCTCTATGGCTGGGGCCTCTTACTTCCTGAAATACTTCCCTGCTGCCAACTGCCTGGGTCCCCATCACTGGGCCTCAGTCACTTTTTGGGACATTCCTGATACCTATCAGGGGCGACTCATGCTGATTTGCCTATTCCTAGAAGTGTTGCCTTTCCTTGTTGACAATGTTCTGTTTACTCAACGTACGTTTATTGAAGTCCTGAAAGGGAATCCACCATTCCACTGTCTGGATTCTCAGAAATCAGTAACTGAGGGGGGCAAATGGACCCCTCAGCCCCAAATGTAACCCTCAGATACTTTCCTTGGTATTACGGGTGTCAGCACCACCCCAGCTCCAGGCGGGGGACAGGGCTCCCTCTCCTCCTCTGGCCTAAGGATAGACCCACAATTGCTGTCATCATGCCTCTTGCTGGGCTGAGATCATCAAAATGCAACTTTCCTCAGGGCTCGGGGATGACAGAAGGGAAGGGAAGACAGTCCCTGGAGTGAGAGAATCTGGCCTGTGGCCCTCTCCAGTTTGCCTCTGAGCCCGGTCCCCAGCCTGCTGTGGAGTGGCCGTGCCCACCATTCTCCCACCTCTGGGAGAACCCTCGAATGGCCTGAGCATGCCTCCACTCCCCCAAATCTAGACCTAGGAAAGTAAGGTCTAAGGGGTTTCCTTTCCTGCCAAGACCAGTTTCAAAGCTCTGGCTTCCTCTTCAAGGACCCACATCTTCTCTAGATGATTGATGTATGCCACTGTCCCCCAGGCCACCTAAGTGACAGACCCTACCTGAAGGTCTCTAAGGACACATGCATCCAAATATACCCCAATAAGCTTGCCATTGTTATGAGAGAGACCTACACACACTTGCGGGGCGGGGTCCTTCCTGGTCCTCCCCTTGAGGACCTTGTCGTGAGGATTATGGTCCAGTGACAACTCACCTTTGGCATTTATAGCTGGGCCTCTATGGTCTCTGTGGTTTCACCTCTGGATCAACCTGGTTCCTTCACCTCGTCCTCTCAACTTTCCATTCAACCACAGTTTACACCACGATTTGCCCAGTTGAGTGCCAAGATTTTCAGTGAGCTTTGCTTAAATGATGCCATGGACAACTGTTGTCCTTTTGGCTGCCTGTCATGTTCCAAATGGCCCATCTTGATGGTGGCATGTGTCATTCATCTGGGGAAGATGTGGTTCTTAGCATAGGAAGTCAGAATTCTGAAGGTGGTCTTGGCAGGAGAGAAAACCCCTAATTTTCTTAAATATGCTCAGAAATGGGCATGTGACCTAGGCTCTGCCAACAAGACTTCTCCTTGGGAGATGTGGGTTCAGCATGAGGCACGGAAGGAAATGTGTGGGCTCAATGTGGCAGTTCCACTCAGCTGGTGCAAGAAGCAGTGGCTGCCAGGTGGAGCTCCTGGCACAGAAGTGATGGCAGTGGCAGTGGCAGTCAAGTTCCTAGCTTGTAGTGGGTGGTGGTGACCACAACATCTTCGTTGTTTTTCCCGCCAGGCTAGTTCCTGAGTCTGGTTTTAGGCATTGTTCCTGGAAACAACCTTGGGCTACTTTCTTCGGCCCTCCCCACATCCCTGTGTCCTTTAATAAATCCCTATTCTGCTTAATCCAGCTAAGCGGGGACTGCCATTTGCAACTAAGAACTGTGATTGATACGGATGAGATCACGAAAATCTCATGGCTCTGGGATGGACAGGAGGTACACACTGGATTGAGCTCATGGAGCACGTGGACTCTGGTTAAACTCTCAGCTCTACCGTGTTGCAGGTGTGTGATCCTGGGCGAATTACCAAACCTCACTGACCTACAGATTTCTGAGGTGTAAGCAGGAATAATAGGTTATTGTGAGGATTCAGTGAGATACATGTAAAGAATCCAGCTCAGTTACTGGTGCATGAATGAGCACTCCATTCTAAGTATTAAATTATATATGCTGTTGTGCTAATATAATAATAAATCGAAGTTCTTATTATTTTTGATTTGTTAGGAAAAAATGTTCCATAGATTTCTCTTGGGGGAGTATAGATTTCAAAGCTAGTCAATTTCCTAAAGTTCCTGAAACTGCTCTCTGTCATGCCTTCAGCTAGCAAGGGGCTCTAAATGAAAATGTAGAAGGAGCCAGTCAAGAAAGACCACATATTGTATGATTCCATTTATATGAAAAGTTCAGAATAGGCAAATCTATAGAGACAGAAGGTAGATTAGTGGTTGCCTGGGGCTGTAGAGTTTGGGAGGAAATGAGTAATGACCACCAATGATTAACGGGTTTTCTTTGAGGGGGTGATAAGAATGTTCTAACCTTGATTGTGGTAATGGTTGCACAACTCTTTAAACATACTGAGAACCATTGAATTGTGCCCTTGAAATGAGTGAATTTTATGGTATGTGGAAAGACTGTTTTTTTTTTTTTTTTTAAGATTTTATTTTTTTTCCTTTTTCTCCCCAAAGCCCCCCGGTACATAGTTGTGTATTCTTCGTTGTGAGTTCTTCTAGTTGTGGCATGTGGGACGCTGCCTCAGCGTGGTCTTATGAGCAGTGCCATGTCTGCACCCAGGATTCGAACTAACGAAACACTGGGCCGCCTGCAGCGCAGCGCGCGAACTTAACCACTCGGCCACGGGGCCAGCCCCATGGAAAGACTGTTTTTAAGAAAAGAGAAAAGTAAAAGAAAATACAAAGTGGTTCTGAATTTGGCAGGTCGCTTGCTACTTTTTTTTTTCCTGCTTTTTCTCTCCAAAGCTCCCCGGTACATAGTTGTATATTTCAGTTGTGGGTCCTTCTAGCTGTGGCATGTGGGATGCCGCCTCAGCGTGGCCTGATCAGTGGTGCCATGTCCATGCCCAGGATCCGTACCGGTGAAACCCTGGGCCTCTGAAGCGGAGCACATGAACTAAATCACTCCGCCACAGGGCCGGCCCCCCGCTGCTTTTCTATAAGCAAGAAATGTCTTCAGAAACATAACAAATAAGAGAACTGATTTAAATTGTGTTAACCTTAAAAACAAGCACCAATGTTTTAAGAACTTAAGTTTAGATGCTTTTACATCCACAGCAAAAGCTGATTATTACTTACAAATTTCCTCCCCAAAACCCACAAAACTTTGTTAATATTTCCTGGTATTTGCTACTGTGTCTTTCTTACAACAAATAGTTACTCTTCCCAATTGAGTGGTGGCCTTACATAAACAACAATCCACAGAGTGGAGAAAAGGTAAGTAAAAGCAAATGCACATCTTGTAGAAATGACTGACAGAAAATGGTCTTTAATTACATATACAAAACTTTTAATTCTGAAACTCAGCAGGTGATCAAGCAGTAGTTAAGATGGCAATTCCTGTTACACATCATGTGGCCCACAGCCTCTCTTCTCTTTCTTCTCTCCAACACCCAAGAAAAAGTGTCTTGAGAAGCCATGACTCTGTGGCCTTCTGGAAACGAGTGTCAGGGAGCTGGCAGAGGGAAGAAGTGAGCCTTTGGGTCCCACTCTTCCAGACTTGAGTGTCTTTGGAAGATGCCTGGTGTAAATTTATCACTTACGATGCCTGCCTGTCCACAGCCCCACAGGGGCTAAGGACAGCAAATACAACAACTCGCTGATGAAGCGTTATATAGTACAACAAAGTAAGGTGTTTTTAATTTTGAAAATTCACACGTATACAGTAAAAAATTCTATCAATGCAAAAGGATAGGCAATGAGCAAATGGGTTCCCCTTTACCCCAGACTCCCTCAGATCCAGACCTCTTGAGCCTACTCTCCAGATCTAATCACCAGGAACAATTTCTTGCATATTCCTATTAGTTTTCTATTGCTGCTGTAACAGATGACTACAAACTTAGTGGCTTAAACTGCACAAATTTATAATCTTACAGTTCTGGAGACCAGAAGTCTGAAGCAGATCTCACTTGGCTAAAATCAAGGTGCTAGGGGGCTTCCTTCCTTCTGGAGGCTGTAGGGACGAATCTGATCCCTTGCCTTTTCCAGCTGCTAGAGGCTGCCTGAGTTCCTTGGCTTGTGGCCCCCTCTTCTATCTTTAAAGCCAGCCAGAGCAGGTTGAGTCCTACTCATGTCACATCACTCTGACTCTCCTGCCTCCCTCTTCTACTTTTATTTATTTATTTTTTTTGGTGAGGAAGATTGTCCCTGAACTATCATCTGTGTCAGTCTTCTTCTGTTCTGTATGTGGGACACCACCACAGCATGTCTTGATGAGCAGTGTGTAGGTCCGTGCCTGGAATCTGAACCTAGAACCCCGGGCCACCAAAGTGGGGGTGTGACCTCAACCACTATGCCACCAGGATGACTCCTCCTTCTTCCAATTTTAAGGACCCTTGTAATTACCTAAGGCCCACCCAGATTATCCAGCATAATCTGTCTATTTTGAGGTAGATTGATTAGTACTCTTAATTCCATTTGTAACCTTAATTTCCTTTTGCTATGTAACAGCATATTCACAGATTCTGAGGTTTAGGACATATTTGGGGGGCCATTATCCTGCTACCACAATATCCTTCAAAAAATTTACACATATAAATTAAACACACGCTGTCTCTCCATCTTTCTCTCAAAAACACACAAATGTGAATACACTATACATACTCTTATCTTTTTCTTCACCTGCCTATTAATATATCTTAAGATCTTTCCAAATCAACACATGTGGCTCTATCTCATTTGTTAAACCTGCCTGAGATTGTTGTATGCTGTCACGGAAATTAGAACTAGTCAATACTGAGCAAATGAAATAAACAGCAGTGCAAGGTTATGCAAAGAGAGAGCGCAAGGCGTAGAGAGGGCAAATGCAAGCTGAAGTTATCAGGAGTCAGGAATGAGATACGGCACAATAACAAGGCATAAGGTATGAGGTCCAGAGAAGGTACAGTAGCTCCTGCTTGTTGAACACCTTCCTTGAGTTAACTAATTTAATCTTCTGTCGACGAAAATAATCCATAACCAATCTATAAATGAAAATTTGGGTGAGTTTATTCTGAGCTGAAATCTGAGGATTATAACCTGGGAGAGTCTTTCCACAAAGGAACAGAGCACTCCAAAGAAGTGGGGGTATACAGGGTGGTTATATCCCCTCAAAGAGGATGTTTCACATATGATTGAAATGTCCCTTTTACAATAGTCATGAGGCTGCTCTGTTGGCACAGCGATTGATGGAAACAGCAGATAGGTCTGCTGTCTCGGTGAACGCCTCGAGCTGGGTGGTCACAGATGAGCACTGCAATCAGTTCCCAGCCTAAGGAAAGATGCTTAATCTTTAAGGAGATGCCAACGTTGGGAGGGGGAGGGAAGTTGTACCTTTATCTCAAAATGTCTAAGCAGATATACAATGCATGCTCAATGGCCACAGTCAGGCCCTTTTGGAAAAAACAAAGTCAGGCCAAATTAGGTTTATACCAAATGGCTTCCTCATATACTCCAGTATATCCTATTGCTTGCCGTTTCAATTTCTCACTTCGCAACTCCATGAAATAGGCACTATTCTTAACTCTTTTTGAGAAATGAACAAACTAAGGCACAGAGAGGTTAAGTAACAGCTAGAATGTGGCGGAGTTGGGCTATGGACCTAGGCTGTCTGTGGCTGGTCTGATTCCAGATCCCTGTTCTTACCCACACGCTACACCATGGTGTTGGCAGAGAGGAGACCGGAGCAGATCACTTTAGTGAGAGCCTCTGGAATGAAGATTCAAGAACTCCGTACACTGAGGTTCCTGCCGCTGCCTCAGATTCAGTGTGTTTTACAGTTGGACTATCACTTGTGTTCTTTATTTCCCTCAAGGTCCCTGCCTCCCTGATTGCCCCTGATACCATAAGTGAGAGGCAGTGTGATGCAGTGGAAGGGGCATGGGCTTTGGTGCTAGGGCGATTTGAATGGACCCAGGTTTTGCCACTCACTAGCTACGGGACCTTCCTGAGCTTCCCTTTTCTCATCTGTTAAATGAATATAATCAGACCTAACCTGCAGGATTGTTGTAATCCCCGGAGATGATGAACATTGAAATGCTGGGTGCAGGCTGGGGTCCTCAGTGCCAAATCAGTGGTTTTCAGCAGACACATTACTGCCCCCGCGAGGACGTTTTTGAAATTTGTGGAGGAATCTTCAGTCGACAAAAATAATTGGAGGGGCACTACTGGCAGGGCTTCTATTTAGCCCGTTTGGAGGAGTATGTTGTGCTGGCTGGCATCTGTTCTGATTGGTTGGTAAGCCTACGCAATCCTAGGTGTTAAATATTTCTAACATAACCCCTGACCACAGGCATTTAGGAGGTGGGGCGAGGGGTGCTGGGTGTTCCACAATGTGCAGGGCAGTCAACCAAAAAGAGGAATTGTTCTATGTCCCGCCCAACATTCAAATGTCCCACCAGACATTGATGTGGGTGAAAAATCTGCTATAATCAACTGGCCTAGAACAGAATCATTTTGCATATAAACACAACATACTTTTTGCATGATTTTAGATATACTGTTTTTTTCTTTCACAAATGCAACTACCGTGAAAACTGTAATTCATTTTCTTGGGAATTTTACCAAGAGTTGTACCCCATTTCAGAAAAACATGACTGATGGCACATGGCGTATGGCATTTGAATTACCAGTACTACACGCCTACTGCAGTTTGCATTTGTAGTGTTTGGATGCAAATATGTAGCAGAGGAGACTGGAGATCCCCACTAATTTAGAACCAAATATTACTAAATGAGTGGATGTCATAGCCAGAGTCCAAGATGATCCCCAAAGATCCCCACTTTCTTTCTTCATTTTTGTGCAGTGCCCTCCCACATGGTATCAGAGTTGGTTTGTGTGACCAACAGAATATAGCAGAAGTGATGGCATGTCACTTCTGAGGCTGGCAGCTTCCTGCTTCCTCACTTTCTCCCAGATCACTCACTCTGGGTGAAGCCAGTTGCCACGTCTTGAGACAGCCTTGTGGAAGGGCACATACCTCCAGGGACTGAGGCCTCCAGCCAACAGCCACATGAGTGAGCTCTGCTGGCAGCCTTCAGATGTCTGCAGCCCTGGCTGACAGTTTAAGCTCATGAGGAATCCTAAGCCAGAACAACTTAGCTGAGCAGCTCCCAGATTCCTGACCCTTAGAAATTGTGTAAGATAATAAATAAATGTGTGATGTTTTAAGTTGCTAAGTTTTGGGCTAATTTGCTGTATAGCAATAGATAACTAATACAGTAGACATACATGAAACTCATTAATCTTGTTAATTTCACCAATAAGCCTTGTTTTAAAAACACTTCATATGTGCTTCCCTTCTAGTATAATTAAAGCCAATCTATATTATAAAAACTACATGTTGAAATGATTTATTTGGGGTCACCTATTGTGTTTCTGTCTTATCTTATACTGTCTCTAGAGGCCTTCTACTTAAATTCTCTTTGGCTTCTTGTACTCCCACATATACTACAGTATCTTTTTCTGACTCCTCTTCTGTTCCTTGTTACCAATTGAAGAATTCATCTCCACAGCAGTCTTTTAAACACTCGTCTGAATATATCCTGGACATAGACTACTTGTGATCCTTCATCACCACCTTTTCCTGTATCACAATATAGATGATTATTTTAACACACACTTACAAAAAAGCCTGACTCATTTTGTGAGAGTATCATACTTCTCATTTTCTCCAAACGTATCTCTATTTCAAGCAAACCCTGGTAGCCTAGTGATTAAGCTTCAGCACTCTCACTGCTGTGGCAGCTGTGTGTTGCTGTGATGCTGAAAGCTCTGCCACCGGGGTTTCAAATACCAGCAGGGTCCACCCATGTGGACAGGTTTCAGCAGAGCTTCCAGACTAGGAAGAAGGCCCTGGCCATCCACTTCCAAAACATTAGCCATGAAAACCCTATGAATAGCAGTGGAACATTATCTGATACAGCACCGGAAGGTGAGAGGATGGCACAAAAAGATTGGGCAGGGTTCCGCTCTGCTGTCCACGGGGTCAGCAAGAGTCAGAATCAACTCCGTGGTACTAACAACAGCAATCTCCATTTCAACTGAGATTATGTTCCCCTTTTTCAGTTCTAAAACTACATTTGTTTCTTTCTTTTTTTTTTTTACTACTCTAAAAAGCCACTTTGAGATTACTTTTTCTGTTACTTTGAACTGAAAGAAACCAACAGATAAATGTATCCAATGTCGTTCACTCTAGACTGCAGAAAGAAATGTTTCCTCTTCAGCCCGAATCAAATAATCTAAGCTTTGGTATCCTGTTTCCCATCTACAGACCAGTCTTTCCTCCAAATGATTGACACGGAATATCCATCCTTTCATGAGAGGGTCATTTCAGATCCAATGGAATGTGATCTTAGTCTCAAGACACCTTTATCCAAATTCAACAGTTCAACTGACTTACTCACACAAAGTCTTTTTGTTACACAACCCCATAAGTTTATGGAGGAAAACAATTTTTTTTGCAAGTACACGTTTACACAACATGCTTTAATCTTTCAGCTAGTTCCTGCAGTACACATTTGGTGTGTACTCTTAGAAGATGGGAAGTGAATGCTACTCCATTAGAGGAAGTTCAAGAAGCGGCCTTGAGAAAGAAAGAACAAACCAGAACCTGTGGGACCTAGTGTGAAGGACAGCCTGGATTATTCCTTTCTCTTAGTAGGCTTGAACCAACTGGACTGGATTCTCTCTGTCCAGTTCAGGTGAAGTAGGTCTTTAAGAAACTATCCTGGCCCCAACCTTAAAACGGTCCTGAGTCACGAAGACTTAGAATCTCAGAGAGCTCCTGCAAGATGGTTAGGTAACAGAAATTTAAGAAAACACGCTTAGGTTTACATGATAGAAAACCAACTGACTGCGGGCATGTGTGGAGTTTTTTTAAAGCTGATTTGCAATTTTACCAAAGACAGTATGTTTGAAATGCTGACATTGAAATGTTGACATTAGCAACTTAATCCCAGTATCTTTCAAATGCACCTATTTTTGAAAGCACAGCTACATATCTGTTTGAGTCTCTTTGTGAAGTAGAGGTCTACAGAATGAGAGAGAAGCAAGCTGCACTCAGGTAAGTCCCCACTCACTTCTGGAAAAGCAACTCAAAGCACGTGCATCCTAATGGTAGGTCAACAGTAACATCTTCCTTCATACATGGAGGTAAGCATTTTCTTACTGATATTCATCTGTAAAAAAGCTTTAAAAAATCTCAGGGAGGAGCCGGCCCGGTGGCGCAGATGTTAAGTGCACATGTTCTGCTTCTCAGCAGCCTGGGGTTCACTGGTTTGGATCTAGGGTGCGGACATGCCAATGCTTGGCAAAAGCCAAGCTGTGGTAGATGTCCCATGTATAAAGTAGAGGAAGATGGGCATGGATGTTAGCTCAGGGCCAGTCTTCCTCAGCAAAAAGAGGAAGGTTGGCAGTAGTTAGCTCAGGGCTAATCATCCTCAAAAAAAAAAATCTCAGGGAAGGGCCGGCCCAGTGGTGTAGTGGTTAAGTTCAGTGTGCTCTGCTTCAGCAGCCTGGGGTTGTGGGTTTGGATCCCAGGTGCAGACCTACACCACTAATCAGCCATGCTGTGGCGGTGACCCACATATAAAGTGGAGGAGGACTGGCACAGATGTTAGCTCAGGAATAATCTTCCTCAAGCAAAAAACCCCCCCAAAAATAGGGAATCTGAAAATACTTAATACTTTCAAAAGTGATGAGATTTAAGACTATGGTAGAAACTCCTTCTTGTCCCCCAATAGTCAGTCTTCCTTCCTCAGCACTGAAATTCCATTTTCCAGCCTTCCTTGTATTTAGTGTAGCTAAGTGACTAAGTTTTTTGCCGGCAGAAGGAAAGCAGAAATGCTATATGCAACTTTTGGAAAAGGTTCTTAAAGAGAAGGCGTATTCCCTTCTTTGTCTTTTCTTCTGCTGGTTGGAATGCAGGCATAATGGCTAGAGCTGCAGCAGCTCTCTTAGACCATGAGATAATATTGGGAATGGAACCTGATATCTTCGCAAAGCCCATATATTTGAAAGCATAAATAAATGTATGTGTCTCTCTTCACTGGAACAAGGAGGCTGGATCTGTCTCCATGAAGTGCCAGCCCAACTCCAGAATAACTCTGGACTTCTTCAACCTAAGAGAGAAATACCAATTTGTGCTTAAGCCCCTTGCAGTCGAGTTTAATCCTAATACAATAATCAAAACAGAAGCAAGTTTTAAAAACTTATTTTTAAAAAGTCAACCTTTGTAGGTCACCAGTTTAACTAGTTTTAAGGTTGCACATATTTCAAAAGTAATTTATTCAGCAAATATTTATGGGGAGCACCTAGATCCTAGCACATGTATGAGGATAATGGATACTGTAACTACAAGTGTAATATTTGCCAATTTATAAGATATAAAACATAGAAAAATAGTATCCAAGACAATGAGAACTGAGGGAGAGTGGAAAAATAACAAAAAGTAAGGATTGTTCCTCTTACATGTATAAGACCCACAGGAATAACAGGAATAAGAGGATGGGATTTTGTGATAACTTGAGACACAAAACCTTTTATTTCATTATCCTTCAGGTAAAAAATTTTTAGATTCCCATTGATAACACCTGGACTTAACACAGCGCCTTTCCCCCAAGCAACTAAATGGCGCTTTATGTTCTCTGGGAAATTTAGACAGAGCTTTCAAAGGCTGTTGAAGTTATGCTGAAAATTCAAGATGCAGTGTCTTTAAAAGAGACAGTAGGCAGGGACCCGACTATAAGAAAGCCAAAAATCTGGGTGGATGGCAAGGAGAAGCATCAAGATAGAATTATAAGGCCAGTCGTATTGCGTTTGTAACCTCGGGTTACATACAGTACTAGGTGGTAGCCTTGAAAGAGTAACTTCACTTTCTGGGCCTCCATTCTGAGCTGCAGAGATTAGAAAGGGGCATCTCTGCAGCCCTTCAGCTCCTGCCAACCTTCCCCGAGCACGCGCCCTACCGTGGGCAGCTCGCGGCCAACGCCGCCGAGCCTACAGGCAAAGAGAGTCCCCGCCCTCTGAGTCTTGGGATCCCCGCACGTGATCTCACGGAGGCTGCACTTGAAGTGCTCGGGCAGAACCGCAGCGGTGGGAGCCGGGCCGCGGCCGCCGCCCAGAGGACCCCAGGAGTCCACGCGGCCAAGAATCCTAAAGCGCCGAGAGAAGCCGGCAGGTCCCGGAGGCCCGCGGAGCGGCGGCGCATCGCCCCGCCCCCTAGCTCTCGCCCCGCCCCTTAGCCCCCGCCCCGCCCCCGGCCGGCCACTTGCTGCGCGCCGATTGGTTGCCGCGGTGCGCACGGCGCCGCGCCCCGCCCCGCCGGCGCCCTCGCCTCACGCCTGCGGTCCGCGCCCGGCTCCCGCAGCTGAGGTGGAACCGAGGACGCCCGCCCGGCCGCGGCGCCGCCGCCTCGTCCTCTGCGCGTGCGCCTGGAGTCGGGGAAGCCGGTGAGTGCGGTCGGCGCTCTCGGGCTCGCGGGGGGTTCGCGCGCGTGGGTAGGCGCCCCCGGCCCGCCCGGCCCGGCCTCTTGGTGCGGAGGGGCCCTCGGGTCACCCGGCGGCCTGCGGGGCAGGGGCCTCCGCCTCCTCCTCCGGACCCGCCCGCGTCTTCGGGCAGACGGTGGCCGTGACGCGCGGCGACCCGTCCTCGGCGGGCAGGGACCTCGCGGTCGGACGGCTTCGCCGGGAGGTCTGGAAGGGGTTCCTCTCGGGTCCGCCCGCTTCCTGGGGCCACGGGCCGGGGAGAGACCGCGTACGGCCGCGCCGGGCGTCGGGGCGAGCCGGGGACGCCGCGCCCTCTGCACCGTCGCTGGGGGCGCGTCCGTGTCGTCGGACTTTTCCGACCCGGTCCTTACGAGCGAGGGACTGAGGTGGGGAGAGGAAATGGGAGAGGATCACCGTTCCTGGGGAATTACTCATCGGGCGTGGAGTGTCCCTTCAGTTGGGTGGCAGCAGAGTCGCCCCTGAAGTCGTGGTCGTGGTGCTGGGAAGACCGTTTTGATTTTGAAGCAAGATATTGGCTTCCGAGGTAATCGCTGGGAGGTGCTTAATCTGAAAGGTGCATATGTGACCTTTTTAAAGTCCAAGCAGTGATGAGATCGACTGTGTGCGCCCTCCCCGCTGCTGGTGCCGTGTGTGCGTGCGTGTGTGTGTGTGTGTTTGGGGGTGGTCAAGCCTCCGATTGTGTAATCAGCGTTATGCCTCTCAAAGACGTGGATGTCTCTTCTTGGAGTGTCCCACCCCTTTTCTCAAACTCTTCACCTGCCTGTACTGTAAGTCCCTTTTCTTGACAGTTCCCGAGCCTCTTTCTCCCAGGCTTGTCCCATTTCTTTTCCATCATCTTCAGTCACTTCTTATTTGTCTTCTCTTCTTTCAGACCTGCGTAGGTTTCAGACGTAGAACAAACGTTAAACGTTCTTACCGATAATAGTGTTGCAAGACTCTTCCTTCTTTTTTTTTTTTTTTTAAGATTTTATTTTTTCCTTTTTCTCCCCAAAGCCCCCCGGTATTCTTCGTTGTGGGTTCCTCTAGTTGTGGCATGTGGGACGCTGCCTCAGCGTGGTCTGACGAGCAGTGCCATGTCCGCGCCCAGGATTCGAACCGACGAAACACTGGGCCGCCTGCAGCGGAGCGCGCGAACCCAACCACTCGGCCCAACCACGGGGCCAGCCCCAAGACTCTTCCTTCTTAAGGTGAAAAGAGTTACCTTGATTATTGATGTCTCAGGAAAAGCAGGTTTAATAAGAGCAGGGGGAGGAGATCGTTTTCGGAGACACGCCCTCTCTTTTCCGTCCTCCTCTGGCGACCAGCATTAGGCCACCTTAACTGGCCAGTCTTTTCTGAATTCACTTCTGGAGTCCAAGATAAAGAACTTATTTATTCGTATTTGCTCCTTTTAAGTGATTACAGTAATACATTAGATTGTAATTTTTTTTTAATTTTACAGAAGAATATCAAGTAAAAAGTTGGAATTCCTTGTTTCTTCACTTTGCGTCTTCCACATCCCCAATTCCGCTCCCTGGGAGGAGATCATCCCATTATACTGTTGGGCAACTGACTTAGTGTAAGGACACCTTGCCGTTTCAGCATGTGTGCATCGAGCTCATTTTTAAAATGCTGCGTACTATGCCATTGTTTGGGTGTATTCTGATGTATTTTATGGGTCCCTTACTGATGGACATTGTGGTTGTTTCTGGGTTTTAGCCATTAACAGCCTTGCTGCATGAAAATCTTTTTGGCATTGGAGGATACGTTTCAGGTAGATAATTTAAACAGATCATTGTACTTCAGTATAATTTTAATGCTCTTTTCACCAGGGATCTTTTTGTGACTTAAAAGATTTTGTAATTTAAAGGCAGTAGCTAATTCTGTTTGATTTAAATGCATTTCGTAGAATCTTTGTGTCCTTTTATATTTAGAGACTGGATCAAGGAAATTTTGAGGACCAGGCTAAGTGATGGCGAATTTACTCACCTTGTTACCACTTACTGGTGTTGACTTTAGGGTTATATTGACTCAGTTGATTGGCTTGGCAGGAATGAATAGAGAGGGCCTTCAGGAAGAGAAAATGTGAACAGACCATATTTTGTGTAATACCGTCCGGTGGTAATTCCCTTGAATAGTCAACAGTAACAAAAATTCTTGTTCTCTTTTTAAATGTTTCTTTAATGTGAAGTGTATCTCAGGCACAAAAAATGTGTGTATAAAGTACATATATATAATTTAAAGAATACTTTTGCAGTGATCATCATTGTATGTACGACTACATTAAGAAACAAAACATTTATGTCTTTCTTCCAGAGATAGGCTCTATTCTGATTTTTTTGGTTAATCTTTCTCTCTTTTAAAAATAAGCTTTACATGTATGTATGTTTAGACATGTATACTTAAATGCACGCACACACACGCATCCTAAATGATATATTTAGTTTTGAATGAGTAGTGTTAAAAACACTTCCCATACAAATAGATACTGAGCATGTTTCTGAGTTTTATTTAGTTGTTACTGAGAGTGCCACAAGGAGCTGGTTTGAAGAGGATTTAAGGAATAGATATTTTTGTGGTCTGTAGGGAAAGGAATGTCTCAATAAAATTGCTGAGTTAGATATAATTGGTTAATGTTCCACAGGGCAACAAAATCATAATACCTTTGGGATTAATCTTTTCTACCAGGCTAAAAAATCATAACACCTTATTAATTTCTGCACTTAATCTCGTATCTTACAAACTGTAAGCTATGTCTTTATTAACAGTGGATTTCTCATTAAATAAACTGTGATAACAAAGTTATTTTCCCCAGAGCACAGCTCAGGTCCAAAAAGGCTTATTACAAAATGCCAGAGCTTTCAAGACTGGAGATTAAAATTTTGTTACATAATTCTAAGCACAAACCTGACTGTGTAAGGACAGGACAATATTGTCACTATTAGATGAAGCCTTTCAGGAAAAGATGAGCAGAACAGAGTGGCTTCCGCCTTCCTGACTCTTTGCAGGGGCCGTGTCTGAGGAGGTCAGTGGGCAGTGTTGTGGGCGAGTCCTGGGAAACAGGGTTCACCACCGTCAGGGCACCTGGAGGGCTCCAGTGTGACCAGGTCCTGGAAGGACAGCAGAAATACAGTCAGAGGGACTGCGCCGCTTGGTGTTTTCTGCCTTTTAGCTCACCGTGGCCTGCCTGCAGTTATCAGGGTGAGTCAAAGCAGAAACCTTCTGTGAGGGAAGTGAGTGGCCTCTGCTGATGGCGGCTGCAGGGCTTGGAAGGCGAGCAGGAACTGCATCAGCAGATGATCAAGATCAAGCCAAGCCCAGCTGAGTACAGATAGGAGTGGATCTGGGCCAGGTTCACGGGGCATTCAGTCCTCAGGTTAAATAGCTGGTTTAGCAGCTGGGACATGTCTGTCTCCAGTTACACTGCCTCAGTCTGGTCTGGTTATCCTCCTTGTCTCGGGCACAGCTGGATTCTCTTCAGTTCTGCTGTGTTGGATCTTTCTGGGATTCTCTTTTATTGATTTACTCTCTGGTGGCACTCATACCACAGAAGCTTATTGACAAGAAGAGTTACATTTTTTGGAGGCTTTGCCTGTCTGAATATGTTGTGATTCTGTCCTCATGCTCAACTGGATATTTTGAGTGGTAATAGAATTTTAGTTGGAAATAATTTTCCTTCAGAATTTTGAAGTATTGCTCCATTGTCATCTTGCTTCCAGTGTTGATGTTGACAATTCCAAGCTATTATGATTCCTGATCCTTTGTATGTGACCTGTTTTGTTCTCTCTGCAAACTTATGGAATCCACACCTTGACCCCAGTGTTTTGAAATTTAAAATGATGAGTCTTAGTGTGGGTCTGTTTTGATCCATTAGATTGAGTATTTAACGGGCCCTCTAAATCTGGAAATACAACTTCTCTTCTGGGGCAATTTTCTTGAAGTATTTTGTTATTTTCTCCCTTCTCTTTTCTCTGTATTCTCTCTTCTGAAGCACCTGTTATTTAGATATGAACCTGTTTAAAAGTCTGAATTTTCTTACCTATCGTCTTCTGTTTTCCGTCTATCTACTTACTGCTAGATTTTCTTAACTTTTCTTTCCCAATGCTTCTATTTGGATTTTTAAAAAAATTTCCACAGTCACGTTTTTAGTTTCCAAAGGCTATTTTTTAGTCTCTGAATGTTTCTTGTGGTAGCATCCTATGCTTGTTTAATAGATAAGCATGTTCTTTTATCTCTGAGGTTATAATGATTTTAAGTTTTCTTTCTCTGCATAGTTTTCCAGCTTCCTATCTAGAAGGAAAGGATCTGGCTGCCGGTCTCCTGAGCCAGAACAGAGGAACAACGGTCCCTTATGTCCAGCTTTCAGTATGATACCTGCATCTTCCATTGTGCCTGGTATCCCCCAATCCAGAACACACGAAATAGAGAAAAAAACCTCAGACTTCTGCCAGGATGTGGAAGAAGCAGTTGCTAGCACCTGAAGAGAAAAGGGACAGGATCTGGGCATCTCCCTTCTGACTGCTCCCCCAGGTCCTTACTGGGTTGCTTCTTAGCCCTCCCCGCTGCTGGCTTGGGAATTCAGCTTTCTTGCGTGTGTTGAGTCAGTTACCATTGTCCATCTGCTTTCCCGCTTGCAAAATTTTCTTGATCTTGCCTCCTCTTCTGTTCTCCCTATCATTAGGGGTTTATGACTTTTTAAAAACTCCTTTTATTGTAGTTTTAGTGAAGTTTCAGAAGGAAGCAAAATGAGATGCTTATGTACGGTCTGCCATCTTTACCCAGAAATAGTAATAGTTTTTCTTGACCAAAGAGTGATAGCAGTACTACCAGGAGCAGAGTGCCCTCTACAAAGCAGTCATATGTATGTGAACCATCTTTTTGGCAGGTAGTGGTTGATGGTATTGAGTGATCACATGTGCTGGACACTGCTATTCTTACTAATTCTCACTTCCTGAGGGACATGCTGTCATCACCCTAGGAGACCAGTGCCTAGGGAAGTTTAAAGCTCCAACAGCGCCTGGCACATAGCAGCTATTCCATGAGGAGTAGAATGGATAAATGAGCCTGGCCAGGCAGGCACAGCTGGGAAGTGCTGAATGTAGGAGGGGGCCCAGGCCAGTGCTAACCCCAAAGTCGGCACTTTCAGCTGCCTCTGTGGTGGCTAAAGATGGAAGATGATCCTTGGTACTTCAAGGTGTCCACTTCCTTTGAGCCCTTTGGAAATATTCTTACTGAGGCCTTTGCTTTCCCAGTACTGCTTACCAGGAGGGTTTCCTTTCACCCGTGTGGGTTGAAAGCTGTGACCTGGAGCCAATTTCTCTGAACTGGGGAGTAGACCATTTACTGAGCAATCCCAGAGGATGCAGAGTTGCCTGAGCAGGGCTCCTGCTGGGGAGCCTAGGTAAAGATGGCCTCAGAGACTGAGTGGAATTTTGCCATGGCTGGATCAGCTCTTGGATTTGTAGCAGTCGTCTGCGTTCAGGTGGCAATTCATGATAGAATGCCTTTCTATTTTTTCACTTTTTATTACAAAAAGTTTTAGACATACAGAAAAGTTGAAAGTAGATTCAATATTTTAACATTTTGCCATATTTGCTGTATCATTTTTTCTTTGCTTAACCATTTGATAGTGTGTTGCTGACATTGACACTTTACCCCTACGTATGTGAGATTGCGTCTGCTAACCAAAAGTTCGTTCTCTTTACATAAGCACAGTTCTGTCATTATCACATCCAAGAAAATAATTCTGTAACATCCTCTAATGTCTGGCTTGTTGTATTTCTCCAATTGGCCCACTGGGCCTTAAAGGAAATTTTTTTTGAAGCCAGGATCAGTAAATGCGTACAAATTTCACTTGGTTTGTTAAGGTTTGACATAGATGAAATTAATGATGAAATCCTTTGAAGTTTCTAGCTCATATTGCTGTTGGAGGCTGCCTCAGTGCTGGAGAGGTGATGATGCTTAGAATCTTGGCAATGGAAGGGACTCTTGAGGTAATTTGGTGCAGTGATTCCAAAACTTTGTGAGGATTAGGTTTACCTGAGGAGTTTTAAAAAATAGATAACCTGGTTTTAGTCTTGACATTCTGATCTTTGGGAAGGTGGGTTCTAGTTGCCTTTTTTTCTCTTAAACTCTCCAAGTTACTATGAAGTTAGCCTGGCACTGGTCCGTGGACCTGTGTTTGGAAACCACTGATTTAGTCCATCCTTCTCATAGGCTGGTGTCACACAGCTAGAGAATGTCAGAGCTGGTACTGGGAGCAGGGTTTCCCATGCTCATTTTTTTCCCAGACATTATTTGAATACCATTTGCCAAGCATACGCACAAAATAATTGCTCTACGATTGATGTACTATTGTTAAAACAAAACAAAAACTGCTCATGAAAGCATTTACACTAATTCTGCTTGGAGAAGAAAATGTTTGATGTGTATTCTGAAGGTTGAGTTGGGAGTTTGCCTGTAGACAAGAGATGTGTATATATATATATATATATATAGTATAGATATATAGAAAATTTAGCAATTTGCCTGACAGTAGGTATTGAATAAGTATTGGCTCCCGTCTCCCTTCTCTTTCTTTGTGGCTGGAGTATAGAGTGTCAAGATAGTGAGATAAGAAATCTATGTTAGGGGAAGATTGTAAGTACCCTGTATATTTTGGACTTTATCTCACAGGCTGTTGGAAGTTTTTCTGTGAATGGTGTGATCCAATCTTGAGTTTTAGAGAGAAAATTCTGGCAGAATATGGACTTGGGGAGCAGGGAGGATGATTTTAAGAAATAATATATTTAAATATATTGTCACAACAGAATTTATTTCTTTCACCAAAATGATGTTTCTTATTATCGGCTTCTACAAATTATCAGTTTAAATAAACCTAGGTATAAAGTTGACTGTATTTGTTTTTGTGACAGGAAAGTGAGATATGTATTGCATTTCAAAATTCGAAGGCTATGGTAGTTAGATTCAGTTATTCAACAAGTGTCTGAGTGCCTGCTGTGTGCCAGGCACAGTGCTAGGCTCCGGGAAGACTACAGTGAGCAGAAATGGACTTGGACTGTCCTTCATGGATCTTGCTCTCTCCATGGGGAGGTAGGTATTAAATCATAAGATTAATAATGAAATACTTAGGGGGTTAGATCTGATCGTGGAGTCAGGAGGTCATGAAGTCAGTTTTTGTTTTTCACTTGGATTATTTCAACAGCCTCTTCACAGGTCTCTCTTTCCACTCTTACCCCTGCAGTCTCCCCACAGCACCCTTCGGGATCCTTTTAAATGTAGTCACTCCGCTCAGAACTCTTCTGGCTCCCTATTTTAGTCAGTAAAAACCAAAGTTC
Source organism: Equus przewalskii (assembly GCF_037783145.1). Taxonomy (NCBI): domain Eukaryota; kingdom Metazoa; phylum Chordata; class Mammalia; order Perissodactyla; family Equidae; genus Equus; species Equus przewalskii. The sequence goes on along the minus strand of NC_091857.1, from coordinate 30,050,503 downwards.
TCACGGTGGCCTGTGTAGCTCTCTAACTACGCTTCCTTGCCCCTGTTACCTCTCTGGTGTTGTTTTCTCCTGCTTTCCCCTCTCACTCATTCCCCTGGGCCACACTGGCTTCCGTGTTGCTCCTGGCACAGTAGCCAGGCACTGCCTGAGGCCTTTGCCTGCTGCTCTTCTCTGTCGGATATCTGTATGGCTGACTCTCTGCCCACCTCCAAGTATTTGCTCAGCTGTCATCTTCTCGGCGGGGCCCACCTTGACCACCAGTTTGACCCTTCAACTGGCCCCACTATGGCCTGTACTCCCAATGCCCCTTACTCTGCTGTGTTTTTTCCCCCATGGCACTTACCACTTTCTAACGTGGTATATAATTTACTTCTTAAGTTATGTTTATTTTCTCTCCCCCTTGCCTGAAGCGCCATGTAGCCAGTGCTTTTTATCTGTTCATTGATGTATCTTAAGTGTCCAGAACAATGCCTGGCATGTAGTAGACACTCTGTAAATAGATGTTGAATGAATGAAGGGAAAGCTGATGTTTGAGTTGAAAAGTGACAACGAAGCTGGCATCTGGCAGTCTGAATAGGAGTTAACTTGGTGAGCTCGGATGGAAGGTATCATACAGAGGGTGTGTGGGTTTAGATGGCGCAGTTTAGCAAGCATGAGGCAGTAAAAGAGAACCCAGGATGACTGGAGGAAAGAGACAGGAGAAAATGTTATCAGAGAAAGCTGGGACAAGTAAGGGCTGGCTGTGCTATAGAGTTTTGTCTTTAGCTTCAAACAAATGGGAAGGTAATTAAGGTTTTAAGCAGGAGGGTTTGTGCTTTTTTTAAAATCATTCCAGCTGCAGTATGGAGAACATATTGATGGGGGCAGGAGTGGCTGTGGCTCGACCAGTTGGGAGGCTGCTCTACGGGGACAGGTGAGAGAGTGGCACTCAGGTCATGGTGGTGGAGGAGATGGAGAGAAGGTAGACTTGGGAGGTATTTAGGACGCATAATCAGATAGTGGATTGGAGTAGGTGAGAAAGAAGTTACAAGGATGACGCCTGCGTTTCTGCCTTGTACAGATGGATGGATGGTGGTTTATTCATTGTAGGGGATCCTGGAATGGAATCAAGTTTGGAGGAGGAGATCAGGAATTTGGGTTTGGAATGTTGATTTGGGGGTGACTTTCAGACAGCCAGCGGATGTCAGGCAGGGAGGTAGTTGGATGTATGGATCTGAGACTGGATATCGAAATCCGAATCAACTGCACAGAGAAGCTGTGGCAGGGAGGATTCACCACATAATTCACGTTTGGAATAACTAAAAGTTGTTAAGGAGGGGCTGGCCCCGTGGCCGAGTGGTTAAGTTCGCACGCTTCGCTGCAGGCGGCCCAGTGTTTCGTTGGTTCGAATCCTGGGCGCGGACATGGCACTGCTCATCAAACCATGCTGAGGCGGCATCCCACATGCCACAACTAGAGGGACCCACAACAAAGAATATACAACTATGTACTGGGGGGCTTTGGGGAGAAAAAGGAAAAAAATAAAATCTTTAAAAAAAAATTAAAAAAAATAAAAAAGTTGTTAAGGATATGACTGGGGGAAGCTATGTAGTTATAAAATTAGTCTCGTCAAAAATCTGTTCTCCCTATCTTTTACTTTGGTTTTTAGATTTAAATCTTTTACCAAAATTGGTGGCACTTAGGATATTTTATTTTTGTTATATGTCAGAAGGCAGATAAGCATTCCCTGAGATTAAGTATGTAAAATGTCTTTTCCAAAAGTACTTAGATCTCTGAATAATTCATGCTGTTGGATTTTAAGGCCTATAAAATATTCACACTGTGAGTACCTAGAAACCAGATTTATAGCAACCCCAAAACTGTGTTCTCCAGACTCCTTTGACAAGATTTGAATCAGCAGTAATCACCACGATCTTGCAGACCTCATTGGACTGCGTTCTTGTATCTCCAATGATCACAGTGTTCCTCTAAATTGGGGCTGTTTCTCTTCCACCTTGTTCTTCTCGCTCTCTTCACCGCAGTCAGTGCAACAATAACGTTCTCCTCATGAAGTCTGAATGCGAGAAATGCTGTGAAACTGTGATGAGCAGCGGTATAATGTAAAGGTCATGAGCACAGATTTTGGAATCAGATCTGAACTTCAGTGAAAATCCTGGCTGGCTTCCTTCCTAGCTGTGTGACCTTGGGCAAGTCATTCTCTAAACCTTTTCAGTAATATGAGGCAATAATAGTAACCGCATTAGAGTATCCGTGAGGATTCAGTGGAATAGTCCACGAAAGGAGTTTTTCTGAGGGTAGAATGGAGTGGTCTGTAACCTGTAAGCACCCTATAACTAATAGCTAGTAGTAGTAGTAATAGTGGGGCAAGTGTAGATTTTGTTTTCATTTCATTTGAGTCAACTTGTTTTGCTCTGGCTGTGTAGACCTAATGTCTTAAATGATATTTCTATTTTGTTAATCTCCTGATTTTTGTAACAGATAATTGTAATTTAATTTTAAGAAGTGTTAATTGATTTTTCTCCTAGTTTGTAAATCCCTTAATGATGAGGGCTAAGTTTTATTCATGTTTATTTTCCCCACACTGCCTTACTCGTAGGAGTTGTTCTGTGAATATTCAGTACGTGCTCTAGAGGAGTTTTGTGCTGATTCAGTACTCTTCTGTGTGTCGGTTCCTGTAGTGCCTGGCACACGGTAGTTCAAGGAAGGAATGAGTGGGAAGAGGTGAGCTCTGAATTGAGCCTCACTCTTCTGCCGTGTTTTCTCCCAGAGATGCCAGCTGCCCTTATGACTTCAGTTACCACTTAATTACTGCGAACCTCTAATCTGTGTTTCTGTCTTAAGCCACTCTTTCACTGGTTTCTGTACGTTTGTGGTATGTACGTCTCCACTTGAATGTCCTTCTGTCATATGCATGTGACATTATGCATAATATATCACACTTAAACTCTCGTCTCCCATTCTCCCCTTCTTGTTTTAGTTAGTGGTGTCTCACCAACTGTTGGCCACCCAACCATAGTCGTTCTTAGCCCCTCCCTGCCTATTGATAATACCACTTTAATATTTTTCAAATAAAAACCCTTTTGTTAGCTTGTACCAATATGTCCTTAGGCACGTTCTCCGTATTCTCTTCCTGTCTGGAATGAGGGCAGATGTCTTTAACATTTCTCTTCAGTCCCTCCTCCACACTCCTGGCACTAGAACTATCTTTCTGAATCACATAGCTTATCTTGTTCCTTCCCTGCTTACAAGCCTCTGGTGGTGCCCTCTTGCTTAGAGCAGAGGTCTGCAAACTATGACCTGTGGGCCAAGTCTGGCCTGCTACTGGTTTTGTAAATGAAGTTTTATTAGCAGACAGCCATGCTCCTTTGTTCACGTATTGTCTGTGGCTGCTTTTATGCTATGGCAGCAGAGTTAGTTGAGTGGTTGTGACAGAGGTTGTTTGGCGTGGGAAACCAAAAACGTGTACTGTTTGGTTCTTTACAGAAAAAGTTTGCTAATCCCTGGCTTAGAGTATAGAATTCAGACTTGAGTGGGCTGAAAAATCCTTCACAGTCTTATTCCAAACAGGTTAATCATCATCACCTTTTGAAATAACTTAAACTCTACCCTCTTCTTTTCTGGGCCTACATAATTTTGCATGTTTTATTCCTTTTTCATCTGTCAAACTCCTATTCATGCTTCAAAACTCAGATAAATTTGTTCTTCCTCTATCAGGTTTTATTTCCTGGCAAATAGTATCCTGTAACACTTTTTTCATATTTCTGTTATACCACTTTTGTATTATGGCCCATAGTGAATGTGTATTATAGCACATATTGTAAAGCAATTATTTGTTCTTCTGACAGTGTCCCTAACTAGACGATTCTCTACACTGAGTGTCTGAATCGTTTTTATCTACGCACTGCCTAACACTAGTAGCATTTAGCAATTAGTGAAGAGATGGATGAACAAACAGACGGTAGTATAGAAGTTTGATTAAAGGAAAAATTTGTGAATTAGATATGTTATTTGGGACTTTGATGCATACGGAAATTGCTCAGATCATGTTGGTGTGTAGTAATTGTTTTCTCTTCTTGGTTTTGCAGATGTCCTTTGGTTTCCCAAACTGAATTTTTGGAAATGAAATTTTGACAGTTGAATCACTTAAAATGCCCTATAAGAAGGGTTTATATTTTCTTTTATAGGGAGTTGCCTCTTTTAGTAATAGGAATAATTGCTATAAGACTTATGAGTCAGACTAGCAATCCATTAGTTTGGTTCAATAATCTTGTTTTTTTAAAATTTTAAAATTTAAAATTTAAAATTTTTTAAATTGACGTTATGATAGTTTACAACCTTGTGAAATTTCAGTTGTACATTATTATTTGTCAGTCATATTGTAGGTGCACCATTTCACCCTTTCTGTCACTCCCCAATCCCCCCTTTCCCCTGGTAACCACTAATCTGTTCTCTTTGTCCACGTTTGTTTATCTTCCACATATGAGTGGAGTCATACAGAGATTGTCTTTCTCTGCCTGGTTTATTTCGTTTAACATTATACCCTCAAGATCCATCCATGTTATTGTGATGGGACAATTTTATCCTTTTTTATGACTGAGTAGTATTCCATTGTATATATACACCATATCTTCTTTATCCAGTCATACATCGATGGGCACTTAGGTTTCTTCCACATCTTGGCTATTGTGAATAATGCTGCGATGAACATAGGGGTGCATAGGTCTCTTTGAATTGCTGATTTCAAGTTCTTTGGACTGATACCCAGTAGTAGGATGGCTGGGACATAGGGTATTTCTATATTTAATTTTTTGAGAAATATCCATACTGTTTTCCATGGTGGCTGCACCAGTTTGCATTCCCACCAGCAGTGGATGAGGGTTCCCTTTTCTCCACAACTTATCCAACATTTGTTGTTTTTTGTTTTGGTTATTTTAGCCATTCTAGCGGGTGTAAGGTGATATCTTAGTGTAGTTTTGATTTGCATTTCCCTGATGATTAGTGATGATGAGCATCTTTTCATGTGCCTCTTGGCCATCTGTGTATCTTCTTTGGAGAAATGTCTGTTCATATTCCCTGGCCATTTTTTGATCAGGTTGATTTTTTTGTTGTTGAGTTGTGTGAGTTCTTTATATATTATGGAGATTAAGCCTTTGTCGGATATATGATTTGCAAATAATTTTTCCAAGTTGGTGGATTGTGTTTTTGTTTCAATCCTGTTTTCCCTTGCCTTGTAGAAGCTCTTTAGTCTGAAACTTCATTTGTTTATTCTTTCTATTGTTTCCCTTGTCTGAGAAGACATGATGTCTGAAAAGATCCTTTTAAGACTGATGTCAGAGAGTGTACTGCCTGTATGTTCTTCTAGAAGTCTTATGGTTTCAGGTCTTACCTTTAAGTCTTTGATCCATTTTGAGTCTATTTTTGTGAGTGGCATAAAAGAATGGTCTATTTTGGGGGCCAGCCCCATGGCCGGGTGGTTAACTTTGAGCTCTCAGCTTCAGCGGCCCAGGATTTTGCTGGTTCAGATCCTGGGCATGGACACGGCACTGCTTGTCATGCCTCGGTGAGGTGGCATCCCACATGGCACAACTAGAAGGACCTACAACTAAAATATACAACTATGTACTGGGGGGATTTGGGGAGAAAAAAGCAGAAAAAAAAAAGAAGATTGGCAACAGTTGTTAGCTCAGGTGCCAATCTCTAAAAAAAGAAAAAAGGAACGGTCTATTTTCCTTCTTTTACATGTGGCTGTCCAGTTTTCCCAACACTGTTTGTTGAAGAGACTTTCTTTTCTTTACTGTATGTTCTCAGCTCCTTTGTCGAAGATTAGCCGTCCATAGATGTGTGGTTTTATTTCTGGGCTTTCAGTTCTGTTCCATTGCTCTGTGTGCCTGTTTTTATACCAGTACCATGCTGTTTTGATTACTATAGGTTTGTAGTATATTTTGAAGTCAGGGATTGTGATGCCTCCAGCTTTGTTCTTTTTTCTCAGGATTGCTCTAGCAATTTGGGGTCTTCTCTTGCCCCATATCAATTTTAAGATTCTTTATCCTATTTCTGTGGAGCATGTCATTGGGATTCTAATTGGAAATGTGTTGAATCTGTAGATTGCTTTAGGTAGAATGGACATTTTAACTATGTTTATTCTTCCAATCCATGTGCCTGGAATGTCTTTCTATCTCTTTAGGTCGTCGTCAATTTCTTTCAGGAAAGTCTTGTAGTTTTCATTGTATAGGTCTTTCACTTCTTTGGTTAAATTTATTCCAAGATATTTCATTCTTTTTATGCAATTGTGAATGGGATTGTGTTCTTGAATTCTCTTTCTGTTAGTTCGTTGTTAGACTATAGAAATGCTACTGATTTATGTAAGTTGATTTTGTATCCTGCAACTTTGCTGTAATTGTTGATTACTTCTAGTAGTTTTCCAATGGATTTTTTAGAATTTTATATGTATAAGATCCTGTTGTCTGCAAACAGTGAGCGTTTCACTTCTTCATTGCCTATTTGGATTCCTTTTATTTCTTTTTACTGCCTAATTGCTCTAGCCAAAACTTCCAGTACGATGTTGAATAAGAGTGGTGGTAGTGGGCATCCTTGTCTTCTTCCTGTTCTCAGGCGGATGGCTTTCAGTTTTTCCCCATTGAGTATGATGTTGGCTGTGGGTTTGTCATATATGGCCTTTATTATATTGAGGTACTTTCCTTCTATACCTATTTTATTGACAGTTTTTATCATAAATGGATGTTGGATCTTGTCAAATGCTTTCTCTGCATCTATTGAGATGATCATGTAGTTTTTGTTCCTCATTTTGTTAATGTGGTGTATCACGTTGATTGACTTGCAGATGTTGGACCATCCCTGTGTCCCTGTTAAGTCCATCTGGTCTAGTTTTTCATTTAATTCTACAATTTCCTTGTTGACTTTCTGTCTGGATAATCTATCCATTGGTATAGGTGGGTTGATGAGGTCCCCTACTATTATTGTATTATTGTTAATATCTCCTTTTAGTTTTGTTAATAGTTGCTTTACGTACTTTGGTGCTCCTATGTTGGGTGCATATATATTTATAAGTGTTATGTCTTCTTGGTAGAGTGTCCCTTTTATCATTATAAACTATCCCTCTTTGTCTGTCTTTACCTGTTTTGCATTGAAGTCTGTTTTGTCTGATATAAGTATGGCAACACCTTCTTTCTTATGTTCACTACTAGCTTGAAATATCGTTTTCTAACCCTTCATTCTGAGTCTGTGTTTGTCTTTGGGGCTGAGGTGTGTTTCCTGGAGGCAGCATATTGTTGGGTCTTGTTCATTAATCCATCCAGCCACTCTGTGTCTTTTGATTGAAAAATTCAATCCATTTACATTTAGAGTGATTATTGAAATGTGGGGGCCTAATGCTGCCATTTTATCACTCCTTTTCCAGTTCTCCTGCATTTCCTTTGTTTCTTGTCCCATGAATTTCGGACTACCAATTCTGTTAGGTAGTTTTCTGTGTTGATTTTCTTCTTATATGTAATTTGTGTCTCTGTTTTAATTATTTGTTTAGTGGTTACCATGTGGTTTATATAAGACATCTCATAGATGAGATAGTCTATTTTCTGATAGCCTCTTATTTCCTTAGACTAAGCTGGTTCCATCCCTTTCCTCTTCCCCTTCTAGGTTGTTATTGTCACATATTTTTTTCTTCTTGTGTTGTGAGTTTGGGTTAAAATGACAAAATTGTATTTATTCTTGGTGTTTCCCTTCCCTTTATCTTTAATGTTTTACTTAAGCATTTGCTAACCTGTTCTGATGGAGAGCTGCAGTTTTCTGATTTTGTCTTTCTGCTTATCTCCTTTGCTCAGGGTTTTGTAACCCCTTTCCTTTTCTTTTTTTCCTCAAGTATGAGGGCCTTCCTGAGCATTTCTTGTAAGGGGGGGGGGGTCTTGTGGCAAGGAAATCCCTTAACTTTTGTTTATCTGGGAAAGTTTTTATTTCTCCACCATATTTGAAGGATATTTTTGCTGGATAGAGTATTCTTGGTTGCAAGTTTTTGTCTTTCAGAGTTTTGAATATATCATTCCACTGTCTCCTAGCCTGTAAGATATCTGCGGAGAAATCTACTGACAGCCTCATGGGGTTTCTTTGTAGGTTATTTTCTTCTACTTTGCTGCCCTTAATGTTTTGTCTTTGTCGTTGACTTTTGCAAGCTTCGCTACTGTATGCCTTGGGGTTGCGCTCTTTATATTGATAAAGTTTGGAGATCTATTAGCTTCTGTCACATGGATATCCAGCTCTCTCCCCAGGTTTGGTAAGTTCTCAGTTATTATTTCTTTGAACAAGCTTTCTGCTCCATTCTCCTCTCTTCTCCCTCTGGGATACCTATAATCCTTATGTTGCATTTCCTAATTGATTCAGATATTTCTTGGAGAGTTTCTTCATTTCTTTTTAGTCTTAGTTCTCTCTCCCCTTCTATCTGAAGCACTTCCATATTCCTATCCTCCAGACTGCTAATTCTGTCCTCCATAATATCAGCCCTTATGTTCAGGGAGTCCAGATTTTTCTTAATCTCCTCCATTGTGTTTTTCATCTCCAGCATTTCTGATTAGTTCTTCTTTATAGCATCAAGCTCTTTTGTAACATAGCTCCTGAACTCATTGAGTTGTCTATCTGTATTCTCTTTTCACTCATTGAGTTTTTTAATGATAGCTATTTTGAATTCTTTTGTCATTTAGGTTATAGATTTCTGTGTCTTTGGGATTGTTTTCTGGGTACTTATCATTTTCCTTTTGTTCTTGAGATTTAATATATTTTGTCATACTGCTTGATGGCGTGAATTTGTGCCTCCACATAGAGATGGAGTTTGGTTACTGCTTCCACTTGCGCTTGGGAGGGGGCAGCAGCTGTGTAGTCTGCACCGACCAGGGTCCCTGTCAGCTGTTCCTGACTGAGCCTGGGCCCCTCCTTGGGGCCGCAGTCACCCTGTGGGGTCTCCCGTCAACTGTGGGAACAATCACACGGGGGCTTCAGGTTGCTGCCACCTGCTGCCACAGACCCACCTAGACACACTGCCTCCTTAAGGGACTGCAGCGGTGTTATGGGCTTTTGCAGCAGCTGGGAGCTGGTTTGCCCACACTTACAGCTCTGCCACCATCTGGTCCTGCTGGATCTCTCTTGTTCACTGTAGGTGCAGCAGAGCTATGGGCATCTAATGCAGCTGGCAGTTAGCTCGTCTGGCTGTACCACTTCTGCTCTTAGGTTGCCCAGCCTTTGTGCTTGGTGGGCGGGGCCTCTCCACTAGGACCAAGTAGAGACTCTCCCTGGGCGCTGTGGGACTGTGGATTTTCCTCCGGACAAAGGAGCAGTCACTTTGGGGCTCTGGATTGTCCTCACCCATTCACATGTTCCTGCTGGATCTCACTTGCCCTCTCAGGGCCACAGCAGAGCTATGGGTGTTTAATGCACCTGGTACATAGCTCACCCAGCTGAGCCACTCCTGCCCTGAGGTCGCCCAGCCTTAGTGCTTGGTGGGTGGGGCCTCTCCACTAGGGCCAACCACAGACTCTCCCTGTGGCCACTGTGGGACTGTGAATTTTCCCACTGGTCCACAGGACAATCATGGGGGGCTTAGGGCTGTAGTCACCTGTTTCCACAGTTGCACTGATGCACACGCCCGTCCTCGGGGCTGTGGCAGTGCTGTGAGCCTATCAGCCAGGAGAGAGTCACTCTCAGGTCCTAGGCTGTCTGGGGGCCAGAGAGTTTTCACCTATCTCCACCTCCTCCCCAGGGGTAGTCCATCCATCTTCTGATGTATAGCAGCACGGGCCTCTCAGGCGTCCTGAGGTGCTGCGTGAGTATCCTCCGTTGATAATGAATGTCCATTTAGTTGTAGTTTGAAGGGGGAGAGATAAAGAAAACCACTCACTCTGTCATGTTGCTGAGATCACTCCTAATCTTGTTTTTTTTTAATTGATACAAGCATCAGTTTTGTGGGAGAGTATACCAATAATTTACTTGAGCTCAAAAAAATCTTTGTAAGTTTGTTAAAAGCAGTTACAGACATTACATCATGTATGAGGTTTCTCAACAGGCAAGAAGAATCAACAATTTATTGTGTTAATTACGATAACTTTTTAAAACTGTATTTAAAAAAATGTGATTCATGCTCAGTGCAGCTAACTTGAAAATAGACGAAAAAGCAAAACAAACACATGATCCCATGACCCACGTACATGACAGTATTATGTAAGCACTGGTGTTTGTCCTCCAGTATTTCTACATATGTATGTGTTTACATTTGTATACTGTTAATTCTTTTTTCTAAAAGGGAAGTGATGCTATACAGTTTTAATGATCTGTTTTCACGTAGTCATTACAATTTACTCATGCTATTAAATGTTACTCAAAAATAGATTTTTTAATGTCTGCATTAAGTAAACTATTTTGCATAATCATTTATTCTCTTATTGAACATTTAGCTTTTCTCTAGGTAGTCTTTGCCTTCATTAAGTCTCCAAAGACCTATCATCTTATATTAAATCTAGTGTACTTGTTTGTACTTTAAGCCAGGGAGCCAGTGTTAGTATTGTTAGTTTCCATTAAATCAAGACTGTGTCATGATAAAATATGCTTATCTTTTGGTAAATATCAATAATAAAACCCACATGAAAGTCAGTCTTCCCCGTCGAGAGTGTTAGTTTTTAACACGTGAGCCCTTTCCCCTCACTTTGCTCTCCTAAGTGTTTACCATAGTGCTGGGGCTCTTGGTGCCTCGGCTCCTTTTCTCTGTGAAGTTCTTCAGTTGGTTTCCCGTTACAAGTCAGTGAAACCCCAGATCTCTCATGAAGTCCATGTTAATCCGAAATGTGATCTGGCCCTTACCGGTCTCTCCTCAAACTTATTCGAAGCCACTTGCTCCACTGACTTAACATAGCCTGATTCTTTTTGGTACCAGCTAACTCTTCCTTGCTGGTACCGAAGGGACTTTGGGGCTTTGTGTACAAAGTTCCCTCTCCCTGCCCTACTTCTTTTGCTTCTCTTTAACCTAATTAACTTTACTCAGCTTTTGAATTTCAGTATGTTTTACAATTTTGCCAAATGTTACCTATTCAGAGAGGCTTTCCCTGACCACCCATTCTAAAATAGATTTCCCCTTTATTCTTTATTAGGATGCTGTGCATTTCCTTCTTAGAAATTATTTATATTACTTTGTTTGATGTTTTTCAGCCCCAACTCGTCCCTGACCCTCCATCTGAAGCCCCAGGAGGGAGTAGATTATGACATATCCGAAATCGGTGTGTGGAGATAGTAATATATTTTCTGCTTATAGAAGTATTTATAATAGGTTATTATATGGGAAATGAATTTTGTAATAGGAAATAAGACTTATGTTTTAACCTTCAGACATTGTCTTGTATTCATGATAACCTTCCCTGTACTTTCTTTTAATTAGTTAATATTTAATCTTTGATAATAGTTCATTACCGTGCCTGCAGAATAGCTTGATAAAACGTGCCCATCGTGCATACAGGGTAAGACTTTAATGCAACTAAAGCATATCTGAATGATAAAATTTTAAAAACTTTCCCTGGGTAAAATTTACATGCTGTAAAATATACAGATCTTAAGTGTACACTTCAATGACTTTTGATAAATTTGTGTACTTGGATAACCACTATCCTACTCAACATATAGAATATTTTGGGGCCAGCCCCATGGCCTAGTGGTTAGGTTCATGTGCTCCACTTAAGCAGGCCAGGGTTTCACCGGGTCAGATCCTGGGCACCGACATGGCACCGCTTGTCAGGCCATGCTGAGGCAGCATCCCACATAACTCAACTAGAAGGACCTACAATTAGAATATACATCTATGTACTGGGGGGCTTTCCGGAGAAGAAGAAGGAAAAAAAAGAAGATTGGCAACAGAGCTTAGCTCAGGTGCAAATCTTTAAAAAAAAAAAAAGATATGGAACATTTTCATCACCCTAAGAAAGTTCCCTTGTAGTCAGTCCTCAGGCAGCCACTGTTCTGAGATCTGGGACCATTGATTAGTTTTGCCTCTTCTTAAACTTCATTTAAATGGAATCATGCAGTGTATACTCTTTTATCTCTGCCGCCTTTCACTTAAATCATGTTTTTGAGATTTTTTTTCTGTGTGGTTATCAGTTCATTTTTTTGTTGCTGAGTAGTATTCCATTGTATGAATCCATCATAATTTGTTTATCCATTCTTCTGTTGATGAATGTTTGGGTTGTTTCAGTTTGGGGCTATTATGAATAAAACTGCTACAAACTTTCTTGTACAAGTCTTTGTGTGTGGACATGTGTTTTTACTTACCTTAGTAAATACCTAGGAATGAAATTGCTGGGTTATAGGGAGGTTTATTTTTAACTTTATAAGAAACTGCCACCAGAAATGTATGAGGTTTCCAGTTGTTCTACGACCTTACCAACATTAGTGTTGTCAGTCTTTTTACTTTTAGGCATTCTAGTGGCTGTGTGATATTTCATTAATTTGTATTTCACTGATGACTAATGATGTTGAATACCTTTTTATGTGCTTTTGAGTCATTAATTGTCTTAAGTCTTTTGCCCATTTCAAGTCTGTTCAAGTCTTTTGCACATTTTTGTTGCCTATATATTTTTTTTTTTATTATTAATGTTTAGGAGTTCTTTCTATATTGTGATAAAAGTCCTTTGCCAGATGCTTGCTTTGCAGATATTGTCTCCCAGTCTGTGTTTCCAGTGTTCGGACCTTCGGTAGTATATTTATTGTACTTTTTTTCAGATTAACAATTGGACCCATTACTTTGAGATTTTTCACCTGCATTCATTTAAGCATCAGTATGCAAATGCCCATATGCATTTAAGCATATTACTTGAAAATATCACTAACATGTTGTTTAGAAATAAATTTATCTTTGTGGACGTTCTATACAACATTGTAATTCTTTTTTCTTTGTGAGGAAGATTTGCCCTGAGCTAATATCTGTTGCCAATCCTCTTTTTTGCTTGAGGAAGATGGTTGCTGACCTAACATCTGTGCCAGTCTTCCTCTGTTTTATGTGGGATACCACCTCAGCATGGCTTGATGAGTGGTGCTAGGTCCATGCCCAGGATCTGAACCTGTGAACCCCAGGCCACCGAAGCAGAGCACACAAACTTAGCCACGATGCCACCGGGCCAACCCCTACAATGTTGTAATTTTTGCTTTAAGTAGTTGTCTTTTAAATAAAGAGAAGAAAATAAAAAATAATCTTTCATAATGATCCACATATTGATCATTTCTGGTATCCTTCATTTTTTCCTGTAGATCTGAGATTCATCTGGTGTCATTTCTTTTCAACCTGAAGAATTTCCTTTGGCATTTTATTAGTGCAGATCTGGTGATGAATTATCTCAGTTTTTGTTTACCTGAAAATATTTTTATTTTATTTTATCCTCATTAAAAAAAACTTTATTGAGATACAATATGCATATGATGACATTCATCTGTTTTAAATGTACAATTCAGTGATTTTTAATAATGTATTTACAGAATTGTACTGTCATTGCCACAGTCTAATTTTAGAACCTTGTGCGTATTAGCAGTCACTCCCTATTCTACTCCCCTCAAAACTAGGCAATTACAAATTTACTTGCTGTCTATAGAATTGCCTCACCTGGACGTTTCATGTAAATGGAATGATACAATTTTGGGGCTTTTGTCTTAGCATAATATTTTTGAGGTTCATTCATATTCTAACACGTATCAGTACCTCATTCATTTTTATTACTGAATTTGTATTCCATTGTATGGATATCCCACAATTTATTTGTCCGTTTATCAGTTGATGTATGGTGGACTGCTGCATTCCTTGGCTATTGAGAGTAAGATGAACATTTGTGTACGAGTTTTTGTGTAGATGTATGTTATCATTTCTCTTGGATGGATAGATAGAAGTAGAATTGCTGTCACCCTCACTTTTGAAAAATATTTTTGTTGGGTATAGAGTTTAGGATTGATTGATTTTTTTTTTTAAAGCACTTTAAAAATGTCCTTCCACTTCCTTCTGGCCTCCATTGTTTCTGATGAGAAGCCAGCTAGCATGTATATTGTTCTCCCACCCCTGTATGTAATGTGTTGATGTTTTTCCTAAAGTTGCTTCAAGTGTTTCTTTTTATCTCTGGTTTTCAGCAATTTGATTATGAAGATTTCCTTTTATTTATCCTCCTTGGAGTTTGCTGAGCATCCTGGATTTGTAATTAATATTTTTCACCAAATTTGGGAAATTATCAGCCATTATTTCTTCAAATATGTTTTCTCCCTTTTTCTGTCTTTTCTTCTGGGACCCAATTAGACAAATATTAGACCAATTACTAGTGTTTCTCAGCTCACTGAGGCTCTGTTCCTTTTTTTTTTTTCCAATTTAAAAAAAAATTCCTGCTTTCTAGATTGGATAATTTCTTTTGATCTTTCTTCAAGTTTACTGTCATTTTCTTCTACTATCTCTAATCTATTAAGCCCATCTAGCTAATTTTAATTTTCAAATACTGTGATTTTCAGTTCTAAAATTTACATTAAAAGTTTCTCTTTCTCTATTGAGATTCCATCAGTTCACTTATTTTGATCATGTTCCTTTAAGTCTTTGAATGTGTTTGTACTGGCTGCTTTAAAGTCCTTATCTGCTAATTTCAATATCTGAGTCATTTTGGGATCTCTTTCTATTGACTGCTTTTTTTTTTTGCTCCTTGAAAATAGATCACAATTTTTCTGCTTCTGTGAATGTCTACTAGTTTTTTTTTACTATATATTGGACATTGTGGGTGATACATTGTAGATACTCTGGGTTCATTTATCTTCATCTGAAGAATGTTACTTTTTATTCTGATAGGCAGTTAAAATACTGGCTGATCACTTTAGAATTATGGAGACCTGGTTTTACACTTTGTTAGGGTATGGAAATCCCAAGGTATTGTCTAATCTTCTCTGACTTGGTGGAACTCAGACTTCAAAATGTCTTGCAGTAGGCAGCAGCTGAAATCTCTGCTTAGTTATTTTAGCCTTCCAGCTATTTTTTTATGCTGAGTTCCTTGGAGTCTCCACCATGCATGTGCTGATCATGGGCTAGCTAGGTATTTAAAGAGAATTTATATTAAAGTGTTTGGGGCTCCCTACTGTGACTCACACCTCTCCAAGATTTCCCTCTTCATTTTCCAGCTGCTCTGGTAATCCTGAACTCCATCCTCTGATACCTTAACCAGATAGACTGGCTTTTTGCTCAAGTTTTAGCCATTTTATACCACAGGGGCTCACTTGACTGGGCGTGGGAGGTTAGGGTTGTGCAGGGGGAAAAGCTATATAAAAGTGGATCCTACTCCTTGTGTTGTCTTTCAAGGATCACATCCCCTCCAGTTTCTGTCTGCTTTTCAGCACTCTTCAGTGCTTTCAAATAGTGCTTTTTTCTTTCTTTCTGGAATTTAAGGTGAGGTCCCTGAATTACCTCATCTGAATATACTCTCTTTGTTTTGAAAATTCCCACAGTATGCTGTACCCTAAGTTCTTTATGCACATGATTTTTCTCCTTCTAGTTGTTTATTGCTGCATTACAGGCAACTCTAAAACTTAGTAGTTTAAAACAGCCATTTTATTATGCTTATGGTTTCTGTGGGTCAGGAATTTGGAAAGAGTACAGCCAAGATGACATATGTATTTGGGGCCTCACTGGGAAAGGCTTAAAGTCTGGGGATAACACTATAGCTGGAACAGCAATCACCTAGAAGTGTCTACTCACACATCTGGCAGTTGATGCTAGCTGCTAGCTCAGACTTCACCCGGAACTGTGGGCCAGAACTTCCGTACCTGGTCTCCTCACAGCACTGTGGCCTGGGATTATTTTATCTTATTTTATTGAGGTCCTAACAGTTAACAACATTGTGAAGTTTCAGTTGTACATTATTATTTGTCAGTCACCATATATTTGTGCCCCTTTACCCCTTATGTCCACCCCCCCAACCCCTTTCCCCTCTGGTAACCACCAATCTGTTCTCTTTGTCTGTGTATTTGTTTATCTTCCACATATGAGTAAAATCATATGGTGTTTGTCTTTCTCTGTCTGGCTTATTTTGCTTAATATAATACCCTCAAGTTCCATCAGTGTTGTTGCAAATGGAATTATTTTGTCATTTTTTTTAATGGCTGAATAGTATTCCATTGTGTGTGTGTGTGTGTGTGTGTGTGTGTGTGTATGTATATATATACCACATCTTCTTTATCTATTCATCGATCATTGGGCACTTGGGTTGCTTCCACGTCCTGGCTATTGTGAATAACGCTGAGATGAACATAGGGATGCATAAGTCTCTTTGAATTGTTGATTTCAAGTTCTTTGGATAAAATCCAGTAGTGGGATAGCTGGGTCATATGGTATTTCTATTTTAAGTTTTTTGAAAGATCTCCATACTGTTTTCCAAAGTGGCTGCACCAGTTTGCATTCCCACCAGCAGTGGATGAGGGTTCCCTTTTCTCCACATCCTCTCCAACATTTGTTGTTTTTTGTCTTGGTAATTATAGCCATTGTGATAGATGTAATGTGATACCTCATTGTAGTTTTGATTTGCATTTCCCTGATGTTTAGTGATGTTGAACATCTTTTCATGTGCCTGTTGGCCATCTGTATATCTTCTTTGCAAAAATGTCTGCTTGTATCCTCTGCCCATTTTTTTGATCGAATTGTTTGTTTTTTTGTTGTTGAGATGTATGAGTTCTTTATGTATTTTGGAGATTAACCACTTGTCAGATATATGATTTGCAAATATTTTCTCCCAGTTGGTGGGTTGTCTTTTTGTTTTGTTCATGGTTTCCTTTGCCTTGCAGAAGCTCTTTAGGCTGGTGAAGCCCTGTTTGTTTTTCTTTTGTTTCCCTTGCCTGAGTAGACATGGTATTTGAAAAGATCCTTCTAAGAATGATGTCAAAGAGTCTACTGCCTACATTTTCTTCTAGGAGTTTTATGGTTTCACATCTTACCTTCAAGTGTTTAATCCATTTTGAGTTAATCTTTCTGTATGGAGAAAGATAATGGTCTACTTTCATTCTTTTGCATGTGGCTGTTGAGTTTTCCCAACATCATTTATTGGAGAGACTTTCCTTTCTCCGTTGCGTGTTCTTAGCTCCTTTGTTAAAGATTAGCTGTCCATAGATGTGTGGTTTTATTTCTGGGCTTTCAGTTCTGTTCCATTGATCTGTGTGTCTGTTTTTGTACCAATACCATGCTGTTTTGATTATTGTAGCTTTGTAATATGTTTTGAAGTCAGGGATTGTGATGCCTCCAGCTTTCTTTTTTCTCAGGATTGCTTTGGCTATTTGGGGTCTTTTATTCCCTCATATGAATTTTAGGATTCTTGGTTCTATTTCTGTGAAGAACGTCGCTGGGATTCTGATTAGGATTGCACTGAATTGGTAGATTGCTTTAGATAGTATGGACATTTTAACTATGTTTATTTTTCCAATCCATGTACGTGGAATATCTTTCCTTTTGTTTATGTCATCATTGATTTCTTTCAATAATGTCTTAGAGTTTTCATTGTATAGGTCTTTTACCTCCTTGGTTAAATTTATTCCTGATATTTTATTCTTTTTGTTGCGATTGTAAATGGGATTGTATTCTTGAGTTCTCTTTCTGTTAGTTTGTCATTAGAGTATAGAAATGCAACTGATTTTTGTAAGTTGATTTTGTACCCTGCAGCTTTGCTGTAGTTGTTATTTCTAATAGTTTTCTGAAGGATTCTTTAGGGTTTTCTATATATAAAACCATGTCATCTGCAAACAACAAGAGTTTCACTTCTTCTTTGCCAATTTGGATACCTTTTACATCTTTTTCTTGCCTAATTGCTCTGGCCAAAACCTCCAGCACTATGTTGAATAACACTGGCCAGAGTGGGCATCCTTGTCTTGTTCCTGTTCTCAGAGGAATGGCTTTCAGTTTTTCCCTGTTGACTATAGTGTTGGCTATGGATTTGTCATATATGACCTTTATTATGTTAGGGTATTTCGATACCCATTTTATTGAGAGTTTTTATCATGAACAGATGTTGAATCTTGTCAAATGCTTTCTCTGCATCTATTGAGATGATCGTGTGGTTTTTATTCCTCATTTTGTTAATGTGGTATATCACATTGATTACTTTGCTGATGTTAAACCATCCCTGTATCCCTGGTATAAATCCCACTCGATCATGGTGTATGATCCTTTTAATGTATTGCTGTATTTGGTTTGCCAATATTTTGTTGAGGATTTTTATATCTATGTTCATCAGCGATATTGGCCTGTAATTTTCCTTCTTTGTGTTGTCCTTGTCTGACTTTGGGATCAGAGTGATGTTGGCCTCATAAATGTGTTAGGAAGAGTTCCATTTTCTTCAACTTTTTGGAATAGTTTGAGAAGGATAAGTCCTAAATCTTTGAATGTTTGGTAGAATTCTCCAGAGAAGCCATCTGGTCTTGGACTTTCATTTTTTTGGAGGTTTTTGATTATTGTTTCAGTCTCTTGTGATTTGTTTATTCATATTCTCTATGTCTTTTTGGCTCAGTTTGGGGGTGTAGTATGAGTGTAAGAATTTATTCCTTCTAGATTGTCCAGTTTGTTGGCATATAGTTTTTCATACTATTCTCTTATAATTCTTTGTATTTCTGTGGTATCTGTTGTAATTTCTTCTCTTTCATTTCTGATTTTATTTATTTGTGCCTTCTCTCTTTTTTTCTTAGTGAGCCTGGCTAAGGGTTTGTCAATTTTGTTGATTTCTCAAAGAACCAGCTCTTAGTTTTGCATTGATCCTGTCTACTCTTTTTTTGGTTTCAATTTCATTTATTTCTGCTCTTACTTTTATTATTTCCCTCCTTCTGCTGACTTTGGGCTTTGTTTGTTCTTCTTTTCTAGTTCTCTTAGGTGTAGTTTAAGATTGTTTATTTGAGATTTTTCTTGTTTGTTAAGGTCGGCCTGTATTGCTCTGAATTTCCCTCTTAGGACTGCTTTTGTTGCATTCCATATGAGTTGGTGTGGTGTGTTTTCATTTTCATTTGTCTCCAGATATTTTTTTTATTTCTCCTTTAATTTCTTCAGCAATCCATTGGTTGTTCAGTAGCATGTTGTTTAGCCTCCACATATTTGTTGCTTTCACAGCTCTTTTCTTTTGTTTTTGTGTTTTGGTTTTTTTTGAGGAAGATTAGCCCTGAGCTAACATCTGCTGCCAATCCTCCTCTTTTTTTGCTGAGGAAGATTGACCCTGAGCTCACATCCATGCCCATCTTCCTCTACTTTATATGTGGGATGCCTACCACAGCATGGCTTCCCAACAGGTGCCATGTCTGCATCCGGGATCCAAACCTGTGAACCCCAGGCTGCTGAAATGGAACATGCGAACTTAACTGCTGTGCCACCAAGCCGGTCCCTCCCAGCTCTTTTCTTGTAGTTGATTTTTAGTTTCATAGCATTATGGTTGGAAATGATGCTTGATGTGATTTCAGTCTTATTAAATTTATTGAGGCTTGCTTTGTTTCCCAACACACGGTCTGTCTTTGAGAATGTTTCATGTGCACTTGAGAAGAATATGTATTCTGCTGCTTTTGGATGGAGTGTTCTGTATATATATATTAAGTCTGTCTGGTCTAATCTTTTGTTTAGTTCCACTATTTCCTTGTGGACTTTCTGTTTGGATGATCTATCCATTGATGTAAGTGAGGTGTTAAGGTCCCCTACTATAATCATGTTGCTATTAATATCTCCTTTTAGGTTAATTAATAGTTGCTATATGTACTTTGATGCTCCTGTGTTAGGTGCATATATATTTATAAGTGTTATGTCCTCTTGGTGGAGTGTCCCTTTTATCATTATATATTGACCATCTTTATCTCTCATTGCCTTTTTTGTCCTGAGGGCTTCTTTGTTTGGTATAAGTATGGCAACACCTGCTTTCTTTTGTTTGCCATTAGCTTGGAGTATTGTTTTCCATCCCTTCACTCTGAGCCTGTGTTTGTCTTTAGAGCTGAGGTGTGTTTCCTGGAGGCAGCGTATTATTGGGTCTTGTTTTTTAATCCATCCACTCACTCTGTGTCTTTTTATTGGAGAATTCAATCTATTTGCATTTAGAGTGATTATTGATATATGAGGGCTTAATGCTGCCATTTTATCACTTGTTTTCTGGTTGTTCTGTGTTTCCCTTGTTTGTTGTCCCATGTGTTTCAGACTGCCAGTTCAGTTTGGTGGCTCTCTGTGATGGTTTTCTCAGTTTTCTCTTTATTTGTAATTTGTGTCTCTGTTGTGATTTTTGTTTTGTGGTTACCATGAGGTTTTTATAAAAGATCTTGTAGA
The DNA here is from genome assembly GCF_037783145.1 of Equus przewalskii. Taxonomy (NCBI): domain Eukaryota; kingdom Metazoa; phylum Chordata; class Mammalia; order Perissodactyla; family Equidae; genus Equus; species Equus przewalskii. The sequence continues at coordinate 30,030,186 of NC_091857.1, read as the reverse complement.
TGAGATAGTCCATTTTCTGATAGCCTCTTATTTCCTGAGTCTAAGCACGTTCCATCTCTTTCCTCTTCTCCATCTAAGTTATTGTTGTCACAACTTTTTCTGTTTTGTGTTGTGAGTTTGTGGTTAAAATGAAGTGATTATATTTGTTCTTGATGTTTTCCTTCCTTTTATCTTTAATGTTATAGTCAAGTGTTTGCTAATCTGTTCTGATAGAGAGTTGCAATTTTCTGGTTTTGTCTGCCTGTTTATCTCCCTGCTCAAGGCTGTGTAAAACCTTTCTTTTCTTTTCAGGTATGAAGACCTTCTTGATCATTTCTTGTTGGGGGCTCTTGTGGTAATGAACTCCCTCAGCTTTTGTTTTTCTGGGACAGTTTTTATTTCTCCATCATGTCAGAAGGATATTTTCGCTGGATAGAGTATTGGCTGTAGGTTTTTGTCTTTCAGAATTTTGAATATATCATTCCACTCTCTCCTACCCTGTAAGGTTTCTGCTGAGAAATGCACTGAAAGTCTGATAGGGATTCGTTATATGTTATTTTCTTCTGCCTTGCTGCCCTTAATATTTTTTCTCTGTCAGTTACTTTTGCTAGTTTTACTAATATGTGCCTTGGAGAAGATCTTTTTGCGTTGATGTAATTAGGAGTTATATTAGCTTCTTTTCTTTTTTCTTTTTTAAAGGTTGGCACCGGAGCTTTTTCTGTTGCCAGTCTTCTTCTTCTGTTTTTGTTTTTTTTTTTTGAGGAAGATTACCCCTGAACTAACATCTGCTGCCTATCCTCTTCTTTTTGCTGAGGAAGACTGGCCCTGAGCTAGCATCCATGCCCATCTTCCTCTACCCTACATGTGGGATGCCTGCCACAGCATGGCTTGATGAGCGGTGTGTAGTTCCACACCTGGGATCAAAAAGGGTGAACCCTGGGCCACCAATGTGGAACATGGGAGTTTAACTGCTGTGCCACCTGCCTGGCCCCAGTCGTTTTTTTTTCTTCTTCTTCTTCTTTTTCTCCCCAAAGCCACCCAGTATGTAGTTGTATATTCTAGTTGTAGGTCATTGTGGTTGTGCTATGTGGGACACCACCTCAGCATGGCTTGATGAGTGGTACGATGTCTGCTCCCAGGATCCAAACTGGCGAAACCCTGGGGTGCTGAAGCGGAGTGCACAAACTTAACCATTTGGCTGCAGGGCCTGCCCCCATATTAGCTTCTTTTACTTGTCATTCCAGCTCCTTCCCCAGGTTTGGGAGGTTCTCAGCTATTATTTCTTTGAACAAGCTCTCTGCTCCTTTCTTCCTCTCTTCTCCCTCTGGAATACCTATAATCCTTATGTTGCATTTCCTAATTGAGTTGGATATTTCTCAGGGAATTTCTTCATTTCTTTTTAGTCAGTTCTCTCTCCTCCTTCATCTGAAGCATTTCTATATTTCTATCCTCTTAATTGGCAATTCTGTCCTCCATATCTGCTCTGTTATTTAAGGATTCCAGGTTTTTCTTTATCTCACTCATTGTGTTTATCATCTCCAACATTTCTGATTGTTTTTTCTTTATAGTTTCAATCTCTTGTGAGCAACTTCTGTTCATTAATTTTATTTCTGATTTCATTGAAAGGTGTTTTTGAGTTCTATTGTAAGTCATTGAGTTTTTTATGATAGCTGTTTTGAATTCTCTGTCATTTAGAATGTAAATTTTTGTGCCTTCAGGATTGATTACTGGGTGTTTGTCTTTTTCCTTTTCGTCTGGAGTATTAATATACCTCTTCGTAGTATTTTATGGGGTGGATTTGTGTCTTCACATAGTGATAGTATTTGATTGCAGATTCCACCTGCCACTACTCAGTGGGGCAGGAGCAGTGTATTCTGAGCCTACCTTGATCCCTGTTAGCTCTGCCTGTTCAAGCCTGGGCTATTCCATGGGACCACAGTGGCACTGTGGGCTCTCCCACTGGATGAGAAAGCAATCATGAAGGGGCTCAGGGCTGCCACTGCCTGCTCCCACAGTCCTGCCAAGATGTGCTTCCCCCTTTGGGGCTGCAGCTGTACTGTGGGCGTTTGTGGCAGCCGGGAACTCATTTGCCTGGGTGTGCAGATCCGCTGCTTCTCCTCCTAGGTCATACCGGCTGTTGTGCTTGGTGGGCAGGGCCTCTGGGCTCTCCCACTGGACAGGAAAGTGATCATGTGGGCGTTTAGGGCTATTGTCACCTGTTCCTGCAGTTGCACCGAGTCATGCTCCCACCCTTGGGGCCACAGTGGTGCTATGGGTGCTCCAGCTGGGAGAGCCATCACACATGTGCACAGGGCTGCTGGGCGGGGGGGCTGGAGAGTGCCCACCTCTCTCCACCACCTCCCTGGGCGTAGTCCATCCACCTTCAGATGTATAGCTGCATGGGTCTCTCAGGCGTCCTGTTGTGCTGTTTGGGTATCCTCCATCGATCAATGAATGTCCTTTTAGTTGTAGTTCAAAGGGGGAGAGAGAAAGGATACAGCTCACTCCACCATGTTGTTGACGTCACTGCCTGGCCTTGGAATTTTTACATAGCAACTCAGGACTCTAGTGTTAATGTTCTACAGAACCAGCTACACGCTGCATTGCCTTTTATGATCTAGTCTCAGAAAATGGCAGAAGTTACATAGTAGCACTTCCTCTACTCTGTTGGTCAACCAGTCTTTATTGTTGGCTCAAATTCAAGGGGAGAGCCACCTCTCAATATGAGAAGTGTCAAAGAATTTGCAGGCATGTTTTAAACCACCATGCTCATTTAGCACATAGTAAGCTCCCCCTTGTGTCTGAACACAGTCCTTTGTACATTTCAGTAGGTATTCATTGAATTATTGAGTTTTTCTTCTTAAATATAAATAGATTTGGACGTAAAGTAAATTTGTGTTTAAAACTTTAAGAAACGAGTAAGATATTTCACTTCTCAAAAACATTTTCTTAGACTGATTATATTTTGTCTTTTTATTTGTAGAATACAGTATTTAATGAAAACCCATGCTTAACAGGTGAAAATGGCAGGTTTCCTTGATAATTTCCGTTGGCCAGAATGTGAATGTATTGACTGGAGTGAGAGAAGAAATGCTGTGGCTTCTGTTGTAGCAGGTATATTGGTAAGTGAAAAGGCCTGGGTGGTGACATTTATGCCTCATCTTTTGTCCTGAAAATTAATGTTGATTCCTTAGAACTTTGAATACCCTTCCAGAACTGTGTATTTCACTGTTGTTTTGTATAAGTAATGATCAGAGTTCTAGATACTATTACTGAACAAATCATGGAAGGCCCTTAGTTCATTTGACTTTGTAAATTTGTTAATATCTTTCCTTCGGTTCCAGTGATAATACAATTATTGTAGTCAATAGCATTTGCAAGTTAATGATGCAGTATGTATAAGTCCTCTAAGATCCTCAAAGGCTCAGAATTTGATGTAACCAAATATTGTTGTGACTCATTAAAGTTCAGGGTGTGTAGACAGCAGTCATGACCGTAGGCTGCATTAGAACCGCAGCCCTGCATGGCGCTAGGGAAGGCGTGCTCTCCATCTCCATTTCCCCAGCTGCAGCACTTGGGGGAGGTGAGAGGAAGAAATTCATGGAGGAAAGTGTTGCTTAATTCTCTTCCCAATTTTTTTTTTTACTTTTTGTTATTGAAAATGTCAAGCATATGAAAGGGGTACAGGGGCACATATATATGGTGACGGATAAAAACTGGACTGTTGGTGGTAAAAATGTCAAGCATTTAAACAAAAATAGAAGGGTATAAAGAGGCCCTCTCCCCTCTTGCCCCATGTGCTTATCATCCAGCATCAAAAAAAATCAAATCACGACCAATCTTGCTTTAGTTTTCCGTCATGCACTCTCTGCCACCACTGTGTTTGTTTGTTTGTTTGTTTGTTTGTTTGGTGAGGAAGATTGACCCTGAGCTAACATCTCTGCCAATCTTCCTCCATTTTGTATGTGGGATGCCACCACAGCATGGCTTGATGAGCGGTGTGTAGGTCCATGCCCAGGATCCACATCCATGAACCCTAGGCCACCAAAGTGGAATGCGCAAACTCAACTACCGTGCTACTCAGCTGGCCCCCTCACTGCATTTTTTGAAGCAAGTTCAGTATCTATTTTAAAAACTTAAAAAATTCATTAAAAAAATTCATCTCTTTCAGTGTGCAGTTCTATACCTGAAGTCCAAGAGGAAAAAATAAATAAAGCAGAGAAGAAACTAAAGATAATTGTGAAGCTGTCTGCATGCAGAATTCTTTTAGATGTTTCTAAGTTTTTCTTGCTGTTTTTTAAAAAATTTTTTTTATCATGGTCTAAACAGTTTATAACATTGTGAAATTTCAGTTGTACATTAATATTTGTCAAACACCATATAAATGTGCCCCTGCACCCCTTGTGCCCACCCTCCCCCCTTTCCCTGTGGTAATCACTAAATTATTCTCTTTGCCCATAAGTTTATTTATATTCCACATATGAATGAAATCATACAGTGTTTGTCTTTCTCTGTCTGGCTTATCTTGCTTAACATGATGCCCTCAGGGACCATCCATGTGGTTGTGAATGGGACGATTATGTCTTTTTTATGGCTGAGTAGTATTCCATTGTATATATATGCCACATCTTCTTTATCCATTCATCATTTGTTGGGCACTTGGGTTGCTCCCACGTCTTGGCTATTGTGAATAATGCTGCAGTGAACATAGGGATGCATAAGTCTCTTTGAATTGTTGTTTTCAAGTTCTTTGGATAAATACCGAGTAGTGGGATAGCTGGGTCATATGGTATTTCTATTTTAAGTTTTTTGAGAAATCTCCATACTGTTTTCCAAAGTGGCTGCACCAGTTTGCATTCCCACCAGCAGTGGATGAGGGTTCCCTTTTCTCCACATGCTCTCCAACATTTATTATTTTTTGTCTTGTTGATTATAGCCATTCTAACAGGTGTAAGATGATATCTAAGTGTAGTTTTGATTTGCATCTCCCTGATGGTTAGTGATGTTGAGCATCTTTTCATGTACCTATTGGCCATCTGTATACCTTCTTTGGAAAAATGTCTGTTCGTATCCTCTCCCCACTTTTGATTAGGTTTCTTTTTTTTTTTGTAATTCAGTTGTGTGAGCTCTTTATATATTATGGAAATTAACCACTTTTTGGATATATGATTTGCAAATATTTTCTCCCAGTTGGTGGGTTATTTTTTCATTTTGATCTTGGTTTCCTTTGTCTTGCAGAAGCTCTTTAGTCTAATGAAGTCTCACTTGCTTATTTTTTCTTTTGTTTCCCTTGTCTGAGTGGAAATCATATTTGTAAAGATCCTTTGAAGGCTGATGTCAAAGAATGTACTGCCTGTATTTTCCTCCAGAAGTTTTATGGTTTATGGTCTTACCTTCAAATCTTTGATCCATTTTGAGTCTATTTTTGTGTATAGAGAAAGATAATGGTCTACATTCATCCTTTTCATGTGGCTGTCCAGTTTTCCCAGCACCATTTATTGAAGAGGCTTTCCTTTCTCCGTTGTATGTTCTTGGCTCCTTTCTCAAAGATTAGTTGTCTGTATATGTGTGGTTTTATTTCTGGGCTTTCAGTTCTGTTCCATTGATCTGTGTGTCTGTTTTTATACCAATACCATGCTGTTTTGATTACTGTAGCTTTGTAATATGTTTTGAAGTTAGGGATTGTGATGCCTCCAGCTTTGTTCTTGTTTCTCAGGATTTTTTTGGCTATTCAGGGTCTTTGGTTGCCCTTTATGAATTTTAAGATTCTTTGTTCTACTTCTGTGAAGAATGTCATTGGGATTCTGATTGGGATTGATTTGAATCTGTAGATTGCTTTAGGTAATATGGCCATTTTAGCTATGTTTATTTTTTCAATACATGTACATTGAATATATTTCCATTTCTTTATGTCATTATCAATTTCTTTCAGTAATGTCCTATGGTTTTCCTTGTATAGGTCTTTCACCTCCTTGGTTAAATTTATTCCTACATATTTATTTTTTTTGTTGTGATTGTAAATGGGGTTGTATTCTTGAGTTCTCTTTCTATTAGTTTGTTATTAGAGTATAGAAATGCCAGTGATTTTTGTATGTTCACTTTGAATCCTGCAACTTTGCTGTAGTTGTCGATTATTTCTAATAGTTTTCTGATGGATTCTTTAGCATTTTCTGTATATAAAATCATATCATCTGCAAAGAGTGAGAGTTTCACTTCTTCAGTGCCTGTCTGGATTCCTTTGATTTCTTTTTCCTGCCTAATTGCTCTGGCCAAAACCTCTAGTACTATGTTGAATAACAGTGGTGAGAGTGGGCACCCTTGTCTTGTTCCTGTTCTCAGCGGGATGGCTTTCAGTTTTTCCCCACTGAGTGAGATGTTGGCAGTGGGTTTGTCATATATGACCTTTATTATTTTTGAGGTATTCTTCTTCTATACCCATTTTATTGAGAGTTTTTATCATGAACGATGTTGGATCTTGTCAAGTGCTTTATCTGCATCTATAGAGATGATCATGTGTTTTTCATTCCTCCTTTTGTTAATATGGTGTCTCACATTGACTGATTTGTGGATTTTGAACCATTCCTATGTCCCTGGTATGAATCTCACTTGATCATGGCATATGATCTTTTTAATGTATTGCTGTATTTGGTTTGCCAATATTTTGTTGAGGATTTTTGCATCTATGTTCATCAGCAATAGTGGCCTGTAATTTTCCTTCTTTATGTTATACTTGTCTGGTTTTGGGATCAGGGTGATGTTGGCCTCGTAGAATGTGTTAGGAATATTTCTGTCTTCCTCAATTTTTGGAATAGTTTGAGAAGAATAAGTAATAAATTGTCTTTGAATGTTTGGTGGAATTCTCCAGAGAAGCCATCTGGTCCTGGACTTTTACTTTTGGGGAGGTTTTTTGTTACTGTTTCAATGTCTTTACTTGTGATTGTCCTATTCAGATTCTCTGTTTCTTCTTTTTTCAGTTTTGGAAGGTTGTAAGAGTCTAAGAATTTATCCATTTCTTCTAGATTGTCAAGTTTGTTCATGTATAGTTTTTCATAATATTCTCTTATAATCTTTTGTATTTGTGTAGTATCCATTGTAATTGCTCCTCTTTCATTTCTAATTTTATTTATTTGAGCCTTCTCTTTTTTCTTTGTGAGTCTGGCTAAGGGTTTGTCAGTTTTGTTTATCCTCTCAAAGAACCAGCTCCTTGTTTCATTGATTCTTTTTACAGTCTTTTTTGTTTCAATTTCATTTATTTCTGCTCTTATTTTTATTATTCCCCTCCTGCTGACTTTGGGCTTTGTTTGTTCTTCTTTTTCTAATTCTGTTAGGTGCAGTTTAAGATTGTTTATTTGAGCTTTTTCTTGTTTGTTAATGTGAGCCTGTATTGCTATAAATTTCCCTCTTAGGACTGCTTTTACTGCATCCCGTAAGAGTTTGTATGGTGTGTTTTCATTCTCATTTGTCTCCAAATATTTTTTGATTTTTCCCTTTATTTCTTTGATGACCCATTGGTTGTTCAGTAGCTTGTTTAGTCTCCACATTTTCGTTCCTTTTCAAGCTTTTTTCTTATAGTTGATTTCTAGTTTCATGGCATTATGGTCAGAAAAGATAGTAGATATGATTTCAATCTTCTTAAATTTATTGAGGTTTGTCTTGTTTCCCAATATATGGTCTGTCCTTGAGAATGTTCCATGTGCACTTGAGAAGAATGTATATTCTGCTGTTTTTGGATGGAGTGCTCTATATATGTCTGTTAAGTTCATCTGGTCTAGTATTTTGTTTTAATTCCACTATCTCCTTGTTGATGTTTTACCTGGATGATCTATCCATTGGTGTCAGTGGGGTTTTGAGGTCCCCTACTATTACTGTGTTGTCATTGATATCTCCTTTTAGGTTTGTTAATAGTTGCTTTATGTACTTTGGTGCTCTGTGTTGGGTGCATACATTTTATAAGTGCTATGTCTTCTTGGTGGAGAGTCCCTTTTATCATTACATCCTGCCCCTTTATGTCTCCCCTTACCAGTTTTATCTTGAAGTCTACTTTGTCTGATATGAGTATCCTTGTATGCACTTAATTTGTCTATGAAATTCTTTAGCAGCTTTTCTACTTTAAGTCTATTCAGCTTAGTTTACATAGAGACGTTATATTTTACAAATTTGTGTTCAGTCAGTTATACAATATGTAACCAAATTACCTAATTAAAACTATAGCATGTTTAAATGGTTTTGGAGATGTGACAGCTGACTCTTGGTAAGCATAGAGCTCATTTGTGGAGGCAGAAGTGCTTGGGCATATTAAAAAGGAATATTGGCAGAGAGAATGAAACACGTCAGGTAATCAGGGAGCTGGTTAGTGGAGGTTAGTTCAGAGAGCTTCAGTTGAACATAATTATTGTGGATGACAGAAACAGATCATCCATTCCCAGATAATAAATTTTTCGTCTTGCACTGAGAGCAGAACTTCAGAATCTTACACAGATTTGATTAGCTTCACCTTATATGCTGTAAAGAATAAGTCAACAAGGGATTCTTATTTTTTATATTTTAACATGCGAAACTCAAAGTAAAAATATTTTATGTTTCATTTGTGATCTGTAGAAAAAGAGGGATGTTAAAGAGCAGGCGTCATGCTCAGCCAGAGTATTAGTGTTATTTTAATGACTTGGACTCCTTCTCAAGTTTTTTACAGGTTGGTGGATAATGATTGACGCAGCCGTGGTGTATCCTAAGCCAGAACAGTTGAACCATGCCTTTCACACATGTGGTGTATTTTCCACATTGGCTTTCTTCATGTAAGTATGAAGGTAATTCTCAATTCAAGATTATTTTTGTAAAAACATGTTTTCCTTTAAGTTTAATGCTATTTAGAATAACTTTTTAATTTAGTATATGGATTCCTCTTTAAAGATTGGCACTTGAGCTAACAACTACTACCAATCTTCTTCTTTTTTTTTTTTTCAGCTTTTTCTCCCCAGATCTCCCCAGTACGTAGTTGTATATTTTAGTTGTGGGTCCTTCTAGTTGTGGCATGTGGGATGCCACCTCAGCATGGCCTTGTGAGTGGTGCCAGGTCTGTGCCCAGGATTCGAACCGGCAAAACTCTGGGCTGCTGAAGTGGAGTGCACCAGCTTAACCACTTGGCCACACGGCTGGCCCCTGGATTCTTCTTTAACATTATAAATATATATATTTCCATTTTACTAAGATTTTTATCAAGAATGAGTGTTGAATTTAGTCATATATCTTTTTAGCATCTATAAAAATTATGATTTTTCTCCTTATATTTGTTAAACTAGTTGATCACTATATTTTATCAGTCTCAAGATTATTTTTGATATTTTAATATATCTGAATATGAGGGTGCTGCTTATAGTCAATGGTATCTTAAAATTACAATTGATAATATCTTTTCTTTCTTGGCAGTGTAAAAAATAACGGTACATCTTAAAAATCAGTGGCATCTTAGATTTAATGGGATATATTACATTTCTAGCTTTTTTTATTAGTGAATCATCCTTGAGTATTGTAATACACTCAGCTTTCACTGTGGAGTATTATTGTTCTTAATGTGTTGCTTGACTGCCAGTATTTGGAGGGCAGGCAGGATTGGCCTCAAATGAGATTGATCTGTGGCTTTTCTTTTTTATTAAATCATTTTCAGATTTATCTGTTATCTCACTTCATAAAAGAGTTTGGAAGCTTTTTATGGATGTCTTTTAATAATTTTTAAAAATAAGTTAAACAGTAAGATTATATAATTTCCTTATACTGTCAGGAGTTTTAAAAAAGATTCAATTGTAAAAGATGGAACTACTGATATCCATTCAGGATGCTAAGAAAAGGCAATTCCTGCTACAAATGCACTGTGCTCTAACAAAAATGGAAAGAGAAGCAAAATAAAGTGGGTCTGTTTATTGTATGTAGAGCACATGTTCTCTGAGTTTGAGAAATGGATCAGAGAAAATCACTTGACTTTTAGTACAAAGAGAAACTTTTTAGCTCTTGATTGTGATGAGAACCTTAAAATGGGATAACTCACACTGAGTCATTCATGCATGAATGTAAGAGGCAAAGGAATCAGAAAATTGGCCCGTCTTTCATAATCTCTGGAGCCAAGGGATAGTAATCTTAAAATTGTGTGTTTTCTTGGTGTACTTTAGGACAGTAAGACTAATGTAACATTTCTATCCACTAGGATATTTGTTAAGTTAAAAGATATGTTCAGTTATTCATATACTGACCTTAGCTAGAAAATGTTTTCCTTCTCAATGATATGTAAGTATCTGTGAATATTTTAGCAGCATGAAAGCTTATTAGGTAATTTTGTATTGTTCTAGGATAAATGCTGTGTCCAACGCTCAGGTGAGAGGTGACAGCTATGAAAGCGGCTGTCTAGGAAGAACAGGTAAAGGCACTTTGAGTTGTGAATGTATATGCTGGCTAAAGGGATTTATCAGCAGAAAAAGCAAAGTGTCTAGCGAGTCTTTATTTAGGACTGATAGTGATTATATAGAAATTTTTTTTAACTTAAAAAAAGTTATAGTGTTATTTAAATTCTTAAGACAGTTAAAGTTACTACCAGAAGTTACTATTTTTGTCATGTTATACTGCCCATAGTATATAGATACAACGTTACTGTTCAGAATCAGTGGATCTTGGACTCCAGATTACTCGTCTAGTGCTGATGATGGATTTATTCTCATCCTAAATGTTGACCAATAATAATAGTTACGAGATGGCTGACCATGATTACTAACAGCAAAGTGTGGACAATTAGGAAGTCAAACCTAGGACTACAGTGTTTTTCACATTCTGTTCTGGTCACCTGAGTAACTGCCCGCAGACTGCAACAAAATTGTTCAGAAGAAACACGCTGCCTGTCTATGTATAAAGTCTTTGTTTGGAATTTGAATTCTTTTGAATTGTCTTCCAGTGGTATTTTTCTTTTAGTCAGGTTATAACACATTCTTTTAGAATCCAGGGGGTTGTTTTCAGTGGAATTTCCATGCTCTATGTAAAAAGCACAGGCCTAGAAATCCTGTTTCTAACGTTTAAGGACTGGGGAGGGCGATTTGTGGTTTTGGTCAGACATTTGGAGTAGGTGGGAGAGGAATTTTGAAGGCTGATTAAGAATAATAGCAAATACTTGTAGAATACTTAGTGTGTACCAAAGACTGTTCTGAATGCTTTACACATATTAACTCATTTAATTGTCACTATAGTCCTGTGAGGTAAGTGCTCTTATTGTCCTCACGTTTACATGAGGGAACTAAGGCACGGAGAGCTTAATTAACTTGTCCAAAGTCACAAAGCAAGTAAGTGGTAGAGCCAGGATTTGAATACCGACAGTCTGGCCCCAGAGCCAGTGCTTTTAGCCACCAGGCTATGCTTGTTTCTAGTCGAGAACTGTTTGGTCTCTTTGGTTAGTGCTGTGTATGTGTGTATATGTGTATATATATTTATTTTTGTCAGTTTGATGGAGTTTAATAAATATAAAATAAAGTCACCAATTTAGAATGTACAGTTTGATGAGTTTTAATGAATGCAGACAGTTGTGTAACTACCACTGCCGTCATGAAATAGAACATTTCCATTACTCCAGAAAGTTCCCTCGTCCCCATTTGCAGCTAATCCCCATCCCCACACCTCCTGGCCACCACTGGTCTCCTTTCTATTACTGTAGTTTTGCCTTTTCTAGAATTTCATGTGAATGGAATTATAAAGTAAGTATCATTACATTTTAAACCAAATAAAGGAGCTGTGATGAGCTTAGCTTTTTAAAAACATTAAAAATTTTTTTTGGTGGTAAGAACACTTAGCATGAGCTCTAGAGACCCTCTGGACAAATTTTTCAGTGCACAATATAGTATTGCTAATGTGGTGGACAGCAGATCTCCAGAACTTACTCATCTTGCGTAACTGAAACTTTATACCCATTGAACACCAACTTCCTGTTTCTTCCTCCCCTGGCCCCTGGCAGCCACCATTCTACTCTCTCTTGCTATGAGTTTGACTATTTCAGATACCTCATATAACGGGAATTGTGCCTGAAAAAAGAAGGAAATCTTGCTATATGCAACAACACAGATGAGCCCGGAGGAGATTATGCTAAGTGAAATGAACCAGTTACAGGAGGACAAATTTGCTTTCTTTTCTACCTGATGCTTTAAATGTTGATACAGATTTTATGACTTCTCTCCCATTGGGATCCTTGAATTGGGGAGGAGGGGGTATAGTGACAAATGACAGATGAACCTAAGTTAAAAGTGCCCTGTGTGTGTGTGAACACGCATGTCTAGTGCCCCTGCCTCAGCAGGTAATGTCAGGAATGAGGGAGAGTACAGAATAATACAGCATGTATTAGCAGGTAAAATGTTGGACATAGGAAACACAGTAAGTTCATTTGGTCATTTTTCTTTAAAGAAGATTCCACAGACATTGCTGTGGGTTATATTAGTATTAGCTATTTTCTATAGGAAATTTCATTGTAACTTACCCAAAGTTTTTTAGCTTAAATGTAAAACTTGTATTTGCCTTGGGTCTGTCTGGTTCCAAAGCCCATAGTTTTTACCCTCACCAATTGGCTATTACATTTTATTCCATGATTTTTCCCTACCCATTAAAATTCACAATACAGTTTATATTTATAAGTGGTGCATATGTGTAAATTCTGTCTAGTGCTTCAGAAATTAAGGGCAAACTGTCTTATGGGACGGTGGTCCCATAAGCTTAGTACCATATAGTGTAGGTGTGTAGATGGCTATACCATCTAGGTTTGTGTAAGTGCATTCTGCGATGCTTGCACAACAAAAAAATCGCCTGACAACTGATTTCTCAGAATGTATCCCCATCCTTAAGCAACGCCTGACTGTAATAAATATACTACAAATGAAACTGCTGAATGGTAAAGCTACAAAAAGGAATGGGAGCTAGGTAGAAAAAAGATTGTGTACTTAGAATCTAGGACAAGATGGATGCTCTTGATTGTTCATTAACTTTGACACTGAGCCTCCTTGTAATCAAAGCAAAAAAGAGAAGATGTTATAGTTTTTTATTTTTTGCTATACAAAAGCATACTGATTTTTCAAGGGAAATTTTTTCTTGTGTATTTGAAAATTTGTGTGTGGTCATATGTAAAGGACATGAGTGAAAATAATTCCAAGCATTTTTGACGTTTTACTCACTTTAGATAAAAGCCGTGATTGAATATAGTTTGGAGAATATCTTTCTCCAAGGAACTAATCATTACTTTATATTTATGGAGTTCTGCTTAGTATTATAATAAAACTCAGATAATATAGAGACCTATTTCTGTCAAATATCAGCTGTTCTAAGCATGCTGAGCTTTGATCAGTGCTTCCTTTGTATCTGGAGTCTAAAACATATGAATTTCTGTTCACTTAGTAGCAGATTATCTGCAATCGAGGCAACTTTGCTTTCTCTTGTGGTAGTTGGCTTGGGTTCTATTTTCACCTCAGCGGAGCTTTATTTCCCGTCCACATGGTGATGGGCTGTCAGTATACCTGTGATCAGGGTCTGGCACAGAGGTTAACCTGCTTTCCTACAAATGTGTCGAATCTACTCAAATGTCCAGACAATTGCTTTAGTGAGATTCTGTTGTGTAGATTCTAGAAGTTCATACAGTAGAGAGGTGAAGAGATGCTTCTGACCTTGAACTTTTCAGGGGTGTGTGGTGCAGTTTGACTGCCTCAGCCATAGAAAGAGACTGAATATACTTTTGAAGAATGGCTCCTGTTTACACCATATTAAATAACGGCATGATTTTAACATTGATGAAAAGGGGACACATTGGTCCTTATTCATTTGTAGTCTCTCCTTCCTGTGTGCTGATGGTTATCTGAAATACACTTGCTACTTTTAATAGAGCAATTACTTTGAAAATGTATATAACAGGGTAATTTTTCAGTTAGGATTTAATTAGTTTCATAAAAAAATTACTTATGAAGCTTGCCTGGTTTAGTTTACTCAGCTATTAGTGTCTCTAGCCAGTGGAAAGGTAACTTTCTCTTTTTCCCTTTCTGGGTATGGCTTAACCCCTTTTAGGTTTTTTGGGGTTTTTTAAAAATCCTCATTCAGTTAATTGTTAGAGCAGGTGTATATAAATATGTTACTGTCTTCAATATGCATAACATATATTAGGTTAACAGTGTTTCTAGTGTTGTGTATTCCTAAGATGTAGAGCTGTGGAAATGAGCAAAATCATAAATCCTCTTGTTCATACAGGTGCTCGAGTTTGGCTCTTCATTGGTTTCATGTTGATGTTTGGGTCACTTATTGCTTCCATGTGGATTCTTTTTGGTGCATATGTTACCCAAAGTAAGTATTTATTCCTCCTTTATTTCATAGGAGAGATTCAGATATGTCTTCTGTATTTGACTTAGTCTCAACTCCATCTGGAGTAAAATTTAGTTTAATTATTCAGTTAACTTGAAGGTCTGACTCTGTGTGAAGGTATGTGAGCTGTTTAATAAAACTTCTCAGTGGGGCCGTTGAGTGCAGTGGGACAGCCTGGTTAGGAAATCCGAGCCTCTGACAAAACCGTAACTCTCAGCCATCTCTAGAGTTTCTGATCTCCTTCCTTCCCCTGGACAGCTAGGCTCCATACGCGAGGCTGTTTACTGAGGGTTGTAGTGATAAGAGCGAGAAACCTGTCCAGGTTTGCAGTCACTTATACACAATTCTAAAATCCACAAAGTGCTGAAAGTGAAGTTTTTCATAACTAGTTTGGCAGCAAAGCCTGACCTAAATTGATATGAGGCTCATTATGGTCTTTATTCCATGTAATAAGTATTCAGGTCTTTTCTTGCAGGAATATGGTTGTATTTGCTGGTCCAAACTCAGCTAGGGGTGCTTTGTAATATTTATGCCCCATGTTACCATTCTTAAATCTGAAAAATTCTGAATTCCAGAACATACTTTACCCCAAGGATATCAGATAAGGGGTTGTGGACCCCAAGATCTTTCTTTCCAGTGATACCGCCTTCTCTCTAACCCCAGCCGGTCATTTTTCAGTTATAGGTACAGGAGGAGTTTTCTTTTTGAGGAAGATTAGCCCTGAGCTAACATCTGCTTCCAATCCTCCTCTTTTTGCTGAGGAAGACTGGCCCTGAGCTAACATCCATGCCCATCTTCCTCTACTTTCTATGTGGGACGCCTGCCACAGCATGGCTTGCCAAGCAGTGCCATGTCTGCCCCCAGGATCCAAATCGGTGAACCCTGGGCTGCTGAAGCGGAATGTGCAAACAAACCGCTCCGCCGCGGGGCTGACCCCAAGAGGAGTTTTTTAAGGGCAAGACTGAAGATGTGTGTGTAGCCTTCATGTGGAAACTTGCTGCAGTGCAGTGCGCTCATAGTGCGCCATCCTGAGTTTTCTGGCTGTTCAGGCGCCACAGCTTTCATTCAGGGAGGGGTTGAAAAGTACGACCCAGGCCTAGCACGTACCTCTGGAAGCATCAGAGGAACCTTTTCACTGGCTCTCTCCCTTCACTCCAAAGACAGAGTCAGTTTCAGATAACACAGCTTAGTTATCTTCCGGCCCCTCTATCTCTGGAATCTTTTTGTCTCTCTGCTAAACTGTCGCATCTCCTTGTCTGACCCACAGCTGACTTTTTAATACTCTTGATAGGATCCCTTAATTCCTGTAGTTTGATCAGTGGATGATCTTTAGAATACCTCTGTCTTTCACCTGGCACAAAGTCAGTACAGGAGGATAGAGGTTGACTAATGTTTAAATAATACTCCCCACCAGATATATCCAAAATGTGTTATTTTAGCTAATTAAAAATACTAACGGAGCACACAGTTATAGTATGAAACTCATTTGAAGGAAAGTGCTTTTTTATAAAACACTTTATTGAGATATAATTTGCATATCATGTAATTCGTGCATTTTAAGTGTATGTACAGTTCACGGTTTTTAGTATATTCACAGAGTTGTGCTACCATCACCACAATCCAGTTTTAGAACATTTTTACCACCCCAGAAAGAAACCCCTTACCCATTAGCAGTCACTCCCCATTACCCTTCTCCACAAGCCCTAGGCAACTGCTAATCTACTGCTGTCTCTAGATTTGCCCATTTCATATAGATGGAATCCTATAGTGAAGTGCATTTGAAGCTCATTTGATCCCTGACTCTGAGAAGCGTGGGCTGGGTTGGAAAGTCTGCATAGTTACTTGAAGCAACACATGAAACTTTCCCGTTTCTATTATGAAAAGAGGAATAAGTTATTCCCGAAAGGCGTGTAGGGAAGTATTAAGTTTGTAAAGGTTGTACACTTATTTGTATCTTAATCTTTAAAGAACTAGTACATATTGAGATATTTCTCAATTATGGATCTCCACATTTCTACAGCATTTTTTTTCTGTTTGTAAACTGAATATGCTTTTACTTCAGACAGCATTTTAAGCACATATTTCAAATGTTTCACTGTACAGATTTTCTTGAGCTGTTAATAATCGTAATAGCAGCTAACATTTATGTAGCAGTTTATGGGCCAGGTACTGTTGTAAGCACTATACACAGTCACACATTGCTCACACTCTGTGGGGTGGGTGCTGTTATAATGCCCATTTTACTGCTGAGGAAACTGAGGCATAATGAGGTTAAGTAATTTGCTCATGCTCATACATTTAGTCAGTGGTAGAGTCAGGATTCAAATCCAAGTGTCTGGCTCAACTTGGAGCTCTTAACCATGCTGCTATATTATTTTCTATGATGTTCTATGATATCAAAAGCTAAAAATTGAACATTTCTTCATCTTATCCAGTATTTTAAGTCAACATTTACAGTTTTATAAAAGTTAAATAACCACGAAAATTTAAGTCATTTCCAATTTTTTCTTTTCCTGTGAAGATAGTGACCATTTCCTTCAGGAGCAATTCAGTGAAAGAACATTGAATTATAATGACCTTTTTTTTTTAGCTTATTTTTTTATTTATTTTTTGCTGAGGAAGATTTGCCCTGAGCTAATATCTGTTGCCAGTCTTCCTCTATTTTGGATGTGAGCTGCCACCACAGCATGGCCACAGACGAGTAGTGTAGGTCTGTGCCTGGGAACTGAACCTGGGCTGCCAAAGCAGAGTGTACCAAACTTATCCACTAGACCGGCAGGGCTGGCCCGATGATCCTTTTTATATCTGTTGTGTTTTTACAATAAAACTCCTGAATCCATGAAAGGAAATGAATGAACAGACTATTAAATCATCAAGAATTTAATCGTATCTTCCTAACATTTTGTATTTCTGTATTGGCCATAGGAAGTGAAGAGCTGAGCTGCTGCTTCCTCAGCAGTTTTGGTGCAACTAGAACTATAGCGATTACTTTAGACAGAAAGGAAACCTGATAAGTTCACTGTTGTTCATCCAGAGTGGGAGCAATGCTTTGTTTTGGGAGAATGAGATTGGCATTTTCTTATTTGTTTCATTACAGATTTCTTAGAGTTAATGAATAATAGCAGTATTTTGTAATATACAGAGCATGTCATTATGAATGGCGCTAGTACTTTGTTACTGCTGTTTGCCTTTTGTAATCTTCTAATCTGTTTTACTTTTTATGTGCAGACACTGATGTTTATCCAGGACTAGCTGTGTTTTTTCAAAATGCACTTATATTTTTTAGGTAAGTTGCCTGATTTCTTAACCACACCTGTAACATTTACAGAAATGTCATCTTTATTATAAGAACAGCATATGCAGTGGAACGTGTAAATCCTTTGGATTAGTTACCATTTATACAACTTCTTTTAAAAGGTGAAAATTTGTCTCTTGCATAAGTGCATACATAAGCCATTTAATTAGGAGTCCTCTATGTGCCAGGACCTCAGCTGGATGCTTTAAGTATGTTACCTTTTGAATTCTCATTTAATTATCTTAAGTACATAAGCCAGGTGGTGGTCCCATTTTCATAGATGAGGAAATAGGCTGGAGCTTACTTAAGGACACGCAGCTAGCAAATGCAGAGCTGGGATTTGGACCCACGCTGCTGCTTCCATAGCCTGTGTTTTGTTAAAAAATTGTATCAGGTACTTTTATTAAAAAAAGAAAAAATAAATAAGAATTAATACATTGTATGAATGTCATATACAAAACTTGGTTGGGGAATTGGAGTTTTTGATTAAGTTTTTAAGATTAAGCATAAAAATAAAACAATATTAAAAGTATTTTTTAGGGGCAGTCTTCTAAAAAGCCCTCAAAATGAAACCTGTATCCTGTGATTTTCAGAATGAATGTCTTTTAATGTAAAGATAGGTAATTTAGGCATCGATTTATAAAATTATATCCCCCCAACCCTACAAAATCATGCAGATCTAAGTCTTGAAGAACACTGGCTTTAAGCAGTTTGCTTATGATATACTATGGTGTAGTTTTCTTCTTACTTCTCCTTGGAGTTGATGAGTTTCTAGGATCTGTGGCTTTATAGTTTTCATCACATTTGGAATCTTTTCAGCCATTATTTCTTCAATATTTTTTCTGTCCACCCTGCCCTCCTGGGATTCCCCTCACATGTATATTGGGCTGTTAAAGTCGGCCCGCAGCTCACTAACGCCTGGCTTTTTCTTCATGTTTGTTCGCGCTCTGTTTCGGCAGGGATAGTTTCTGTTGTATCTGTACGTCTTCTGATCTGCTGCAGTGCCTAGTTTACTGTTACTCCCGTCCATCTCAAACATCATACTGTGCATCTCTGTTAGCTTGATTAGGGTCTTTTTTTATATTTTCCATGTCTCTCCTTAACATGCTCATGCTTTCCTCTACCTTCTTGAACATGTGAAGTGTGTTTATAACTATTTCAGTGTCCCTGTCTAAGTGTGTTAATTCTGAGTCTATTCCTAGTGATTGTTTCTATTTTCTCTTCATTTTGGGTGTCTTTCCCCCTCTTTGCTTCTTTGCATGCAGCTGGTTGGGGGCTGGATTTCTGGTATTCCTTAACGTTTTTGAGCTTTGTTCTGGATGCAGTTAGGTCCCTTGGAACAGTTTGATCCTCTCAAATCTTGCTTTTAAGTTTTGTTGGCAGGACCAGAGCAGCTTTAGTCTATGACTGATTTATCCCCTTACTGAGACAATACTCTTCTGAGTATTCTTCCTGATGCTCCTTGTATTCTGAGGTTTTCCACTCTGCTTGGGAGATTGTGCAGTCTTCCCAGGCCTGTGGGAGCTCTGGAAATTGTTCTTTCCAGTGGTTCTTTCCCTTTTCTTGAGTAGTTTCCTCAGACGATCAGTACTTGGCGGAAGACTCAAGGGAAACCCCCTGCAGATCTCCTGAGCTCCCTCTCTCTTTAGCTCTCTCTACTCTGCCTTGCAAATTCTAGCCACTTTGGACTCCTTGAACTCTTGGCTCCATTTTCTCAACTTGGGGAGGCTGCTGTGCTCCACCTGGGTTCCCTCTTGTTGCACTGTGGCCTGGACACTCATGGTTTTGAAAGATGTTTGACAGCTTGTGCTATGTTGTTATTGTACTTCTAGGCCACAACCTTCTGAGGATACAGTAACTTTTCATGAAGAGATCTTAGGCACTGTTTAGAGAGCAAATCTAAATTCAAATTCAGCCCTTTGCAGTGGTAGATGACTTTGCATAAATGACAGGTGGATGAAGAGAAACCTTGTATGTATAAAGGCCTGTGCTCATGTGGGCAGTGACTACTGCATCAGCACTGTACTCTGCCCAGGGGCTGGCAAGTTGTCTAGCCAGCTGTGTGCTTCCTGTGTGCTGGGCCTGTTCTGAGCACCCAAATGCAGCTCCTGCTTCTTTGGCCGCTCTTCCTCTGTTCCTTGTGCCAGCTGATCCTCCAGCCCTGGCCATGAACTTTCAGTTTCTGAAGGCTGTGTTCTAGGCCTCTTCTCTACTCTTTCTTTCTCTCTCTAGGTGAGCTCCTTTATGCTCAGGACTTCGCTTACTGCCCGTCTGCCAGTGAGTCCCCGATGTCTGTCTCCAAGTCTAAACTGTGTATCCAGATTCCTCTTTATCACCTCTTAGGTAGCTGACATTTGAAATCTAACACTTCCAACATGCCCACAGGTCAACTCATGGTCCAGGGTGCTCTCTCTGCTCCTGCCTCGTCCCCCGCCCTTTGCTGAGATAATGCCCACTCTTCCTTTAGATCTCAGTTCATGGTCCAGGGTGCTCTCTCTGCTCCTGTCTCGTCCCCGCCCTTTGCTGAGATAATGCCCACTCTTCCTTTAGATCTCAGTTCATGGTCCAGGGTGCTCTCTCTGCTCCTGTCTCGTCCCCGCCCTTTGCTGAGATAATGCCCACTCTTCCTTTAGATCTCAGTTCATGGTCCAGGGTGCTCTCTCTGCTCCTGTCTCGCCCCCGCCCTTTGCTGAGATAATGCCCACTCTTCCTTTAGATCTCAGTTCATGGTCCAGGGTGCTCTCTCTGCTCCTGTCTCGCCCCCGCCCTTTGCTGAGATAATGCCCACTCTTCCTTTAGATCTCAGTTCATGGTCCAGGGTGCTCTCTCTGCTCCTGTCTCGTCCCCGCCCTTTGCTGAGATAATGCCCACTCTTCCTTTAGATCTCAGTTCAGCCACCACTTCCTCAAGAACACCTTCTTGACCTCTCTCACTAGGTCAGATCTTTATGTTTTACTCTCTTGGTACCACGTGCCTTGCCTTTATAGCATTTTTTTGCAGCTGGAATTTGTCTCTCTCGTTAGAGTCTCAGCTGCGTTAGTGAGCACAGTTGTCTTGTTTTGACTCACGGTCACATTTCTAGCACTTACCCAGGTGCCTGTTGCCTGGCCAGTACTCAGTGTACAGTAATTATTTGTTAAATGGGTGAAGAAGTGCAGCGTGATCTGTTGTAGGGTGCTTCTGTTATTGTAGCTCAGATATGTAGGATCCTAGAGTTATAAAGTGGCCCTAGTGCCTGCTACTATGAGAAATGCCCCTTTTCTTACAAGTTTCCTATCTAGTAACCTTCTAGGCTTTAAGAAAGGATATTTAATTATGCTCAGCCATCAGGTCAACAAAGTGCTTTATAAAACAAGCAAATTCAGACCAGCACCACCCTACTCTTTAATTTTAGAAATTGATACAAAGGGATCAGTGAGTTACCTGCCAAAGGGTATTTAGAAAATGAATTCTTTGTTTCTTGTTCCATGTGTTTTTTCCTTATGATTTATTTTAATATCTTTCTAGCACTCTGATCTACAAATTTGGAAGAACTGAAGAGCTATGGACCTGAGATCACTTCTTAAATCACATTTTCCTTTTGTTATATTCTATTTGTAGATGAGTTTTTATCTCTCAGTATAATTTACACATTGCCAAATGGAATAGATTGTACTTTAAGTGTTTCGTTTCTTTACACTTTTATGCTCTGAGTTTTGAAATAGTTTTATGAAATTTCTGTCCTTTTTTTCATTGACTCGATTGTTGATATGTACATATTATAAAATTACATAGACGGGGTGACGACTATCCGTTTTTCATTCCTGAAGACTTAAAGCTGGGCCTGTTCCCTGAGCCAGGGTTGTATCATCATGTCATTTTAGGGTTAACTATTTTGTCTCAGTATCTCTGATTTCTGAAAACGTGCAAAAAATACAGCTCCATGTATCTGAAATAAGCACTGAGCCATTAAAAAGGCTATTTCAGCAAGTTGTAATTTATTTTGGCTTAAAAATGAGATTTTTTTTAAAGGAAAAATGTTTGTTCTTATGTATTATAAAGAAGTGGACTTTTATGTGAAGATTTTTTACATGGCTGAAGGACTAGTTTGAAAGCCTCTTTTAAAAACACTTCCTCTAATATGACTTGATTTGAGAGGGGATAATACATGATCAGATAGACTCAGTTTTGTATGCTTAATGTAAAAAGAGTGTAAGGCTGCTCAGCAGCATGCTTCTTGTAAAGCAGCTGAACTGACCTATCTACCAGGCTTCTCTTTTGACAGCTTACTGTTGTCTGACATTACAAAATTCCATGTCAAGCAAGTTTGAGACAACTGCAGTTTAAAAGCATGAAACATATAACAAAAAAGTGGAATAATTAGTTTCAAGATGAAGCACTTCTTCCCACAGGGAATTGTTATGACCTAGTGAAAAATTAGGCATTCCAGCCACTTAGTTACTGACTGCAAGTCTCTTTTCGCTCTAGCTCTCAAGCTTTGGGTGAACTCTTCCTGCAAAATATGCCTTTAACCTGAAAGTTCATACTCCAGTCAGAAGCTTTTTTGCTGAGTTTGAAACACTGTATTTGCACTGTGTGTTCGTTCCTAGGAGAAGCGTCAGAGGGAGACGTGGGTCTTTATTGCTACTTTGCTTTCCTTTGTTATGCAGGCTCGTGTTGTACTTTTTCTTCCAGAGCAATTTGATGAAGCCTCTTGTTCTAAGACAGAATACTATCAGTGGTATTATATGCAGCTTCTAACTCGAGCCTTATTTTGCTTAACTTCTCTCCTCTCGGAGAGAATTTGCCACGCACAGAGTATGAAGCAGTTGTGGAATGCTGTGCCTTTGTCTAGACACCATCTTGTGTAATTACTTCTTTCTGTGTCTTCGTCGTTTCCCTCAAAATGTCAGTAAACTTTGTCTCGCCTCCAACAAATTGTAAGACTGATTACTTGTTTCCACTCTCTTGTAACCTGTTGCAGTAAATGTTACTTCTCAACCATTCTAATATTATTAAATCTGTTGGAGAAAATGAGCCATAAAAATTGGTTTGCTGTTCATTTTTTAATTATTCAAGGGAACCTGGTCAAAGAAGCAGTTTATCTTTATAAAAGAAGGAGAAATATATTATACTCAGATTTGTAAAATGCTAGTATGAAGGCTACTGAAAGGCATCCCGGTAGACCGACCGAAAATAGTGATTGTTTTTTCTATTCTTGACTCTGGCATGAATTTGATTTTTAATTGTTAGCAAATCCACTTAATTTCTCTCTGCTTCCTTATTGTAGAAAAAGGAGACAATGTCAGTATCTACTCTTAGAGATAGTGTCAGTTAGAAAAGATAGAGTCCTTCATAATAATTTAAAAATACGTGTAATTCCCTTAATATAAGGATCTCCCTGTTAGACAGGTTCAATGGCTGTTGAATCCGAGTCTTTTGATGTTGTTTGTTAGACCAATATTACCAGAGTATTTTGTTTTATTAATTCTACTCTTTCTAAGATCCTCATTGTGTTCCTTGTGTTGTTACCACTGAAGAAAAAATACAGAGGCTAAATTTTTCCACGATATACATTTTTGACATGTAGCAACATAACGAAGTAGCAAAATTGAAGACTGCGAGAATTGATGCTATCAAACCACGTAGCGCTGGCTGCTTGAGCAAGAAGCCCACGAGTGCGACGGGGAGGCGTTGAACTCAGCTTCCCTACATTTTTCCATCATGGGAGGATTTTCAATCATAATGTCAACTCAGGAGCATTTTTTTTCATTGCTCCATATTAGATTTCATTACTTCATATCAAATAATCTCTGCCGATCTTAGACGTTTATGCCAGTTTTGCCTATACTCTCCTGTCATCGCACTCTGATTTTGATTCTGTTTAAAATTTATCAAAGAATAGGGCTGCTCTTTAGACATGTTAATTTCAAGTAACAACCTGTTAAATCCTAAGGGAGAAACATGGGATGCTAATTTTATTCTGCTCTGAACAATTAGTCACGTTTTGTTGTTAACAGCCTGTGCTGGTGTTTCAGAGCAGTCTCTTCACTGTATCATCTGTTCAGACAGGACAGATTGAAGCAGAAGCTGCTTGATAGAGAAGTTGAGTTACTTTGTCGATTGTTTTTCTTATTTCTTTGATTGAAAACAAAAGAATAGCCTGAAGTGATGGATGGGTTCACTGCTTTTCTGAAGAATTACTGAGGAAAATCAGAATATGCTTATTTAATCTTAGAGTAGTTCTTTACCTTGAGGAAATTGTAACACAATTTTTGCTTTTACAAGCACCCCCATCTTCCTAAAAATATTCGGTATCATATTTCCATTTTATTAAAAACAAGCTAATTTATATTTCCAGCTTGGTTCTTTGATATGTGAAGACAGTGTTTACTTTTCTTATCCTCCCTTCCCCTCAATTTCATTATGACCAAGCCCGAAATGTTTTCTCCACCTCTTTTCCCTTGCCCACGTTCTAAGTGTAATCAGTTCTCATGGTTCACAATAGGTAGTTTCTATAAAGTCTCTCCAACACCGAATTAGCAAAAACTGAATCAGTTTCTCCTGTGGGAAAGACAGGGTTAGGCCACACTTTCCTCAACCATCAATACATAGCCTTGCTTCGGTGTTTCTGTTTAAAAACATCATGTGTAATATGGTTGTAAAACAGCACTATAGCTGGTGCCTGAAGAGAGCTTCTGTGTAACGCCTGTTCTCCGTCAGGCCGGTCACAGCCTTCCAGCGCTTAGGAACACTGGACAGCACTTCAGCTCTGCAATTGGGGCCATTTTACACAGCGAAATCACCGGCAAAACTCAAAAATGTGAAAAACGTGGCACTAAATAGACCATGTAAAGGACACTTTTTTCAGTATGAAAACTGAATCAAGAAGGTGAAGTGTCGCTTTGTCCCAGCTCTGATGAGATGGTGCCGGTCAGGTGACTCAAGTTCTTAGCCGCTCCACACATTTCAGCAAACAACTGGAAAGTACCCTGAGTGTTGATTTGGGAGTTAGAGATAAATATTATTTTTTTTTCCTGCAAAGTTTATTTTTTTTTTAAAGATTGGCACCTGAGCTAACATCTGTTGCCAATCTTCTTTTTTTTTCCTTCTTCTTTTCCCCAAAGCCCCCCAATACATAGTTGTACATTCTAGTCGTAGGTCCCTCTGGTTGTGCTATGTGGGATGCCGTCTTAGCATGGCTTGATGAGCAGTGCTGGGTCCACACCCAGGATCCAAACCAGGGAAACCCTGGACCACTGAAGCAGAGCTCGAACTTAACCCCTTAGCCACGGGGCTGGCCCTCAGATAAATATTTTAGCAAGTAGGTGAACTTGCAAATAATGAAGATCGACTGTAGCTAAAGAGCTACTACTGACCTTATTTTCCTTCCATCATTTCTTTCCTCATTCAGTACTCTACTGCCAGCTAAGACTTACCGTTTTAGGGCCCTGTTTCATAATGTCATTTTTCTGTTCAACACTGATAGCTAACATTTATTCAGACCTTTCTTTGTCCCTGTATTGTCTCATTTCATTCTCACAGTTTGGAGGTAAGAACTTGTATCTGGAGCAGTTAAGTAATTTGCCGACCGAAGGGATCAGGGCACAGGCCCTTTCTCCTTGAGTGTAAAGCCCTTTTCTTCTCTCCAGCATTTCCCAGGCTGCTCCAGAACACTGGTATTCCTGTAGGAAAAAGTGCGCCGTGGCCAGAGAAGCTTGCGAAACCCTGGGCTGAACTAGATTAAAACACTTTTTTTCTGTAAAGTGTTTCCTTAGAGCTTTTGTAAATTGTGCCTTGGATAGTTTTAAGAGGGCAGTGTCAATTGCATGATATTTTCCATAGCCGAGATTTGGAAATTGATCTCCTAGAACACTGAGAAATAAAATTGGGGAAACTGCTGTTATGGTGGCTTGAGAAGACTGGAAAGCAGGAAATTAATACAAGGAGAGTTGTGAATGCTGCTGGCCTTGGGAAAAGCCAATGGCCAGCTTGACTTGGAGAATAAAACTGGTGAGGATGAGATAGGAGGAAGAGTATTTCCAGTTGCATTGTTAGTAGGGATTCTGGTTTTGGAGTTGGGATTCTTGGGGGACTATGCATTTTTGTGTAGGTGGCTTTACTTTTCCCTAATCCTGGCACTGCCACTTGTTAGCTCTGTGCCCTGAGGCTGTTTGCCTGTCTGTAAGTGTTGTTTGAGAATTAACATATGGAAATACCTTAGTACAGTGCCTGGAAACAGTGAGTGAGCAATAAATGCGGGCCCTTCTGATCTTACCTAGATGGGATGTTTTCTTCCTCATTCGATGGCTTTTTTAGCCTTTTGTCACAAGGTGGCGTGCCACCTTAAAAATAAGAGAGACTGGAGCCAAATTTGGTTTTTGTTTTGTTTCGAGCCTGCCAGTGCTTATATTTTTGTGGCAGTTTTAATCAGCTTAAGTCATTTTACATAGGGCTTCAGGTGATAATATATGTCTCTTCAATTCCTTTAGTTGTAGAAAATGGGATATTTTAAATTTCTACGAGTAAGTGTGGCAGGGCAGGCCTTCCAGACCCTTGTGGGTTTTGCCGGTGCAGAGAGCACCAGACCATGGTTTGGGAGCAACTTGATTTCTCCCCATCCCAGAGGTCTTGACTGAAAACCAGAACTCTCAGAAAACGGCGTAAACAGGGCTTATTTCCAACTGTTCTGTTACAGGGGCCAGAAAGTGAGTCAGGATGTAAAGTGTATCTACCTCCCACTATCAAAGTTGTGAATTTAGAGACTCATTAACTTTTTATTTTGAAATAACTTCAGACTTACAGGAAAGTTATAAAAATAGTTCAGAGAATTCCTGTATAACCTTTACATTCCCCAAATGTTAACATTTTACCGCATTTACTTTAGTCTATTTTTTTCCTCAGGTGTTTGACCACATGCTGCAGACGCAATGCCTCTTTACCCTTAAAATACTTCTGTGTGTATTTCCCCAAATCACCACTGCCATATGACACCCAAAGCAGGAAATTAACCCTGATCCAGTACTCAGCACTTCACTCAAATTTTGCAGTTGCCCTCCTAACATGCTTTATAGGAAAGAAAGGTCTGCTTTTTTCTGTTCCAGAATCCAGTCTGTGATCACACATTGCATTTAGCTGTCACGTCCCTTTAGTGGCTCTTAACTCTGAAACAATTCTTCAGCCTCTGTCTTCTCTCATGACTCGGTATATTTTTGAAGAATGCCCCTCCATTCGGGCTTGTCTGATGCTACCTCACGATTAAGTTCAGGTTCTGTCTTTTTGGCAGGAATACCACAGAAGCGATGTTTGTTCTGTTTTCAGTCCACCATATCAGCAAGCAGTTAGCCCTCGCAGGGTTGGCGGTTTTAACTTTGCTCACCTGCTCAGGGTGGTGTCCGCCCGGTTTCTCCACTGTAAAGGAGCTGTTGCTCTCCTTTGTAATTACTAAAGCACTTTGTGGGGAAAGAGACTGGTTAATTTAACAAATTGGACAAAGTCATTGTATTTTTTACCAACAGCATTATATGGAGTTGAACTGAAGTGGCCCCGTGACATGACAGGAGGGACATA
Organism: Equus przewalskii; assembly: GCF_037783145.1. NCBI lineage: Eukaryota > Metazoa > Chordata > Mammalia > Perissodactyla > Equidae > Equus > Equus przewalskii. Next base: position 30,003,008 of record NC_091857.1, on the reverse strand, counting down.
GAATTTGTTACACAACAAATTATAGTCTTTACCTTACCTGTGGAAGTGCTGCTCCTCTGCTGGAAGGAAAACCCCGATGCAGCGGAGAGGGCGGAGGATTTAGCCTCATCCCGAAATCTGCATGTTTTCAGGCCCTTTCATCCCAGCTGCTCTTGGGCCCAAGCATTGTGCTTTCATCTTACATGAAATTTTTGATATTTTGTTATAAAAGAGAATGTTCTCATAGAAAATGGCTGGAAAATATAGACTAGAAAGAAGAAATTCACATTACCACCTAAAGTTTACTAGTGGCATTTTGGTGTATCGTAAGTTTTAATCTGATTTTACAGGTTACCATGGAAATCTCACCATTCATTTTGACAGTTTTTGTAAGGAAATTCTAAGTCTCAAAGGAACCAAATGTGTTTTTGGAACTTCAGTGGCTTATAAATCAGGATTACTAGCAGTTGCTGTGTATATTTGTGTCTTGTGTGTGTAAATGGCACGCAAATGTATGCATGGCCCTGACTACTGGTACTCTGTACATCTTTTAGTAGTGACATGGGCTGGCCACTTGGGAAGTGTTCGGGGGACACTGGAGGTATGCACAGTTGTACTGAGGTTCACAGTAACGTTTCAGGAAGGAAATACAGTAGTCCCCCTTTCCTTGGTTTCCCTTCCCACCGTTTCAATTCCCTGTGGTCAGCCATGGTCCAAAAGCATCAAATGGAAAATTCCAGAAGTAAACAATTCTTAAGTTTTAAATCGTGTGCTCTTCTGAGTAGTGTGATGAAATCTCGAGCTGTCCCGCTCCATCCCACTCCAGATGTGAATCATCCCTTTGTCCTGTGTATTCACAGTGTACATGTGACTTTCTCTTAGTCACTCAGTAGCCATCTCAGTTATCAGATCGACTGTGGTGTCACAGTGCTTGTGTACAAGTAGCCCTACTTTGCTTGATAATGGCTCCAACGCGCAAGAGCAGTGATGCCAGCAACGCGGATCTGCCAGAGAAGCCTTAAAGTGCTTTCCTTAAGTGAAAAGGTGAAAATTCTTAACTTAATAAGGAAAGAAAAAGAAATCATACGCTGAGGTAGCTAAGATCTACAGTAACTTTTATTACAGAGTATTATTATAATTGTTTTATTTTATTATTATTGTTAATCTCTTACTATGCCTAATTTATAAATTAAACTTTATCATAGGTATGTATGTATAGGAAAAAACAGTGTATATTGTGTTTGGTACTATCTGTGGTTTCAGGCATCCACTGGGGGTCTTAGAACATATCTCCCCAGGATAAGGGGGGACTACTGTAGTCATGAAACATATTGATGTAATTGATTAATTGAATTTTATGCCAAACCCTTTATCAGCCCCTTCACAAGGACCTCAGGGTCCTTCCTGGGCTCATCGGCTCTTTAACTCTCTCTTATGCTTTCAACAACAAAAAGTAGACTTCTACCCGCAGAGAATATGTCAAATAGTTCTAGTCATCTGAATACAAATATGAAACAAGTCCAATTCATATTCTTTATAGTTATTTATACCATATTTAATTACAAGGAAAAATAGTTAATATCTTTTGAAAGTAATTTTACATTTTAACTAGGGGTAGGTGTGTAAAGAAACCCTGGGGGTCTGCCTCCCTCTCCTTTTTTTAACGGGCTCAGAGGAGCCACTCCTGCCTGTATTTCTACACGGGGGTGAAATTTTCGGCAGCATCCTCAGGCTTCCTAGAGTGCTGGTGAGTTTCGCTGACCAGCCCTCCCCTGAGCAACAGGCTGCTCCAAGAGCCCAGGTCCCTAGTGTCCCCTCTGACCAGTTTCCACACCCTCCCAGTGCAGGCAGCGTCTCCCTTCACCACACACTGGAAGCCAGGAGGAGGAAATCTCTGACTATATTCCCATCGGGGAGTTCTTGCTTCCTAAGGGGGCTGGTGAGCAGCACCGAAGAGCAGGGAAGACTGCATTAGGTGAAATGCCTGGGTGGATTCTCACTCTCACCAAACAGGAAGAACGGTTTCGCATGTTCTCATCTGAAATACTGGCCGTTTGGTATACGGCCAATTTATTTTGGAGGGTCCTGGGGCACCTCAAAGAGAGATGTCATTTTTCAGTAGCCGAAAGGAGCATTCTAGTGATTCTGCAGACTTACTTAAACACTGTGGACAGGGGTAAGTAGTTGTAAATGAAATAAAAGTCACAAAAGTGGATGCTCCAGGCACCAGCTAGGAATTGAGCTGTCCCCCACTTGGGCAATTCCTGGGTGTGGCGGAAGCAGTGATTTCTCTAGTTATGGTACATCAGCTGGTGTCCTACAGATATAGAGAATGTCTCCTTTCTCTGCCCATACCCTGCCTCCAGCTCTTGCACTGGGGCCTCCCCTCTCCACTCCCATGCCCTCAGCTCCTCACCCTGTTGGCCTCAGCACCATCCAGTATCACCACCCAGAGCTTCCTCTCAGGGCACTGCTGTTCAGTTTTCAATCTGCCCAGCTGAGCACTGCAGAACCCCCAGGGGGCGCTAGTCCTAGTGCAGTCATAGGAGATGTGTACGTTTAAAGAGAAAATTTGTGGCACTTGAAAGCAAAGCATCTTGAAAGATGGATGTCATTATCTAATTCACACAAAGGGCCCTTATAGGCTAGCAGTGGCCTTGATCTGACTAATCCATCATCTCTGGGTGACCTATTCAAGGTCTAGGGCCCACTTTCATCCCTTTATCTGCATACTCCTAACCTCTGAACCAGGCTTCCCTAGTCCATAGTCCATGACGTGCTCTACAGGATACAAGCAAGAATTAAAGACCCTCCTCTCATGTAATATATGACCCCTGAATTACATCATCTCAGTGTCAAATGGGGTCTTGCAGGAACCGTCTGGAACTGTAAAAACCTAAGTAACAGGAGCAGGTGTGTTTTCTCCCATCCAATGAGCACTTCATTGTATAAATCAGGGGTCAGCAAACTCTCTTCTATAAAGGACCAGGCAGTAAATATTTTAGACTCTAGGCATAAAATCTCTGCCACAACTACGCAGTTCTGCCTTGGAGTGCAAAAGCAGCATTGACGATACCGAAATGAATGAGCATCACTGGGTTCCAATAAAACTTTATTTATGGACACAAATTTAAATTTCATATGCTTTTCATGTGTGATGAACTGTTCTTCTTTTGATTCTTTTTCAACCATTTAAAGATGTAAAAACTATTCTTAGCTCACAGGCCATATAAAAACGGAGCAGGCTGCATTTGGCGTGTGGTTGTAGTTGCCCTGTTATAACTGACTTATAAGATTGCTTCCAACTCAAACATTTCATGATTATGTACTTAGCTTGACCAGAAATTAAGTCCTAAGTTAGTATAAGTATTAATCCCATTGAATAGTCATTTATTTTACAGAGTAGAACTGGGTGTTTCTTTTTGTAAAACACTATAAAAAAAAAGGAGTGTCTTGGGGCGAGCCTGGTGGCATAGTGGTTAAGTTAGTGTGCTCTGCTTCCATGGCCCAGGGTTCGCAGGTTCAGATCCCAGGTGTGGACTTACACACCGCTCATCCAGCCATGCTGTGGAGGCACCCCACATACAAAATTTAGGAGGATTGGCACAGATGTTAGCTCAGCCACAGTCTTCCTCACTGAAAAGGAAAAAAACAAGGAGTATCTCATTCAAAAAATTCCTGTCCTTTTTGTTTGATAGGCCAGCCCCACACCTACTTGGGATGTTTACTGAGTTAGGATGGTGAAGACGACCCTGCAGAAGGGCAGCACGTTGGGACTGTTGGTGAACTCAGTATGGGGTTAGTGTCTGCCTGTCCCCTACAAGGCAGTCACCTGGGAGAGCCTGGCCCTGGAGAGGCACCTGGAAACAGTGCTGGGCCCAGGCTTGAGTTCTGAGTCTGTCACTAACTTAAGCCACTGCCTTCAACTAAGAACGGCCTTTCTAGGCCTGAACCTCAGTGACCCCCCTGCCCCAGGACACCAGCCCAATTCCACCATGAACCCAGATCAGCCTTAACAGAATCTGGTCCCCACGGGCAGCCTGCTTGCCCCTGACAGGCTGTAACCCCCTTTTCGGCAGGGCAGCACAGATGAGCTTATTTTCTAACAGAATTGACCTGTCCCCCTTCCTGCTGGGCTCAAACCCTTAACCTGTCCTCTTTCTGCTGTACATACGTCCTCCTCTCCTCACAGAGCCACATCCCATGGCCCAGCGGAGGCACCTCTTCCATCTTCAATTCCCTAAATGATCTGAGGTAGGTCTTCACAATTTCCACCTACGAACCCTTCCTCCAAACCTGTCCCAACTCAACTTGCACCTAAGAGATAAAGTAGACGTCTCACAGGAGGACTTGTCTGGGCTCGGGGCTGCGGGTGGCTGTCCTTTTTTCTCTGCCACCCTGCATGGCAGGGGACAATGCTTGGCTAGAAAGTCAGCCCAAGGGGCCGGCCCAGTGGCGCAGCAGTTAAGTGTGCACATTCCACTTTGGCGGCCTGGGGTTTGCTGGTTTGGATCCCGGGTGCAGACATGGCACTGCTTGGCAAGCCATGCTGTGGTAGGTGTCCCACATAGAAAGTAGAGGAAGAGGGGAACGGATGTTAGCTCAGGGTGAGTCTTCCCCAGCAAAAAAAAAAAAAAAGCCCAGGAGCCAATCCCTCACCAGCAGCACAGAGCTCCAATGAGAGAGAGAAGGTGGGTCCATCAACCAGCACTAGAAGCTTCTTATACCTACTGTCAGTGTCTCCCCTTCTCATTTTCAAGGTTAGGCTGCCAGTAGGGGCTTCTTTCTAAAGCAGACCCTACAGCAACTGTGTCACATTGTGTGTGTGTGTGTGTGTGTGGGCGGGGGTGGGGTGGGGTGGGTGAAGCTACACATCCATTTCCTTAATGCAAAGAGTCATAAATAGGGTTTTAATTCATACCTTTTAAACAAAAGAGCCTGTCAATACCTGCACACTCAGAAGACTCGCATGCCCAGTGGATATCATCACTACTGTGCATTAGCTGGTTCTCTTTACTGCCCACAAGCCCCTGCCTTGCTCAACACGTGATTCATCGCATAGAAATGAAATGCTAATGCAGCTTCTGAAAATCCCCTTTATACTTTTTTGAGGAACCAAGTGACACATGTAGAAAGTTCTTGCTGAATGACCATGAGGCCTCAGAAGTTCTACGGGTGTTATTTAAGAAAACAAAAGCTTTAGCTGCAGTAACTCTAAAAAGTTGAAACTTTGGAGAAAATAAGCCAAAATAAAGAAGGTAAAGTGGAAAGGAAAAACCTCACCTAGACTTGTAAAAAGTCAATTACATAGTCTTTTATTTCTAGCTTGAAAAAAAACACTTAAATTACAAGGAAAATATTTACAGGATTCATCACGTTTTAAGCTGGGAGACTGGATGTGGGAGGGTGCTCAGTGTCCCTTGCTGGGACAGGCTGAGACAGATTAGGTGACCTGCCTGAGGGTCCACAGCTCACTCGTCAGAGTCAAGGAGAGGACTCGGTCTCCGGACTGCCTGGCCCAACCGACAATGAACAAAATATCACAGGTGTGCCAGAGCCATTTTGCTAACAAATAATTACATGCTTGTTTAGTGTTTAAGAGAAATCTTAATTATTCTGAGAGATCTCTGTAGAATCATCCTAGCGACGTGTATGATTGAGAAAATTCTTAAAGAAAAACAAATAAGCTTGTCTCCCCGATGAGACCCACTGCTTCTCCCCAGGCGCCACTGGCCTTTCTGGGACAGTGACATGGAGTAGTGGGCTCCGTAAAGTCCTGACAGGGACATCAGCAGCTTCAGGAGCTCAGTCCTCTTCCTGCAGGCCGGTGGAGCAGGCCAATGCTTTGCTTCAAAGTGCTTTGGAGAACATCTTCTTACTCCTTCTCTGGAAACACAACGACAGACACAGAGTCCCAGGCATCTTCCGTTGGGGAGCTGTCCTTGTCCAAGGCGTCTAAGATAGGCTGAGCCGGGTCCTTTAAATACTGGAAAAGGTTGAAAACGAACATCGTAACTAGTGTATCAGTTCAAAAGACCAGACCTTTTACTTAAGTTTCAGTTGGCACAATCATATTTTATACAAGTGTAACTTCCTCTTCTGTTCACCAACGAAACAACTTCTGAAACTTGAACACCTCTTCGCCCCCATCTCATAAATAACTTGGACACAAATCCAAGGGCCAGCGAGCTAACGCTCTGAAGGTGTGAAAGGGCACAACTCAGGAAAAGTAAGCTCTGATTGCTGCCCTGGCTGCAGGCCTGTGGATTATTAATCCTAAAATGTCTCTCAAATTCTGACTTTTCGGTGAAGGAGGAAACAGGCCCTCTTGTTCACCTACAATGAGGGAAAAGAGGGAAAGCTCACGAGCATTTTTCTCAGCCACTCCACCCACTGGTTGTTTCTCCTTCACACAACACCCAAGAAGGTGAGAATCCGGGCTTGCAGGACACTGATCGCGGCAGTCCTGGGGGTATGGGAAAGCGGAGGTCCTCACTATAAAGTGATATTCCACAGTGCCTAACCATCCGTCTCCCCCTGGCCTCTGCTTTCGGCTTGGCCGTCAATTCACCACGTTACCAAGAATCTACCGCCTAGCTCTTGGAAATGCCGAAAGATACTGCGATACAGTAAGCTCAGAGCTGACTGATTAAAAGAGGAACAACGATGAATCACGTGCACTTGTGAAACCTCAAAAATATACGTGAAACAGGATTCAGTATGCTCATGTAACTTCAGCGACTTTTGATATGTATTTTTCACACTTTCCTAGGAAAGGGAACCAAAAGACTGTATGTTGTAGATACAGCCCCCAAAGGAATAACTAGTAGTCAGTTCATTTACTAGGGTCCAGCTGGCGGTTCTACTGTGAGAGAGAGATTATTAACACAAGTGAAATTCTGAGACCGCTGAAAGCTGTTATTTTGTGACAATATTAACCCAGGAAGGCTTTGGCTTTTTTTTGTTTGTTTTTTTTGTGGTAAGAACACTTTAAAATGAGTTGTACCCTCTTAAGAAATTTTTCAGTGCACAATACAGAATTGCTAACTATAGGCGAGAGGTTGCACAGCAGATCTCTAGAACTTACTCATCTTGCGTAACTGAAACTTTATACCCGTTGAACAGCAATGCCTGTTTCCCCCTCCTGTGGTCCCTGGGAACCACCATTCTACTCTCTGCTTCTATGAATCTGACCATATTAGATGCCCCATCTAAGTGGAATCATGCAGGATCTGTATGGAGCTTCTAGTCGAGAATTTGACATGTAATTTGTATAATGTCTGTGTACTTTAAATACCTCATAAGAGATGAAGGAAAACAGGTGACTGTAACTCTTTCTAGAGGCCCCACTCTGTCTTCACAGACTAGATAGAACAGAATAAAGATTCTGTTTTCAGTACCTTGACCCCGATTTTACTGGAGAATAATAAGCCTCCAGAAGCAAATACTTTTAAACTTTCTTCTATCAGCTAGCTTCTGATCCTAAGAATGTCCTGACTATGTCCTCAGAGGGCCCAGCTGCCTCACCGGGCCTCAGGGGACTGGGGCTGTGTAGGAACACAAGACCCACTCCACTTGTCTTTCTCAAGCCTTTTAAAATACTAGTAACATCCCCTGAGCGCCTGGTGTGCAAGGTCTTGTGCTTCCGGCTCTGTGCACTTACTCTAGGGTCCTCCTAAGTGCACCCTGTCAGCCCAGAGCTCCTGCTCTTGACGGCTGTCTCGACAGCCTTACCATCCTCCAGCCAGGCTTCCTTGGGGGCATTCTCCCAAAAGCACAGGACCAATATGCTGCCTCGTGGGAGGGACCTACCGCAGCCCATCCCTTGGCCAGGCCAGGCCACCATTTTTGCCAACCTCTTGCCATTTAAAAAATATTTTTTAAAATTCTGGTAAAATACACATAATATAAAATGTAGCATCTTAACCGTTTTGAAATGTGCTGCTCAGTAATGTACAGTGTGTTTGCATTGTCATGCCATCATCACCACCATCCATCTCCAAAACTTTCTTCGTTTTGCAAAATTGAAACTCCCTACCCATTAAATGCTAACTGCCCATTTCCTCCTCCCCCCAGACCCTGGCAACCACCATTCTCCATTGTGTCTCAATGAACTGAACTACTCTAAGCACCTTCTACAGATGGGATCCTGTAGTATTTGTCTTTTTGTGATGAGTTTATTTCACTTATCATAATGTGTCAGGGTTCATCCATGTTGTAGCATGGGTCAGAATTTCCTTCCTTTTTAAGGCTAATATGCCCTTGTATGTGTAGACCACATTTTATTTATCCATTCTCCATCCCTGGACACTTGGGTTGCTTCTGCCTTTTGGCTATTGTGAATAATGCTGCTGAACATGGGTGTACAAACAACCCTGTACCTCTATGAACTCAAATCTCTGTCTCCATGGCTTTATCCACTGCTGTACTCTTAGGTGTTACTAGGGGACTATGGAGTGCGGACATGTCACTCATTTATTTATTTATTATTATTTTATTATTATTATTATTATTTTTTGAAGACGATTAGCCCTGAGCTAGCATCTGCTGCCAATCCTCCTCTTTTTTGCTGAGGAAGACTGGCCCTGAGCTAATATCCATGCCCATCTTCCTCTACTTTTTATGTGGGACGCCTGCCACAGCATGGCTTGACAAGTGGTGCCATGTCGGCACCCGGGATCCAAACTGGTGAACCGCGGGCCACCAAAGCGGAACGTGCGAACTTAACCGCTGCAACACCAGCCGGCCCCAATTATTATTTTTTTAAAGATTGGCACCTGAGCTAACAACTGTTGCCAATCTATTTTTTCTTTCTGCTTTTTCTCCCCAGTACATAGTTGTATATTTTAGCTGTGGGTCCTTCTAGTTGTGACACGTGGGGTGCCACCTCAACGTGGCCTAATGAGTGGTGCCACGTCCACGCTCAGGACCTGAACCAGTGAAACCCTGGGCCGCCAAAGCGGAGCGTGCGAACTTAACCACTCGGCCACGGGGACAGCCCCACGTCACTCACTTAGACATGTGCACACATACCTCTTCTATTTGTACTGGGATGCTTGGCGGAGACTGAAACCAGTATTTAACCAGGCCTCTGTATTTCAGGACCAGGAAGAGACAGGCCCCTGCCATCGCCGACAGCAACAGAAAGGTTCCAATGGCGATGAGAATCACTTGCTGAAGCTTGGTGGAGGCTAAAAAGATGACATGAAAGTGAGCAGGAGGACCATCCCACACATGATAGAAACATCGGGTAATTTTTCATGCACCACTGCGTAGTGTTCATGTCCTGGTAAGATGGACAGATGCTGCCCCTCCTCCCCCAGCCCCATAGGCTTAAATTAATAGCTAGTGAAGGCAATGCAAAAATAAGGCAAGGGTTAGCTGTCTGGCGGCTCTTGCTTCCAGAGATCTCAGCACGAGCTCCTCAGACCCACAGTTAAGTGCTCTGTTCTCGCCCCCTTCTCTCTGCATCTCCCCACTCCCACCACCCTTCACCTAATAAGCAACCCCTGATTTCACTATTTTAGGAGTATTCTTTTCCCAGCTCAGAAAGGACATAAGAAGGCGTGTGTTACCTACCATCTGCCATCGTTTCGTAGCAAGATATGCTGCTTAAATGCCCGGGTCTAGAGATGTTTAGCATTGTCCAAAGTAGTTGTGCCTTGACTTGTAAACAGTATACCGTTAAGGGTTTTAAATCACTCAACACAATGGAGTTGGTCATGAAAGGCCCTGCAACCTGGGTAAAAAACACCAACACCACACAGGTGAATCACCCGAGTAGACACGGTCAAGCCACTTCCATCCTCTCAAAGGTTTCCTCAAATTCACAGTGAAACACAACCACCAATAAAGAAGAAAATTCTGTTCTTAAAGAGCCAATAGCTTACGCTGGACAGATGCTATACATGAGAACTGGTGAGGAGTGTGAAGAAAGATGCTGATGGCTTCAGGGCTGTTGTTCTGGCTGGGAGGCCTCGGAGGGGCCATCACAACCACGGAGGGACCAAAACTGGAATTTAGCAAATCTCAATTTTCCCTTTTAAAATGAACATTTGCTATTTCATGGTTAATCTTATCTAGATACTTCACATTAGTCAACAAACAGAGAAAAAAATAATTCTAGGAAATAATGTTCCTTTAGTTCCCAACTTGCTTCTAGTTTTAACTGAAATGTGCGGATTCCTCTCATAGTTTTGGTTAAAATGATCTTAGCAATTTATGTAATCGGCAAACAGCTGGGTCCCAAATTCTTAGAGGATTCTGTCTCCTCTCCAAGTCCTTGTGCTGCCCTCACTCAGGCCTTGTCACCTCCACACCTGGGTCACTCCAGTTAATGGCTGGGGTGACCAGATGTTGTCACTGAAACCAGTATTTCAGGCATCTGTATTTCAGGACCAGGAAAAGATGGGCCCCTGCCAAATGGGCCCCTGCCAATGACAAAGTTGTCACCGTTCCACAAGGAAATGAGAAAAAGATGGATCATATTATGGCAATATGGGATTTCTTCTAAAGGACTACTTTCTTATTTTGAGATACAGAAGAATATGCGATAGCCATTTGAAATGGTGGTATAACATGATCCGTAACATCAAAGATGAAGCTGCTAGGACATTGACTGAGAAAAAGGTTATTCAATAGTATATGGAACATAATCTTACTTTAAAAAATTTCAAATAATCATGTTATTTATTAATAATAGGATTACAAATGATTTAAAATTTTTTTCCTTTTGTTTAATGGTGATGGACTGCCAGGGCCGGGGGACAAAAGTTTTTGCTCATGATGCCACATAAAGCCATTTTAAGGACAAAATTCCCTTGTGTTTATTTCAGCAGACAGGGGGCATTTCTGAAATTGAGAATCACACGTTGCAGAGAAGAGCTAACATTCTGGCCTGAGACTGCTGTCCTTGGATAGGCCTGCTTGCAAGGCTGACCCACGGCTGGCACCTGGAAACCTGGATTTCAGGAGTGTTCCCTCCATTTCCTGCCTGATAAGGGTGGTTTATTGTACAAACAATGTGGTTTATGCTGAACACTGCTTTCCTTTTGGGAGTGTGGAATTTTGATATGTGCTGGGCAGAGGGTGCCCACATGACCTGCCCCCATAAAACCCCTGGGCGCTGAGTCTCTAATGAGCCTCCCTGGTGGACAATATTTCAGATGTGTTGTCACAGCTTGTTGTGAAGGAATTAAGTGTGTCCTGTGTGACTCTGTCGGGAGAGGAGTCTCGGAGGCTTGTGCCTCGATTCCTCCAGACTCGGCCCCATGGGCCTCTTCCCTTTGCAGATTTTGCTTTATGTCCTGTCTTTGCAATAAATCATAGCTGTGAGCTCAACTCTATACCAAGTCCTGTAAGACCTTTGAGCAAATCTAGGGGTTGGTCTTGGGGACCCCCAACACACAGCTGGAATGGAGATCATGCCAGTGGCTTTCAGAGTCATTTTAGCCCTAGAATCGTTTGTCCATGAAAGTCCAAAGTCAAGAAGCTCTGGGTGAAAAGGGCTTTGGGGTCTCCGCAGATTCCAACTTATAACTCAACTGTTTCATTTTACACCAGAGGAAACTGCAGCCTAGAATGGCTAAGTGACATTGAACTAGTTCCAAGTAGTGGAAACACGGTCCATGCACTTTTCATTAGGGCACACTGCTCAGGGAGGCTGGTTTCAACGTCCTGGAGGGGAGTCCTCAGCACTGCGCAGCCTGCCCAGCTCTAGGACACCAACGGCAATTCACCCTCTGGGGGCTGATTCGGTGGAGTGAAGCCATCCACTCCGTCATAAGCAACAAAAGTATGGCCAGGCCCCTGGTAGGAGCGCTGTAACATGGTGCATTCTGGACAAGAAACCAACTCAATGGTGGAGGAAAAATGTCATCAGAGTGCCCATCCTTTCTCCTGCATTTCCAGCGCCACATCTGACGTCCAGGACGTATATAGCCCAGGATGTATATGGAAGAGGCAGTCGCCTCTCCCTTCCAGATTCTTCTAGGCTTTCTCTATTCCAGTTGAACAGCTCTTGACCTCCAATTTGGGGAAATGATTATGTCCTTCTTTACTACATGCTAAGAGTCTGTTCTTTGTGAGTTTTGCCTTCCCAGTGTTTTTAGATTCACCATAAAGAAACAAAGAGAAAGTGCAAATATAAACTATGTGGGAGAAAACCTGTGAGTCAGAGCATGGCCCCTGGGGCCAGATGTCTGTCTCTGCTTTGCTAGCTGCCAGCCGCTGACTTGGGGCAAGCTACTTCACCACCTAATCTCCCTCTCTGTGAAAGAGCTTGTTATAAAGATGAATTGAGATGTAGCTAAAAGGCCTGGCCCAGTGCCACACACAAAAGAAAGCTCTCGATAAACATAAGCTCTTATCATTATTATAAAAATTATAATAATGTTGAAATTAAGAAATCATGAAGTTTACGTAGATAGTAAAACCTTATTAAATGTAGCCTAGATAATCAGGCCTGGAGATGATTAAAGGCCATGATTTTTTTCTTGGGCTACCCAGGTACCTGTGTCAATGGTATTCCTGCCACAGTCCCTCGGGTAGCTTGCGTTCTGACAGAGCCAAGCCCTGGCTGTTCTCCATGTGCTGAGCCCTCTCAAACCCCCTGGTCCTGCTCCCTAGAAGGCTCTCCTTCCACTAGACTTTTCACCTGTTCACATAAGCCTTCTCTGCAAACTGTTCAAACCAGAGAAATGTATACAGTTGACCCCTGCAGACTGCAGTGGTGGATTCCTTGTAGAAACAGGCCCACTGAACCTCCCCAAACTCCAGTGGGGGCAAAGGCACCATGAGCACCGGCCAAGTCTGGACCCCCAAGAATGGGGCAGGGTGGTGTCAGAGGGGCCCCTCTGCTGGGCCTGGTGGAAGGGAGGTCTCAGCACAGTGAGGAGAACGCAGGCCTTGAAAAGGAGGATGAACCCAGCTAAGTCTCAGCGTGAAGGCCACACGGGGATCCCCTGTTCCCCCCGCCTGTTTTAAAGTTTACTTTCTTTTGCTGTATCAGAATCTCCGAAGAAAAGAAAATCAAAACAAAGCAGCAAAATGCTCTTGCCTTTTGGATTCCTGCCTTTTCCTTTTCCCAGTAATGGACGTAATACTGAAAAGCGACCGTGGAATCATAGATGTCAAAGGGAGGGGACAACTTGATGATAAGGGAGCCTTCTCCTGGGGTCACCCAAATGTTTTCTGGAGGCCCAATGGTAACTGGAATAGAATTACAAAAACAAAAAAGGTTATCAATATATGTATATACACACACATGTTGTATATGTAGAGATACACAACATGTATGTTGTATATACACAAATTATTTGCATACTATACATTAATATATAATTCTCTCTCTCTCTCTCTATATATATATACTGTGTATACATACACACACACACACATATACTTATGTATGCAATGAGTTTACATTCAGGCACACAAGACTACCAGAGACTGCCCCGGGCACACGATTTACTTGCACGGCTATGGGGCAGGAAGCCGGGTGGGGCCACAGTGCAGCACCAGGGGCTTCTTGCCTTCAGGGGAACGAGGGGTCCTCACAGCAGTCCACCTAGCGGCCCAGAGACCAACCCTGCCCACCTCACAAGTCAGCTTGGGTAACTGGCAGGTACAGGAGCCCCCCGGCTTAAAGGCCACCAGAACTTCTCATAACGCCACCACAGGACCAGTTTCCAGAGTCCCCACGAGGAACACAGCCAGTTCTAAGAACCATGGCACTTGGCAAAGCCCCGAGACGTGGCTTCCTACCACGTATTTAAGATTGTCCCAGGTGAGATGCCGTTTACCAGTCAGGGGTCATTTCGACCATGTGCCATGCTGCCTAGTAACAGAGTTGACATACCACCTTTATCAGGTTTCCAGAGAAACAGAGCTGGGAGGTTACCCAAAGCTCAAATTTTCATATAGAGGGGGAAGAGATTTTGTTAGCCCTCACCTACAATTTCTATATCAATGAACAAAAGTGGTATTTACAAACCTTTCAATATATTTGTCTCCTAGCTTATTGTAATACTGTGTTTAAAAATATAATAGCTCCAGCAATTCCACTTCTGGGTATTCGTCCAAAGAAAATGAAAACATGAACTCGAAAAGGTATCTGCATGCCCATGTTCACTGTAGCATTATTTATAATAGCCAAGACATGGAAGCAACCTAAGTGTCCCCTGATGGATGAATGGATAAAGAAAATGTGGTGTGTATACACACACACGGAATATTATTCAGCCATTAAAAAGAAGGAAATCTCTTCCATTTGCAGCAACATGGATGGGACCTTGAGAGCATTATGCTAAGAGAAATAAGTCAGACAGAGAAAGACAAATACCGTATGATCTCACTTATATGTGGAATCCAAAAATAAAAAAGAACTCATAGATACGGAGAACAGATTGGTGGTTGCCAGAGGCGGGGGGTGGGTGAAATGGGTGAAGGGGGTCAAAAGGTACAAACTTCCAGTTCTAAGATAATAAGTCCTGGGGATGTCATGCACAGCATGGTGACTAGAGTTAATAATACTGTATTGTATATTTGAAACTCGGTAAGAGGTAGGTCTTAAAGATTCTCATTACAAGAAAAAAAATTGTAACTATGTGAGGTGATGATATTAACGAGACTTACTGTGGTGATCATTTTGCTACATGCAAATATCAAGTCTTTATGTTGTACGCTTGAAACTAGTATAATGTATGTAATTACATCTCAATTTAAAAAAAGAAAAAATATAATAACTGCAAAATATTACCATCGTAAGTCTGTGTGTCAAGGCTTTTCATATAATTTGCAGGGTAGCCAAGGACTATGACTCATGATGTCCTATAAATGAAAGGTCGTGGCATTTATCAAGCGAGCATTTAAACTGTGTAATTAACTGCAGGAACTCAGATCAAAGTGCAGCCTGGGTCCTACAGGTTCTGAGAGGCCTGTATCTGTACGTTTTACACCCACAGGCGCTCAGATCACTGGGAACAGTTATGTGTTCACAATGGTGGGCCTGGATTTCTCTTACGTGTGCACACTGTCCCCTAGGCTCTCCCAGGTTGGCGAGGGTTAGGCATATGGTCTGGCCACCTTTCACTCTGTGCAGAAGTAACTGGTCCCCACAGGGTTTGCACCTGTGCCTCTATCTCATTTGTTCTGATGGAGGAACTAGGCCTAGATAGAGACAGGGCCAGGCCTGGCCCCCTGCCAGCCAGAGGGATGTTAGCAGATGGGCTGGGAGTGGCCAAAAGCTCTTTCATTGAACCTGCTCATGGACGCCAGCACAGGCATTCTCAAGCTTCCCTTTCAACAGCTAAGTGATGGAGCATGGGCAGGCACACCGACCTGCAGGGCCCAGCTGCCTGCTGTAGGTCCCTCACCTCGGCAGGAAGAGTCTCTAGACTCTTCCATGACTTAGACACGGGAGTGGGCGTGGGAGCATGGACGCCAGCCAGGAATAGTCACCGCTAACAGGTCAGCGCTGGAAGACCCGCCCTTCTGAGCAAAGTCCTAGGTCTGGAATCTGATACCAACCTGATAAGCCTGTTTCTCGAGAAGGCCTTCTCTCACTGCACTGAAGGAAGGCTCAGGGCAACTCGGGATGACTGTTGATGGCAGCTTCCACACACACAGTGATGACTACCAACCAGGCAACACGGACTCTACGTGCGTGTCCACACAGATCCATGTAACCACCACAGAAGGTTATCCCCACTTCCCAGAGCGGGAATCTGAAGCCCAGAGGTGAAAATAACTTGGCCAGAGTGACAGCCAGTAAATGGAAGAGCTGGGATTTGAACTCAGGTTTATGTGAAGGCAAAGTCTGCCCTCCTCAGCCACATCTCCTCCCTCCACCCTCCAGCACTTGGTAAGCCATCGTCATATTGGTTATTCATCCTAAATCCACCGCAAGTGGTGAGAGCAGAGATGGGATTTGAGAACACCACTGCCTCCAACTTTACAAGTGAGGGGCGGAGGATGAGAACCCAGACAGCAACTAACCGAGAACACTGCTGCCCAGCTCAGGCTGGGAGGCCAGGGAGCAGCCACTGGCCGACACTGGACCAACACGTCCATGACACATCCCGCTTCGGTTACCATCTCTTGTCCCCTGGGTGGTAGCCGGTAACCACCATTACTCTTTTTAAACTAATTCCCACTTAGGTGACATTTTATGGCTCAAATGTGTGACGGTCCTCTACTCAAGGACAAATGACTTGTCCACAGTTGACAATCAGCTGGCAAGGACTCCACTGTCTGCTCTTTCCACCCCCACATCACCTAGCTCAAGCCATTAAAGTTTTTTTTTCTTAGCTTCCTATTACAGAAAATTTCAAACACACAGAAAGTAGAGAGAAGATCGTGACAGCAGCTCACGTACTCATCATCCAACTTTAAATCAACCGTCAAGTCACGGACAGTTTTGTTTCTTCTGTGCCCATCCTCCTTGCCCATGCCCCTCCCACTCTCTGAATTATTTTGAATCAATCTCAGACATCACATCATTTCACCAGTAAATACTTCAGTATGTATCTCTGAAAGATAGGACTCCTCCTTTTTAAAAAACATAAACAAAATCCCACTATAACACCTAAAATAAATTTAATAATTACTTAATATATTGGCAAATATCTAGATTTCCATACTTTGTCTTTGCATAACCTGTAGACACTGAAGAAACATCGGGCACAGCTGACCATGTGACAAAGGAATCATTGAAGGAACAAATGTACAAACTAGTATGTGACGATTCTTATGCCCCTTTCCAATATCTGGGAGCACATCGGTTCATTCAATTATTCAACAAATATTTACTGAATATCTACCACGTGCCAGGCACCATTCAGGGCTGAACTAAAATCTTTCTTGAACATAAAAGAAACTGTGCCAGAAGAGGTAAGGGTGATCAGTGAAGCCAATAGGCTGGCAACCCCTCCAGCACAGAGGTTGGTAAACTTTTTCAGCAAATTGCTAAAGTAAATTTAGGCTTTGCAGGCTAGAAAGCCCATGTTGCAACTACTCAACTCTACTGTGGTAGCATGGACGCCTCCACAGACAATCCATTAAAAGATGGTGAAACTGCATTCCAATAAAACTTTATTTACAACAACAGGTTGGTGGGCAGGATTTGGCCTGCAGGCTGTAGTTTGCCGACCGCTGGTCTAGCAAATCACACTTTCCTAGCACCAGCCTCCATGGCCAGTACTTGGGTTTAACCATCATACCCACCTGTGTGCTGGTTACTTAGGGTGAGAAGCAGGACCGAGGTGCATGGAGTCAACGCTGTTCAGTAAGGAAGAAAGTGAAGAAAAGCTGGAAACGATAACGGAAGTTTCAGACCCAAGTTCTCTTACCATTCCGAAAGTGCTGGAACCAAGGTACCGTCACCCAGGCAGAAACGCGTCCTTCTAGTTCAGCTTGGACACGTAAAGAGACGTTGAAATGCATTGGGAAACCCTTTGAGATGTTGGTTTTGGTAAAGTTGCACTCCGTCGTGGTGATTTTCACACAGTTCACCCCTTCGGGGTTATTATTGACGTCGGACCACTGACTAGTGGTACTGGAAAGGAAAAAAGGATTCCACTCACAGAATGCTCTCTTCTATCATGTGTAAGCTCCCCCAGAGCTGACTTTTTAAAAGGAGCTTTATTGAGATATAATTCATATACCATACAATTCACCCATTTTAAGTGTATGATTCTATGGCTTTCAGTGTATTCAGAGGGTTGTGCAGCCATCACTACCATCAATTTTAGAACATTTTCATCATCCCCAAAAGAAACCCTGTACCTATTAGCAGTCTCCCTCTCCATTTTCCCCTAGCTCCCAAGCCCTAGGCAGCCATTAGTCTACTTTCCGTCTCTATGGATTTGCCTATTCTGGACATTTCACATAAATGGGATCATAAACTATGTGGTCTTTCGTGACTGGCTCCTTTCACTTAGCATGTTTCACTCAGCATGTTTTCAAGCATGATACATGCTGTAGCATCTATCAGTACTTCATCTCTCCTCATGGCTGAGTAATATCCCATTGTATGGATATACCACATTTTGTTTATTCATTTATCTGTTGGTGGACATGTGGGTTGGTTTCACTTTTTGGCTATTGCAAATAATGCTGAGTCTATTCACATACAAGTTTTTGTGTGGACATACGTTTTCAATTCTCTGAGGTATATTTCTAGGAGTGGAATTGCTGGGTCATATGGCAACTGTATTTTTAACTGTTTTTCAAAGCAGCTGTACCATTTCACATTGCCCCCCACAATATATGAGCTTTCCAATTTCTTCACACCCTCATCAACACTTGTTATTATGTCTTTTTTATTACAGCCATCCTAGTGAATGTGCTGTGGTCTATTGCTGTGGTTTTGATTGGCATTTCCCTGATGAATAATGATGGTGAGCATCTTTTCATGTGCTCATTGGCCATCTGCGTATCTTTGAAGAACTGTCTACTCAAATCCTTTGTCTATATTTTAACTGACTTATTTGTCTTTTAATTGCTGACTTGTAAGAGTTCTTTACATATTTGGGATATAAGTCCCTTATCACGTATATACTTTGCAAATATTTTCTCCCATTATGTCCTGCAACTGATTTTAATGTTTCAAACTCAGCCCCTGCAACCTATGTCTTAGGAACGATACTGTGTTCATACAAACCCCACTCATGCTTCCTGCTAGCATGGTTTGATTTTACCCCACAGTTGCCCATTTAAAGAGAATTTGCCTCACCCATGTGAAAACGCTGCCAAATACAAAGCTACACACATCCTTGGAAGTGACAATGCACTTCTCAGAGTCCCAGTGCCACACCCCTGCATGAGACTTTAGTCCTCAGCTCTGACCTCTGTCCTTGCCTTGGGGGTCAGACTTGAGAAAAGCCAGGGAGGTGACTGCTAGAAGCCTCAGTGAAGGGCAGCAGGCAGTGTCCCCTCAAGGGACAGCAAGACTGGCCTGGAAAGCCAGGTCAGGGGGGACAGAAGAGATGAGGCTGGGGTCACTCCCCTGGCTTTCACACGTGCTTCTAAGTGTACCTTTGACCCCGACTGGAGACTTTTCTTCTGTTAAAGTGGATGGACAAGATGACAGCCACTTCAAGATGTGTGGCCAGGGCTTCCATAGAAAACGCCCGCCATATTCACATCCAAGCCCTGGGGGCACAGACCCTGATGGGCAGAGGCATCCCAAACCACAGGCACCCCCTTGCAGATTGGGACGTGTGCTTCAGAAGGGCTGCATGATTCTTTTTCGAGGTATACAGATACTTAGGTATTCCAACCTCCTCCCCACAGATCCCAGCTGTTGAACTTGGGCACAAGGTCCCCTACATTTCAAAGGCGCATTCCTTGATTCACCAGGGAATTGACCACCATGACCTCCTCCACTCTTCCAAACTTGCCTCTTTCCCAGAACTAATTTTAAAAACGTTTCTAAAAAAACGGGTTTAAAAAGGAACAAGCCATCCAAATTTAAATGACAGGTGACACATGAAGGCTGGCAGTTTTGGGGGAAGGAAGAATAGGAAATGAAGCTTAGTTCTGGAATGCTGCCTCCCTCTCTATCTGCAGAGGGTAAAAATAAGGTGATGTTGGCCCCATTTAAAAGGGTAGGAAAAGGAGCACAGAATCAAGAGCATGACACCGCCCATCGCCAGACTCCCAGCCTCTCGCCTGGGGCTCTCTGCAATCTGTCTGAGTCTTACCCAGAAAGTCGGCCCAGCACCTCCTCGCAACATACCCATGACGGAATGCCACTGTTCTCAAAGTTATTGAATTCTGAAAGCAACCCTCATCACGAAGGGGAACAGAACACAGTGATTAAACACTTGGACTCTGGAGCCGCATTACCTGGGTTCAAACCCCAGTTACTTCACTTCTCTGTTCCTCACACTCCTTATCCATAAAATGGGGAATAACCATAGCATCCACCTCCCAGAGCTGCCGTGAAGGTTGAACCAGTGGATGCCAGGAAAGACCTGGGCCGGGGCCTGGTGCCTGGTAAGCACCACATAAATTATTCCTTCAACACCTCGGCAGCGATTTTATTGTGAGCCTCTTTTAGATCACTTCCAAAAATGGTAAGTAAGTTTGTCCCCTTTGACCCAGCAATTTCTCTTCTAGAAATCTTAGAAAACACTGAGAGATGATTTATATATGAGGACATTACTCATAACAGTCATAAACTGTCAACTACCTACACCTGTGAACGGGGGAAAAGTTAAATACATCACGTGTGATACATCATATAATAAAAAGTGCAATGAAAATGCTTACACAGAAATGATCATATGAAAAAATGCTCACGCTTAAATTACGTTAAGTTAAAAAGAAATGAAAAAACGAAGCAGGACCCGAAAGTGTAACCCCGGTTTTGTTTCATTTATATACACAGACCAGCACATTTTCAAATAAGTCCGTGCATGCAGAAAAATTTCTCTCTAGAGAGAAATACCCTAAAATGAGAATAGTAATTATTCTTAGATGGTAGAACACCAGGGTTGTTTTAATTTTATTCTTTCTACTTTTGGGGGTTTTCCAGATTTTTTATAAAGAACATGTATTGCTATTAAAATCAGGAAAAAAAAGAAATTAAGAAAAATGTTTTGAGAAGACTGGGCTGGGCAGGTCCTGGCCTGGCAGCAGACAGGCGGGGCCTCACTGAGGAAGGGCCTGCTGCCTGCCTGTGTGTTTTTTCAAGGAAAAGCAGAAATTGTTTTTTTAAGTGAACGCTCCAGATTTCCTAATGTTGACACTAATTAGAAAAATAAATAAATAAGGCGCCAGCCCAGTGGCGTCATGGTTAAGTTCATGCACTCTGTATACGTGGCCCTGGGTTCACAGGTGTGGATCCCAGGCATGGACCTAGTACCACTTGTCAAGCCACACTGTGGCAGCATCCCACAAATTATAGAAGAAGACTGGCACAGATGTTAGCTCAGGGCCAATCTTCCTCAAGCAAAAAGAGGAGGATTGGCAACAATGTTAGCTCAGGGCCAATCTTCCTCACCAAAAAAGAAAACACTGTGAGCCAAACACAGATTGTAGGCCACACTATCTGCAACCCCTGATTTAAACTTTCAATTTTCCCACAAAGTGTGCTAAGTAATTTTAGCTTCGCTACTGTGACTCAAAAAAGAATCTCCTTCACACTTTAGAGAAACAGAACGGCAAGTGGTAAGTGCCAAGGGCCTCAAAATTAAATTATTTAATGTATCTAAAACATCCCAAACATGTAAAAGTACCTAAAAAACAAGACAAAGCAAAGGCCCTCTTCCGTCAACAAATCCGCAATTGGAAAAGAAAACAAAATCGGCCTCAGGTTCAGTTTTTAGTGACCCCTCAACTTTCCTGGACGTTGATCCTCACCCCAACGTTTGTTTGTTTCTTTCTTTTTTCCCTAATATTAGCCCTGAGCTAATGTCTGTTGCCAACTTCTTTTTTTTTCTCCCCAAAGCCCCCAAGTACATAGTTGTATATTCTAGTTGCAGATCCTTCTGGTTGTGCCGTGTGGGACGCCGCCTCAACATGGCCTGATGAGCAGTGCCAGGTCTGCACCCAGGATCTGAACCCGCGAAACCCTGGGCCTTCCGAAGAGGAGCACGTGAACTTAACCACTCTGCCATGGGACTGGCCCCCCAGCCTTTGTTTATTTTACCAAAACCAACCTCTATCCTGAAAAATATCTACGAAACGCTTTTTGAAAAAAAAACAAAAAGAAGCAAGTTAGTCTGTGATATGAAACTGTCAAAGGCTTTAACATTTTTTTCTAGTATTTAGAGGCACTCCGCCAACCCACAAATGTACTTCTCCGTTCAAGGCTAAGGAATGTAGTCAATAAATCAGTGGTGACCTCCCTTGACTGGAATCATTAGCTATAGGATACTATGTTTACGACGTTACGGGCATGTGACCTGTGTAGAGGCATAAAGATTCGCTCTTACGAGAGCACTTGCTTTGATGTCCTGATGTTGCCATCTTGAAATTCTTAATAACTTTTGAACAAGGGGCCCCGGCATTTTCATTTGGCACTGGGCCCCACAAATTATGTAGCTGGTCCTCCAGGACTGGTCCATGTAATACAGATTATCATGATTGTAATTTAGAATTACTTGAGAAATAGATAAATGTGATTCAGAGATAACCCCCAAATTCTGTTTAGAATCTATTTTTATTAAGCAAATATTGTTACAATGGACATGTAAAGATGAAAAAGACCTCTGGAAACCCACACCTCTAAGAAACTAACTGCCTGTAATTTTTCCAGATTCCCTCCCTGTTCTTGATTGCAGATACATTCCAAATTTTACACAGTTGCAACCGCTATCAGATGACACATAGTTATCCTTTTCCGTGGTTGCCTAATTGCTTAACCACAAGTTAACATGACACAATTTGCCACTTTCCTGCTGCTGCACTTCACTTCAATGAATATCTGCATGAATACAAGTTTTGTTTTGTTTTGTTTTCCTGATGGGTGGTTGCATTATCTGCTTAGGCTAAAAGTAATATGGACATTTCTATGACCCCAAAAGTGGAGTAGAATGACTTCCCAGGAGGGCTGTGTGAACAGATCCTGATCCAGCACTGTATCCATCAACCACATCCTCTCAAGCACGGAGCATCACCATTTATTTCTTTAAATGTTTAATTAGTAATGTAAAAGACTTAGCCAATAATTTTTTTTTTTTGAGGAAGATTAGCCCTGTGCTAACATCTGCTGCCAATCCTCCTCTTTTTTTGCTGAGGAAGACTGGCCCTGAGCTAACATCCATGCCCATCTTCCTCTATTTTATACGTGGGACGCCTACCACAGCATGGCGTGCCAAGTGGTGCCATGTCCGCACCCGGGATCCGAACCGGGGAACCCCGGGCCACCGAAGTGGAACGTGTGCACTTAACTGCTGCACCACTGGGCCGGCCCCTTAGCCAATAATTTTAACTTAGTCTTCGTGAACCTATTTAAGAAGATAAACAAGTAATAATTAAGCACTGGGTTTTGCCTTTCTTCCTCCTTTATGTGTTTGTACTGCAAATCAAGCGACAGCAAACAGTGAACACTCTGAAAAGGAGGTGAGAGAGAGAACGAGGGGCTAGAAGAATATGCAAAATGGAGAACCCGGGTAGAAGCTGAGAATTAATTGTAACTAAATGAACAAATTCCTTCTGAGGCCAAATTTGGCCTATCAGGTTACATAAACCAGATTTTTAAAGCTGAAGAAGACGAAGACTAAAAGCTACCTCCTGCCCTTTCAAGACAGGAAGCCCTCTTATATAACCTTCTCCTGAAACCAAGGAGAGAATACACTCGTGCCGAGCTAAGAGGTCATGTGGTTAGGCAGCTGGTTCTCCGACAGCCAGCGCCACTAAAGCCTTCGAATGAGTGGGAGGTTGTGAAATCTCTCTCCTTGGAGATTTTGAAAGTATGAGAGAAGCATCTGCTTCCCATGAATTTGCTTACAATCCTGCCAAGAGGCAGTGACGAGCAGCGGGCCCAGGGTTCCACAACGACTCCCCCACAGCTCCCAGGAAGGACAACGACAGAAACATCCGGCTTACTATTTAAACTGCACGTGGTAGACCACCGGCCCCGTGCCATTGCCAGGGGGCACCGGCTCCCAGCTCAGAAGCTGCTCAGCGTTGTAGAGGCGAATCTTCGGGTTTTGGGGAGCAGGCAGCTGGGAAAGAGAGTCTTGAAAGGGACAGAGAATAAGAGAAGAGGGGAAGAGGCAGGTGACAAAGGGGGAGTCAAAAGGAGAAAAATCAATTACAACAATGTTTCAATGCATACTACCCAACAATTCACACAACTCGCCTTTCGTGAAAGCGCAGAGATGTTATTACGTGTTCTCCCCAGCACATCCCCAGAGCCCACCTTTGACTGAAGATGGCACCATCGACACAGCCCATGGAGAAAGAGGGGATTGCGGCTTCCTTTCCACTGGATGGTCCAGTTCATATGAACAGCCCCCGGGGGGCCAGAGTCTGGCCGGACTAGAAAGCCTGTTCCACTTTTAGTACGTGCATGTGCCTGGGGTGTGGTGAAGACTCAACTGGTGGCCATGTGACAGGCATTAGGCCCAGCCTTAGTACCAAGGGACTGTTTGTAAACCTCACACACACATGCATGCACGCACGCGCGCACACCCCAAAGCAGGCGTGCAAAGTCCAAAGGCACATGAGAGGGTGAGACCTGTCTTCTGGGCTTCACCAGAGTTGCTGTGTTTCTCCAGGACCCCCAGCACCAAAATCACTGAGGTCCTGGTTAAAATGCAGAGCCCCAGACCCCACCCCAGACCAGGAATCTGCATTTTCAACACGCTCCCCAGCTGATTATTATGCACATTAAAGTTTGAGAACTATAGACAACAAAAGAACACCCTCCCCCGAGAACCCCGACAAACATCAGAATCCCCCTCCCTGGGGAGACCTGAAAAACACAACCTGATCCCCCTCCACCCCAAGCAGATGCTTCACAGGACCGGGCTAGGGACTGACTGCAAGTGTGGAACCTTTTCTCCAGGAAGAAAGCACGATAATGATAAAACTTTCTCTGAGACTGAAAGATTAACGAGAAGGTAGAAAGAAAAGCTTGAAAAACATGCTGTCCCAGGATGCACAGCAGGAAATTCAAACCACACCTTCTCAGTCAACGCATCCAGTCTTGAAGAATGGTGCCTGGGTTACCCTACCACCTGGACCACCAGCTCTTCTTCTGAAAGACAGATGCACTAGCAAAGCCTGTGGCCACTTGGTTGCTTACAAAATGCCATCATCTCCCCATCTACGAGCTGGGGTGCACCTTCATTCCAGATCTTTATTTGACCAGCTAACCAGCACTCCTCCCAATTCATACCTGGCCTCCTGAAAGCCAGGGCCTAAGGCAGACAGACAGACAGGCGCAGTGTGGCGGCCGGCCGCTCTCCTGGGAGGCCCAGCCCGCGCACACCGGCTGCTACGGCACAGCGGATCCCAAAACCAAGCTGAGAACTGAAGGCCTGCTTCTAGGGAGGCTGTGGAGCGCCTTGGTTGGGGCTGGGCACCCATCAAAGAATCTTAGAGACCTCCTTTTACCGCCTGTATGAGTTTCTAGTTGATGCTGAATGAAATTACCACAAATTTAGCGGCTTAAAACCACTCAGATTTATGCTCTTACAGTTCTGGAAGTTTGAAATAGTTCTCACTGGGCGAAAGTCAAGGAGTTGGCAGGGCCGTGTTCCTTCTGGAGGCTCCAGGGGAGACTGTGTGTCCTCGCCTTTTCCAGCTTCTAGAAGCTGCTGACATTCTTTGGCTCGTGGCCCCTTCCTCCAGCAACGCTGGGCGGAGGCCTTCTTGTGCTGGCCATCTCTCTGGTTCTGATTCTTCCGCCTCCCTCTTCCATCCGGAAGGACCCACGTGGTTACACCGAGCCCACACAGGCCAAAAGTCCAGGATAATCTCCCCAACTCAGGATCCTTAATTTACTCACTTCTGCAAAGTCCCTTTTGCCATGTAAGGTGACACAATGACAGGTGCCAGGGATTAGCACGTGGGCCTCTTTGGGGACCATCATTCTGCCTGCCACAGTGGCCACTTGGTTACTCACAGAATGCCAGCATCTCCACATCTGGCCATCTCTAGGGAGGAGCCAGTAGGAATTCCCTCTCCCCAGTCTCGACATGCAGCTAAGAAAGGAAGCCCCAAGGGGCCAGCGAGGAAGGACAGGCTTCCACCCCAACCGCCGTGTGGACCAGAAGAAACACTTCCCTGTAAAAGCTGGAGCCTACAGACTTTCACTTTCTTCGGCTTTCATCTTACTGAGGTGTGGGAGAGAGCACCGGCGGTTTTGATCTGATATTTAAGTTTCTTGGAATCCCCTCTCTCACCACATGCAGAGAAGAAAACAAGTCTTCGTACTGTGGATTCCACAGTGAAGTGCCACAGGCTGCCTACTTACTAACAACCACCTTACACGGGTGCCCTCCGCACCTCTCGGAAGGCCGGGCCCCCAACGGCCTCACACCCCTTAGTCCGGCCCACATGGCCTCCCCTGCTCCTGAGAAATCTTTACTTCTCTCCATGGAGCTTTTCAGCCGAGTCCTGGGTTTACCCCACAGTGGTCAGGAGCCTGGATTCCAGGACTAGACCCCCAGGGTTCAAATCCACCCGCTCCTTGTGCGACCTTGGGCAAGTGGTTTAGCCCCTTTGTGCCTCGCTGTTTCATCTGTCTGAGGGGAATGACAACAGTACAGACGTCAGAGGGCTGTTACGAGGAAGGAACGGGTTGATCTTTCCTGCAGTGCTGAGAACAGTGTGAGCACCGTGGGATCGCCGCCTCTGCTCGCTGCTGGCAGCTGTCCGACAGTCCCCCCCCAGACCCCAGTGTGGTGAGCTCTAGGAAGGCCGGCGGTGTCAGATCTGGGGGCTCTTTCACCCCCTGTGCCTGGAACAGTAAGCACTCAAGCTCTGGTGAATGAGCGGCCTGCAGCCCAGCAGTCTGCTCTTCTGCAGATGATGTCACCTCTTTGCTGCGTCCTCAGCTTGCATTTGTCTGCTCAAAACCCATGCAAAGCTCAGGCTCTCTTTTCCCTCCCCGGCTTTATGCGTGAGTCCCTCCTTTGTCTCTGGTCCCAGAGGCCAGCGCAGGAGTGGGTGGACAACTCTGGGCCATGGACTTAGCTGGTTGGCTCTGAACAGTCAATATACCTGGGCCATGGCACCTGCTGTCTACAGTGTTGACAAAGGCTTGGTGGGAAGAGAACAGGATTTATGGACAAAGGGCTTTAGCTGGAATCCTGCTCCCGCCATCTCTAACCACAGGATCCTGCCCAAACCCCACCCGGGCCTCAGTTTCGTCATGAATAACGAAAATGACACTATCCCTCTCGGACTTGCAGTGAGGGGCAAACGCAAGAGCGTGAATGGAAGGTGAACCGACAGAGCTGCTGAAGTGTGATTTTTAAGACGTGACAACTTCAGGCTGTCCTCATTCCTCAGGAACGGCTGCTTCTGCAGGTGGCAAGCGGCAGCCAGTGACCCAGACCCCGCCTTCAGTGACCACCAGCAGGGTGCCCAGCCCTGTGCTGAGCACTGTATTCGATGGTCTGACCCAGTTGAAGGCAGAAGAGTGGCCCCCAAAGACGTCTGTGTCCTGTGCATATGTCAGCTTACATGGCAAAAGGGAATTAAGGTTGCAGACGAAATGTAGGTACCTCATCAGAAGACCTTAAAATAGGGAGATTATCCTGGGATGTTTGGGTGGACCCAATGTCATCACGAGGTTGTTTCTCTAGAAGCTGGAAAAGGCAAGGACATAATTCTCCTCCTAGAACCTAGAAAGGAATGCATCCGTACTGCTACCTTGATTTTAGCACAGTGAAATCTGCATCCGACTTCTGAGCTCCAGAACTGTAAGATAAGAAATTTGTGGTGTTTTGAGGCACTAAGCTGGTGGTGATTTACACAGCAACAACAGGAAACTATGACAGTCCCCAGTGGTAGACACCAGGGCTTCAACGACAACCCCAGCTCCTATAAAGATAAAAGTTCAGTCTCAAGTCGGGGGTACAAAGCCCCACTCTACCTTCCTTCTCCATGGTCTTTGGGGCAATGATGCATAACTATTAATGGTAAGAAGAGATAACCTACATATCAGCCATGCAAAGTGTGTCCTCTGCACCTCTCAACCACAGCTCCTTCTGTTCCGCCTTCCTGCCCCAACCCTCCACTTCTGATCCATCCTGGATCCAGATGTTTAAGATTTTATACATACTTAAGAATAGGCTACCTGGGTCTTAACAGCACAGTTTGATTAACATACATCACATATAAATAATAAAGTAAAGTACAATTAATATTAAAATTAATCATTTAATCTTGACAACTGAAGACCTTTCTGGATCTTTCCTTGAATGGGGCATTATGATGAACATCAGTGATGTTCATCCCCCTTCAGGTGAGAAGTCTAAAAAACATTGCCTGGGTCCTCAGTGATAACCAGGAAGTTGCTCTCTTCAATAAACACTGAACATCAGCTTATTTACCTGGACCATTTGTCTCTTCCTATGAAGGACGGTTTTGTTTCCTTGAGGATGATTGGGGCTATTACCTACTTCAAAAGAATGGTTGAGGAGATTAAGATGGATATGTATACATACGTACTTAGCACCTTGTCTGACCTAGCAGAGTGGCCCCATAAATGGGAGCTATTAGGATCATTGATAGAATTTGCCCCAAAGCACTCCAGCTATTTAGTGGTTTCAACTGTCGGGATTATGGACAACAGGAGTTACTTAATGTACATTCATTTGCAATGGTTTTTATTTTGCTGGGGATTTCCCGTCTTTCTCAGGGGTCTCTAAGCACTTTAGAAACTTTGGATGTTTAAGTCAGCAAATCATAGTAATAAAATTCTGTGGCACAAGTACAGATCTAATCCAAATTAAGCAGCAGCTATGACAATTACAAATAGAAGCATTAATTCTTCAACACTCAGGGAATTAAATTAAAGAGTCCATTGACTTGCCACACTTTAGTGCTGGCGATGAGTTTTCTACCTAAAGCACATGGCCACCACTTAAAGCATTGCTCCAAACTGGGTCTGGTCCGATATCTTACATATGTTATCTTTATACCAACTCTAAGTGGTAGATATTATAAATCTCCCTTTTAAAAATTCGTTTCCAATACTCTAATTTTTTTTCTCTGATCATAAAAGCAATGTCATGATTATTGAAGGACACATGTAAATTATGGAAAAGTGTGGAAACTTATCTACTGCCCATTTACTATGTACTCATCCTTAATATTTTCACTTTGTGTTTTTTTTTATGATTAACATATTTTTGTGATTTTTTTTTTTTTGGCAGGGAAAGACTCGCCCTGAGCTAACATCTGTTGCCAATCTTCTTCTTTTTTCCTCTCTTCTCCCCAAAGCCTCAGTGCGTGGTTGTGGATCCTAGTCCTTCTAGTTCTTCTGTGTGAGCTGCTGCCACAGCACGGCTACTGGGAGATGGATGGTGTGGTTCTGCAACCAGGGAAGGGAACCCGGCTGCTGAAGTGGGAGTGCCAAACTTTAACCACCAGGCCACCAGGGCTGGCTCATTCACTTTGTGTTTTGACTAACAAACAGCTTCTCTTTAAAATGTCCCAGTTAGTTTTCTAATTGTTTATTATGAAAAAATTTCAAATAGTCACAAAAATAAAGACTAGTATAATGTGGTGCTGCTTTTCAAAGCATCTATGGTGAAGGGCCAGTTCGTTTCCACTGCATCACACAGACCCAACTTCTATAGAATACAATAAAAGACAATTACTAGAAAGATGGACATGCCCTTGGGTGTTGCGGCCATGTTGAACTGCAAAGTTTCTAAACACTTCTGCAGTCTTTGGACTCATAGCAGACAAGTCACAAACAGTTGACAGACCACCATTAGTCAGGAACAGCACTAGTATATAAAGTACCACCACTTCCCCATCACCGATCTTAGGCAATTACCAACATTTTGCCAATCCCCAAATCTCATTTGAAGGAAGCCTGGGGGGACCTGGAGGAGGCCCAGGGAGATCTTAAGGAGGCCCAGGGAGCGGATGGACATAGGCTGCTCAAGACCTGAAGCTGGGGAGGGGTAGAGTCAGGGTTCAAAGCCAGCTGTCTGACTCCCATGGGAAAACAGTTAACCGTTTAGCCAGGAGCACATCCTGAGACGCAGGGCTCCCCTTACCAAGGAGCTATGGAATTTAAGAGCCTTTGCAAGGGATGCTGGTCAAGGAAACAAACCCAAACACCTTGAGACTTCAAATGGGAGGAAACTTCTAAATTCTTGAGACTAAGTGCTACCCAACCTATGACATCAGTCTCTCCGTGGGAAAGAAGCCAGCAAAACACAAACACATTTACATACACAGAATGTTCTCCTACCTACACCACAGTCACTGATACTTTTTTTCTTTTCTTTTAGTCTCGATATTTGGCTCATAAGTATAGTCAGTTAGTATCAGAAGTAAAGAGGCTGAGAACCCATAAGGGGCTCTCCAGATGCGAGCAGAGCTGGGATCACAAATCTGGTTTGGCTAAACCCCTTCCACTAAACAACTGGGAGTGTGGATATTTCTGGGTCCTGCTCTGGGTGCTGCCCCCACCCCCACCCCCACTCCATCGATCTGATCCTGGGGAACCGACCACCTGGATTTCACAACCACTATCAAACACAACCAGGCCACTGTGAGACAGTCACGGTCACACCTCCAGGGCGGAGGTCCCTGCCGGTGGCTGACCTCCGTAGCACGAAGCTGCAGAGTAGACAGGCCTGGGTCCCGTCTGCAGCTCAGGCCACTGGGGAGGACACGTCAGGCAGAGGCTAGATCAGTCAGGCCGGGATGAACAATCTGTGGCCGGCAGAAGCACCCCTTTCCCGAGCCCTGGATTCGGTTTTCCCTTTGCTCGTTTTGGGAAATTCAAAGAAGTCGACCGCACTCAATTATAGGGTTCGGGGGCGCGGGGGCGGGAGAAGAGGAGCAGCAGTGTGTCCAGATTCATGCGGGGGCAGAGTGAGCGTCTCCTTCCTGAGAAGAGTGACCCAGGGATCAGGAGGCCGGGAGGGGTGACATTCGTCCCGCGCCTCCTCCTGGCCGCCGGCTCCCGGCCCAGGGACTGCCTGGAATTCCCCACCGTCCACCCCGCACCCGCCTCGAGCTCCTCGCCAGCTCCCCCTCCACGCAGGCCCTCACGGATCCCACTGGCTAAGCACCCCCACATGCTGCAAGCACCCGCAGACCCCAGCCGCTGCGGACACCCCGTGTACCCCTAACCGATCGGGGCTCCCCGTGGATCCCCCACCCTCTCCGGGCTCCCAGGGGAACCCACCCGATCGGGGTACCCCTGCAGATCCTCAACCGATCGGGGCCCCTCGCGGACTCCCACCCGCGGCGACGACGCCCCCGTCGGCCTGGGGGGCCCAGGCCGGGCTTACCTGCCGGGGGCGCTGCAGCGCCGCAGCCGCCGAGCAGCAGCAGCAGCAGCGGCGGTGGCGGCGGCCGCATGGCCCGGGGCTCTGGGCGCCGCAGGCTCGCTGGCGACTCCGGGCGCGGCCCGGCGCCGGCGCGGGGTCCGCCGAGCCGCTCACGCCGCCGCCTCGGCGGCCATGGCTTCGCAGGCCGCGCGGGGCCCGCCTCTTCCCGAGCGGGGTGGCGGCGCGTCCCCAGCGGCCAGGGAGCCGCGCTCGGCCGCCGCCCCCAGGCCGGCCCCGCCCCGCCCTCTCGGAGTGGCCGCCGCGCCCCGCCCGCCGCAGCCGCCGCGGGGACTTTCCCCGGCCCCCCCCACCACCGGGGACGGCGCTCCCGGGAACCGCGCCCCGGGGGCCCCGCGCTCCCCCGGCTCCTGCGCGCCCCCGGGCCGCCTCCCTGAGCGCGGAGCCGGCCGGCCGGGCCAGCACGGAGTTGGGGCGCCGAGGGAGCCCCGCAGACCGCCCCCCCCCGGGGCCTGCGACCCTTCTGGAAAGACCCCGCGAAACCCAAGGCCCGGGGTGGGCCGCGCGCCCAGCCCCGAGGCCCCCACCCCAAGCCGACCCCTCCGCTCCCGCTGCTCCCGACCCCGGGGTCGCCCAATTCCAGGATCTTTCGCTTGAGTTTAAACTTTGGCTTTTTTAATAGCCTCTGAAGTACGTATTAAGCTTTTAGCCCCTCTTTGCAGACAGGTTCCTGGGGTGGAGTGGTCAGAAAGGCCTGGGTAGAGGAAGGAGTGGGGCTTGGGCACAGGGCGATGCGGAGGGAAGTAGAGAAACGGCCCCCATTTCATAATGGGGTGTGGGGTTGGCCGCGACACAGACTGCGAGGCGTAGGAGGAAGTCACCCCGGGAGCGGGGGCGAGTGGGGGGGGGGTGGAAGCGAGGGGGGAGGGGGAGTGGAGGGGGAAAGGGGAGCGCGGGGTGGGGGGGGCGTCGTGTGGGGGAGGGGCGCTGCTCTCCGAGCCGAACCTGCGCTGTTTCCAGTGTGATGCCCGAAGGAGGATCTGAGGCTGCTCGGTTCTGCCACGAGAAGCGGTAAACCCAGCTCCGCGCGGAAAGAAGTGGGCAAAGACGGGAATGAGCGCGGGGAGAGCACGAAGTGCAGAACAGGGTGATCAGGGCGCAACTGGGAACCCGCGGGGGCGGGTTCGCGACAGAGTGTTTAGCAATACAGAAGGTTACTCTGGGACTTCTTGCCTTCTATTTCCCTTTTATAGAATTGTTTGGAAATTGGCCACCATTGTAACAAATACGTGATGAACTCTCTAGCAGTTATTTGAATGATACTTGGAGTCAGTTTCTCAAGACATGGAGCCATGTGTATATGTTAAGAAAAAAGCAGGATATAAATCAGAATCTTTGCAAAAATGATGCATTGAAAATGACTGGAGGAAACATGCCAAAACACTCACATGAAATAGGTAGTGGGATTATGAATGATAACAGTTTTCTTTTTTATACTTTTCTCTTCCCCCCCCCCCCCCCCGCAATGGGCATATTTTACTGTTATAATCAGGAAAAAAAAGCATGTTGAAGAAAGGACAACCGTGCGCCGGTCTCAGCGCAGCCAGGAGGGCTCGTGACCTCTCTCGAGGTGGAGTTTTCAGGGGCAGTGACAGTGAAGCCTGTGGTCTTTGAGGAGGATGGTGACACTCCTAGGGGGCTGCTTATTTCACCCCAGCTGGAGAACTGCTTGCAAAACTCCTCTCTGCTGAAACTTAGAGGGCTTCTTTTCCTTACAGAAGTCCTTGGCAGAGTGCTAAAAGGAGCATGCCCAGTTTGGGACTTGGGTAGGTATCCTGCTGTCACACAATATCCCCAAAGCCAGTAACTGTCCCCCCACTGCAGAGCAGCTCACCATGGAAAAGCCAGTTTTCAGGGGCTGGCATTGCCATTTTCCTGTTCCTTCCGACTGGAAGACTTATGAAGTCACGGATAGATGACGCTGACTTCCATCGAGATTCTCCATCTGAAAAGAACAGGAAGCCAGTCTCGGTAGTTCTTGTGAAGGATGTCTATCATCCACTGCCCTCTGTCTGGTTCCGTTTGCACCCCACGTATCATCATGCAACACCTCGATTATTGCATGTAACCTTGTGAGTCCCCTTCTGCAGCTTCCACCTTGGAGAATTATTGTGAAACTACTGAAAGCTTAAACCTCAGAGGCCCTCGCTTGCACAAGCCGTGGAAGGGGCAGCTGGCGCTGCGTTCACAGGGTCATATGCTTTTATGAAATCTGCAGAGTAAGAGATTTCACCCACAGTGATTAAGACCTCTGTCTCTTTCCTCTCCGACTTCTCCTTTAACATACTTCTCTTGGCGGGTGGTGTTGGGGTGGCTCTGGCGTTTTTGAGGCATGTCTTGACATCAACAACGAATTGCGAAGTTAAAAGAAACTTTTCTAAACTGTCAATAATAAGAAACATTTTGATAAATCATTCTAGAGGAAAGACTGAATTCACTTTCTATAGAGAATATTACAAAAGGTTGCGGTAAGTAGACGTACACATCACACAGTCAAAGATGTAGGTAAAAAAGTATTAGAGTCAGGCTGTTAGCTAATACAAATAGTATTTTATTTTTCAACAATTTGTAACTTCTTGTGATTTGTTTTCTCATTTTAGATAAATACGCACTTTTGAACCTAGTTCTATATTCTTCGTTATGTATTCTTTAACAAGGAGGGCTCCCCCATGTTATATAAACTTCAGCCTTAAAAACCCGAATCACCCCATCTCTTTCCATTAATTTGCTACCTTCCAACCAGTTGATCGTCCCTAGATATTTTCCTCATGCTGATAATCTAGAGGTGCTCCCCTCCCCTCCCTCAGGAGGGTGGATGACGGGCGGCAGAGAGAAACCAACATTGGTTGATGGCCAGTGGGGCTTCTACCTGTGTTATGCCACTCAGTCCGCACAGCTAGGGGGGTTATAACTGCCATTTCACAGATGAGGAGACCCAGGCCCAGAGAGTTAGGTGACTAGCCCCGTGGAGGCCCAGAGAGTTAGGTGACTAGCCCCGTGGTGGATTTGTACCGTGTCATTTTACGAAGCCGTAACTGCGTTTTCTAGCATTCCCCTCCTTGCATAGTTCTGGTTAGCATGGGCCTGGGAAGTAGGGTTTGGTACAAGATTTGAAAGGCAGCAGTGAAGGGGCAGCCATAGTGCTTTACTCTGGGGAGGCTGGGGCAGGACGTAGGGCCCTGCTGTGGTTCATAATGTCGTGGCTGATGTGCTGGCATCCTGGATGGCTGGGACCGCAGCCAGGCCGGAGGCTCCTCCAGCTCCTGCTGGATCCTCTGCTTCAGCTTCCCTGTCACGTGGGCCAGGTGTGCGTTTAGCTCCGTGACAAAGGGCGCCAGCTTTTCCTGCAGGACAGTCACGCTGTTGGAGGCCTGGAGATGATGCGAGACTGACGCGGTTCCAGCTTGTTCCTGCATGTGCTGCCTCGCATCCACCTTCTCTTCCCGCCCTGAGAACTTCGGACTCCAGTCCCAGACGGGAAAAACAGTCTCACGTAGACTGTGTAGCCAACCCCTGTGACTGCTTTAATGGCAAATTCCTCTCTCTCTCTCACACACGCACACATCTCATGCTGGTTCTGCTTCTCTGATCCAAACCTGGCTGACCATACCCCCAAATCACACAGCAAACAAGTGCTGAGCTGGTCCCATCTGATTCCAAAGCCCCTTGCATCTCACACCAAACTTCTCATCCTGCCATTTCAGTTTTCCCTAATCAGGCCCGGCTCTACCTGCCCGATCATACTTTCTGTGGCGCCCCAACAAGACCTGCCATCCCACCAGGGAGTCTTTGAAGATGTCCTTCGAGAAGTTCACATATGTGTTGTGTTACTTCTCTCCCGACACTGTCCGCCCCACTTGTGCGCCCCTCTTCTTTCTGTCGCCTCTCACCCTCTTCCCCCCTCCCCACACCCACAATCTAAATTCTAAACTCCCTGTCTTGCCTGAGCTTCCACTTCCGGAGAGCTTTGTTGCCTTCCCTGATTACCGTCTCCCACTCTTCGATGCCATCTTAGTCAGCGCTGATCTCTGATCTCAGCGACACCCCCAAAGTGTAGGTGGGTGAGTGTTCCCCACAGAGTCAAACCCAGCAGCAAAAGCTGTGAACGCGGAGGAGGCCGGGAGCATTGGCTAGCGCGGCCTTGATTGGGTGTCCTCTGTTCCAAGAAATTCCAGCAGCAAGGTCAGAGAGATTAGCACGTAAGTAGAAGACAAATTCACCACAGGTCTCCAGTCACTGGGCCCCGTCTTCTCGCTCTGTCTGTCCCAGGCCAGTGTCCTCCTTTCATCTCCCTGCAGTTGTCTCATTTCTGCTTCCCCAGTGGGGCCACCATAAACCTCATTCCAAAGATACGTACTCTTTTCTCCTCTACTTCCTCCTATGAGGGACTTTTGTAAGAGTAACTGTTACAAAATGGGACCTTCTGCATTTCATTCCTCTGTCAAACAGGGAAGGGATAATATCCTGAAATTTGGCAGGGGGAAGAAAGAACAGGCAGAGGGGAAGACATTTTACTGGTCCTCTTAACCCCCTTAAAAAGAGACAGCATGCCTACATTTTAGGTAAATGGCAAAGGTTTAATATTTCTGACCCTGGTCAGTCCCCTGGAAAAGCCCCAGAATCCAGGGCCAGGCCTTCGGGAAGCTGCCCGTGCGAACGGGAAGGGACGGGCTTAAGATTTCTTCAGGCAGGATTTGTAATTCAGAGAAACTCAGACCGATCTCTGTTTTCTGGAAAGATTAAGATCATATCATCATCCTTCTGTGTTTGAATTTGTCATCTGAGGCCTGTAGGCTTCCAGGAGAAACCTAGCAGGTTGGAGGAGAATAAAGGAAGTTCAGTAACAGCCTCAGGCTAGGCGGGGCCAGGAGGCATCAGACAAGGCATCTGATGAATCATCAAAAGCCCCATCAGCAAACGAGGTGGGAGTGGGCTATGCCCCACCCTCCGATAAGAATAGGTATCATTTATTGAGACCCCACCGTACGTCACCCCTCCATCCTCATAACAGACCTGTGAGGGAGGGGCAGTGGTTAATTGTCTTGTTTTCTGACCACTCAGCACCTCTTGAATACCCTTGGTATATATGTGGAATTTTCAGCCTTATGAGTACTGCCCTTTCCAGAAAACTCCATTTCCCAGCCTCCTTTGCAGCCACATTACTTAGCCTGTGCCAAGCCTCCTTCCACGATAAATCTTCTCTTGGCCAAAGTTATGAAAAATTTCACCTCCAAGAACCACTAGGAAATCGCCTCAGACCCCAATTCTTCAAGAATTTTCATGAGGGAAATCAGCCCCATATAACCCAAAGAATTTTAAGTTACTTATCCTAAAAGTTACAAACACTTATTATTCTAACCCTCTTTGCAGACATATATATGAATATCCTTTCAAATATATTCTTTACCTTGTTTATTGTGATTCCCTTTATTTTCAAAATATATATTTGAATCTTTTTTTCCAGACATGTTTTCTAATTTGATTACTATTGTTAGCGAGCGAGGGGCTTGCCCTGCTCTCCGAGATCTGAGTCAATTAATCACAATGAGGTAGAGACTGAGAGAGGAAGCTTTAATTTGATTAGCTGGCATAATCGGAAGATGGGTGACTAATGTCTCAAAAAACCCATCTTGAAGAATTACAGGATCTGAGGTAGTTATATAGGGGAAACGGGCAGTAAGGTAGGGGTTTAGAAATGTCGGCCTTCAGGCACGACAGACTCCAGGGGTCCCTCATTGTTCTTTTCTTCTGTCAGTGATGATAAATATCCTACAGGTGTTCCTTCTTCCTGGTGGCCTTCTTATCCCTTGGGAAAATTTGTAAGATTGTTAAGAACAAAGTATGAGAGTCCCTCGGCAGGGGTATGTGCACAGGATCAGAACCAGAAAATCATGAAAGCGTGTAGCAATTTATAATGATCGTACGCTAGAAGGGTTATAACTAGGAAAGGGTCGTTCAGGGTAACAAGATGGCCTCACTTATGTTCACTTACACTATTACTCTTCCTGTCTGGAAAATGTATACCAGAACCTGTTGTCAAATGTATACCATGGGTTTGTTTACCTGGGAGAACAAGGGCCTTCCTTCCATGTGTGTGTATGCACACACGCGTGTGTACATGTCTTGGAGGAGTGTTATGGACTGAATGTCTTCCCCCCAAAGGAAATCTTGCAATGGTATTTGGAGGTGGGGCCTTGGGGAGGTAATTATGGTTAGATGAGGTCATGAGGGTGGGGCCCTCGTGATGGGATTAGTGGCGTTCTGCAAGCCAGGAAGAGAGCTTGCGCCATGCTGGCCACCTGCTCTCAGACTTCCAGCCCCGGAACTGCGAGAAAGTAAATTTGGGTTGTGTAAGCCACCTGGTCTATGGTATTTCATCATGGCAGCCAAGCTGACTAAGACCAGGAGTCTTGATCTCTGCCTACGCCAATGTGTAAAAAAGACTCGTAAAACAGAGGTGTTAGGAACCAAAGTGAAAACGTCACCTGGCTTCCACCTGATGGATGTTCCTCTCACTTCGTGGAGATCGTTTAGGGAACAGCGGTAGTCACATTTTGGAAAGTTTGGGCTTGAACCGCCACAACACAACCAACCTGTGGGAACTCAGTCCCGGGCAGTGCAGTTCCTGTTCTGCAGCCATTCAGAAGTCGCCAGTCAGCGTTTGTGGTGGCACAACCGCATTGCCACATTGAGGGGGTACAATTCCAGGCACAAGTAAAGAAACTTGATGTTTTAACTCACTCGGGAAGCCTGACTAGGGACAAACGAATGACTTCTCCGGGGCTCTGTGAATTGTTGAGACCACTCTGGGGGGCCTCCATTCCTTCCATCAGAGACTCCCAGTGATGGGGGGACCCAGGCTGGGGGCCCTCAGCTCAGAGATGGGTGATCCAGCAGCCCTGCTGTCAATGTGCCCTGTGGAGGCCTGCCTGGGCCCCCCTGTTCTTGGGGACTGTGTGAGTTTCCTCTGCTGCTGTAACAAATGACCACAAATTTAGTGGCTTAAACAAAAATGCATTATCTTACCGTTCTAGAAGTCAGAAGTCCAAAATGGGTTGGCAGGACTGTGTTCCTTCTTGAGACTCGGACAGAATCCATTTCCTTGCCTTTCCCCACTTCTAGAGGCTGCCTGCATTCCTTAGCTCGTGGGCCCTTCCTCCATCTTCAAGCCAGCAGTGGAGTGTCTTCAACTCTCAGTCTCTTTCTGATCTCTGCTTCTGTCATTGCATCTCTTTTTCTTTTCCTTTTTTAAAACGTGCGATATAATTGACATATTATATTAGTTTCAGGTGTACAACATAATGATGCGATACTTGTATATACTGTGAAATGATCTCCACAGTAAGTCTGGTTAGCATCCATCACCACACATAGTTACAATTTTTTTTCTTGTGATGAGAACTTTAGGATCTATTCTTTTAGCAACTTTCAAGTAAACGGTACAGTGTTATTAACTCTAGTTGCCATGCTGTATGTTACATCCCCAGGACTTATTTATTTTATAATTGGAAATTTGGACCTTTGGACACCCTTTGCCCATTTCATCCACACCCACCCCCTGCCTCTGGCAGCCACCAGGCTCTTCTCTGTATTTATGAGCTCTTTTTGTTTTGTTTGTTTAGATTCCACATAGAAGTGAGATCATACGGTATTTGTCTTTCTGTGTCTTATTTCACTTAGCATAATTCCCTTGAGGTCCATCCATGTTGCAGCAAATGGTAAGATTTCCTTTTGATGGCTGAATAATATTCCATTGTATGTATATATACCACATTTTCTTTATCCATTCATCCATTCATGGAAGCACCTCCTTTTTTGACCCTCCTGCCACCCTCTTCCCTTATGGGGACCCTTATGCTTGCATTGGGCCCACCTAGATAATCCAGGATAATCTCCCCATCTTAAGAGCTTTATCTTCATCACATCTGCAAAGTCCTTTTCACCAAGCAAAGTAACATATTCACAGATGTGGGGGGATTAGGACGTGGGCATCTTGGGAGCCATCATTCAGCCCTCCACAGGGGCTGCACAGGCTGACACCAGACAGGTGGGGGCTGCTCTCCACACCTCTACCTTGGGCTCTTGAACCCCCTCAGTCTCGCACTGTCCGCTCAGCCGGCACACACACCTCCGAAGCCTGGTCTCCCTAGGCTGGCCACTACACCAACACACCTTCTCTCTCAAAAGCTGCAGGGTGTGGCCCTTCCAGGGCAACACTCCCTGGAGCTGGCCTTCATCCTCTTCTTGTTAAATTCAGTGCATTGTTAACTTGGCTGGTGCAAAAGCCTACCTTATGAAAGAGCAGACAGAAGAATGAACATTCCTTTTTGGAGCTTGGGGTTAGGGCAGGTGGGGCAGAAAGGATTTGCTGCTTTTCTTGAGTAATCTGTATAAATTCATTTGTGAACAAGGCTATGACTTTCTGGTTGCAAAAAGGCAGTAGCTGGGCCATGAGCTGGGCGGTGCTGGCTAGTCATCAGGTCTACTGGTGAGTGTGTTAGGGAAGACACAGGTCTGCCCTACTCGGTCTTTCTCCTGTGTGTCACTCTCACACTACTGCTACGTTCACAACACTTCTGACACCAAATGTGTGGGTGACAATGTCTGTGACAGCAGCTGGGTGTCCTACAATTTAACTCAATTCTGGCAATATCCACCTGGAGATGGTGTCAGGTGCCACAGGTTAAGGGCTCAGTCCCACAAGGCCGCCCCCCACTGCAGATGCCAGTCGTAAGTAGTAGGTCCCCAGGTTCCCCACAGTTTCTGTCCAACTGGACTACAAATCGGAGGGTCCCACGACCCCCTCCTCAGCTTCAATTCATTTGCTAGAGTGGCTCACAGAACTCAGGGAAACACATTCACCAGTTCATTGCAGGATATGATAACGGATACAGAGGAACATCTGGGTGAAGAGATATGTGGGGTGAGGTCTGGGAGGGTCCAGAGCACAGGAGCTTCTGTCCCCGTGGAGTTGGGGTGCATCACTCTCTTGGGACATGAATGTGTTCACCAACCCGGAAGCTTTCCGAACCCCACACTGTTGGGATTTTCATGGAGGCTTCCTCACGTAGGCATGATTGATCATTAACTCCATTTCCAACCCTTCTCCCTTCTCAAGAGGATGGGGGGCAGGGCTGAAAATTCCAAGCTTCTGATCACGGCTTGTTCTTTCTAGTGACCAGCCCCCATTGGGAGCCCACCCAGAGTCACCTCATTAGAATAAAAGACACTCCTATCACCCAGGAAGTTACAAGGGTTTCGGAAGCCCTGTGCCAGGAACCTGGGGCAGAGACCAAGACCTATTTTCTATTGCTTCACAGTAGGAAAGAGAGTATCGGAAACAGCAGGTTTCTTCATTTACTTCCTCCTCTCCCAAACAGTTCTTTCTGGGGACACATTCCCCTTGAAAAAGGCTCATGCCAGAGGAGAGACTTCCAGGAAAAGCTGGTGTGTGATGTAATAACCCCAACCGCCTGAATCAACACTCTGGCTTAGCCTGGGCAGTACCTACGAAATACCAGCTGAATCCTACTACGCAATAATAAAAAAACTAATGCCATATCTCGTTCTCGAGAATTCTAAGGGAGCTGAGAATAAGAAATATACTATATGGCTGTTTGTACCATATGCATGTATTATTTTTTAATATAAAGATTCATATATAAAAAAGAATACATGATACAAAATATTAGACAAAAAATTACAGGCCAAGGGCAAATAGATGAATCTAGGAAATTAAGACAGAGAGTGTGTCATGGTGGGGAGGCAGGGTGTCCACAGGTAAATCAAAAGGTCCTATGCATTTACTACAGTCAGCTTCCTGGTAAGCAAAGTAAAAACCAGGCTACGTACCGTCCAAAGGTGCCTAGTACCTGAGGTAAGAGTAGGCAGTTTACAAGCCAGTGCATTTTGCTTCTAGTCTGACTTCTGCTCCAGACAATGGTTCCTTTTCCCTCTGTTGGGCCTTTCATCTGTGGGCTAACTTCAAATGGAGTGTTAATTGATTTGGAACTTCTAAACTTAAACAATGCAAGCTTTCGTGACTGTTTTTTTCCTTGCTATAATAATAGTATTTTTTCATTGCGGTGAATCTATAAAATACAGAAAAATAATAAAGAAGAGAAAACAATTCCCCAATAATCTTACAACCCAGAAATGACCATAGTTTACGTCTTGAAACGGCTAAATTTCTGAGCAGCAATAAAGTGGCGAGGAGGCAGCATGACTTCACCCTTTTTGAGAAGGTTGTAGAAACCACACTCAGGACGGGATAGAAAGGAATCTTTCATTTCTCATATGCTTGAGTTTCATGACTGTGTAAAAATCAGGCTGCCTCTAGTTTCAGGGCGTCTGCAGACACAGTCTTGACTTTGCAAAGCCTAGAACATGACCTGGGCCAGGGAAAAAAGATGTCAGACGCTTCACCGTCACTCTTCAGCAGCGTTCAAGCGTAAGCCTTCAGTTGCCTAACTCCTTCCGTGTAAGTCATGCAAAATCACGGGCATTGTGCAGCAGGCCATTATGTGGCCCTGATTCTCTATTTCGTGGCTGTTAAATGCTTTGTGAACTTCCCTTCTCTAGCAGAGTCTTTAATGTCAACATGAGCTTTCCTTTTTCCTTTGAAACCTCAAACACCATAGTTATGCAACTGACTGTGTGTCCACACAAAACAAATCAAAACAAACCAAACAAACTCATTTAGGTCCATTTATTGGTGAAGGCAAGAACAGAAAGAGTCCAGGGGTTGTGAAGCATGTTTAGAAGGCACAAGGTCATTTTCAATATGGTGTCCTCCTCTCCCTCCTTCCCTTGTTCGTTTCACAAATGTTTACTGAGCACCTGCTTCATGCTAGGCCCTGTTCTGAATGCAACAAACAAAACTCTGAGCTTGTGGAACTTACATTTTAGTGGAGGTGACAGAGGACACCCCGGTCAATGAGTAAACGCAGCATCTCTCATCTTGGATGACAGTGGACGTGCTATGGAGAGGATGATGAGTCAGACTGAGTTCTCCTGGTGTCTGCAGTGGCAGATTCTGCAGGAGCCCCTTCTCTCTCCAATTCCAGTGCTAGGATTAGGTTCCGAGGTGGCTGGATCCTCCATGGGGGAGGTGGGGAACCCCTTGGCAGGAACTGAGGGGGCCCCTCAAGGGGCTGTCCCAGAAAAGCACCAATCCACATGGCTTTTCAGGGTCCCCAACTGGAGCTGTGGGAAATATTAGCTCCAGCACCTGGGAGGTGTTCCCTGAGTGGCAGTTTCTTCCTATTTGTCAAGGGGTCTTACCCTCAGCTCACAGTGCCACCACCTCCCTTGACTTGAGGGAGCCTCTAGCCCTGCCTTGGCCCTCCCAGGACGCTCAGTGGGGAGGGGACCATTGCCTCCTGGCAATGTCCCAGTCAAATACCCAGGGACCCAGGTAAGCGGAAACACCTCCTCTCTCACTGCCCCAGGTGGCGCAGGAGGATCTACGCAACTGAAGCCTCGGAATCCACCTGGACCTTCTCAATCAAGACTGGGGGACACCCTCGTTTCCCAAATGGACATTACTAACTGCCGCATGTGAACAGTCGTAAAGAACTTTGATTTAAATGAAGGCAACACTAGTAAAGAACACATTCTCCTAACACGGAAGTTTTGACCTACCCGAATACTGAAAGAGATGGACCCGCTTACTTTTTTATTTCTCCACAAATGTTTACTGAGCACTCCCCATGTGCCACACAGCGTTCTGGACGCCTGAGATACAGCCGAGACCAAAGCAGGGCAGCTAAACCTAAACTTGAACGCACCCTCGGACTTCAACAATTGAATAATTATCTACGAGGGAAAAAGTGTCATTTAAACAGGAAGCCAGAGAGAAGACTAGCGGGTAAAATTGATTACTGATATACTCTGCACTTCCGGACCCAGATAAATCTTTTCATCAGCAGGAAAAGCGCATCTGCTAAAGCGGTGGGCTCCCCTACGCCTTGGCTTCACAATACTCGGAAACGGGGGCCGTTGAATCATTTTTGCTGCGTTGTCAATTCAAAGCAGGCTCCAGGTCCAGCTTTCCAGGGCTCTAGGGCCGGACAAGGTCCAGGAAATGCGGGGAGGGCCGGCTGGCCTTGAACCTGCGATGAGCATAGCTCACATGCTCATCAACCCATTCCAAGGGGTGGGTCTGCTCTTCCCGGGCCCACTCCTCGTGTCCCTGGCGACCCAGACATCCACATCCGGGTTCTCCCCACGCCCCCTGCCACTCAAGGGCCTGGCTCCACCCGCTGCACCTCCCGACCAGGGGGAAGGGAGGGTTTTTTGTTTCTCTGAGTCTCTCATTTAACGTTCCTTCCCACCTCTGCATGGCCACAGCAGTGCCAACGCCAGGGCAAACGCGCAACAGAAAAGACTGTTTCTATTCCACGAATTAATTCCGTCTTTAGCCCCATCGCTTTAGAAGCAGGTTCATCTTATTCCCAAAAATAAAAACCCTCTGCTCAAGCTCGCATTTAGAGATGCTTGTAATTGGTAGGCACAGGACCCCCACAGGTGACAAGGAAAAAGAACAAGAAAAGATGATAAAGCCGATTATGAGGGGAAGAAAGCACTAGCAAGTGAAATGTGTTTTGTTGTTACTTTTCAAAAGCTACAATAGAAAAGCTGTTGGTTGCCCATGAATTAGAGGTAAAATAAAATATTTTATGTTTGTAAAACACAGCAACTGTGATGGAACATGATTCTCCTTTAGCAACCAATTGTCAGTGGAATCTTTTTATATAAAGTTTATATTTTGGACAATTTTAGATTCACAGAAAAAGTACAAAGTGCAGAGAGTTCTGTGTGTCCCCTACCGTTTCAGCTTCCCTGAGCCTAACGTCTTACATTACTAGGGTGCATTTGTCAAAACGCAGAAACCAATATTGGTCCTTTCATAGTAACTAAACCCCAAACTTCATTTGGATTTCACCAGTTTTCACATTAATGTCCTTTTTCTGTTCCAGGACCCAATCCAGGCTGCCAGCTTACATTGCATTGGATTCTTTTTGAAATGGCACATAGAGGGTTACAAAAAGGGTAGGACTAATTGTATATTATCCTGTTGGTACTATTGAAACCTTCTTTTGAGTTTCGTTTGCTTTTTAAAAATAGACCAAATCGAAAAGACAAACAGGGCCAGCCCTGGTGGCCTCGTGGTTACGTTGGGCATGCTTCACTTTGGTGGCCTGGGTTTGGTTCCCAGGCGTGGACCTACACCACTCGTCTGTCAGTGGCCATGCTCTGGCAGCAGCTCACATCCCAAAAGAGGAAGATTGGCAGCAGATGGTATCTCAGGGCAAATCTTCCTCAGCAAAAA
Organism: Equus przewalskii; assembly: GCF_037783145.1. NCBI lineage: Eukaryota > Metazoa > Chordata > Mammalia > Perissodactyla > Equidae > Equus > Equus przewalskii. Next base: position 29,958,692 of record NC_091857.1, on the reverse strand, counting down.
AAGACAAACAACTGGATTTGTCCCTTACAAGCTTGCTAAGGGAAGAAATTTTTACTTTCCTTATAATCTCAACATCCTTTATTTTAAAACTGTGTACAACAAGGACACTTTGGGGGTGACGGATATTCATTATTTTGATTGTAGTGATGTAAAAAGTCATCAATGTACATTTCAAATATGCACAGCATAAGGTATACCAACTATACCTCAATCAAGCTGGAAAAAAAGAAACAAGGAAAAAAATTCTATGTCACATTTAAGACCTGAAACAAAGAGTTGCAAAATGCTTAGTCTGATTGTTGAGGTGGCAGGTCAATGTGTACATTCCATGAGTCAAATTCTACCTTTTAGAGAGGCTCGGTGAGAGGGAACTTTAAAGATGCTCCACCCTTAACCTGGATTGGAAATCCTGGGGTTTCCTTCCTTGGAAATCAGACCAGGAACCACATATAAAAAAAGACCCCTGTTCAGTCCGGGACACTCTGACGCCCTCAGGCAGTTCCAAAGCCTGGGGAAACTCCAGTGTCACTTTAGGCTGGGAATGCCAATAACCCAGTGATGTCATATACAAACTGTGGCTCACCCTATCTGCGGGCCAAAGGTCACTGGGGCTGATAAGGACAGAAGACACGTCGGGAGGCCAGAGTTGGCTCTGCTGAAAGCTGGCTGTGTTGTGCTTCCGGCTGGTGTTGAAGGATTTTACAAACTGACTATCACAGAATAAAACAATTAGGTATGGAAAATACAGCACATATAATACAGGTCCACAACCCTAATCTAAACTCCAGAGAGCTCTGAAAATCATAAACTTTTTCTTAACTCACAACCCGAGTTAACAAGAAGCTGTATATAGTCTTTAATTATCCTATTACATGTGAAATAGTTACACATTTCCCTTGAAAACTGGGAGCTACAGTGGTCTGATTACAGGAGGCTGGCCCACACCCTGCGGGAGGTGCTACATAATGTTACCGGTACCGTATCACTTTTCTAAAACCCCAAATTGCAAAACGTTTCTGGCCCGAGCTTTCCAGGTAAGGGGCTGTGTGCCTGGGCTGACAACCAGTCCTGTCTATTGAACACCAGGACTTGGCGTCTCGGGGAATCTTCTCAACCCACTTGTAGAGAAGAAATTTGTGTCTTCTTCTTAGCTGCAGGGGAACTGAGGCTCAGAGGCCCTGTGTTAGGGTCTGAATTGGACACAACAGAACCCACCCTGGCCAGTTCAAGCAGAAAACAAGAGTATGGAAGGATATTAAGTAGCAGAAGCCTCGGGTGAGCCAGAAAATAGGTGAGGATGCCCCAGGTCTGGGCCGAGAACCTGGCCGTTTTGGGGGCACATTCTTTCCCCACAACCTCACTAGCACCAAGGCATTAAAGTGGGTATTTTTTGCCCATGTTAAAAGCAACCCCCCACAAACTTGTTTGATTTGCGTCTTGAATGAGGTTGACCATCTTTCTTTTATTTTTGGTGATGAAGATTGGCCCTGAGCTAACATCAGGGCCAATCTTCCTCTACTTTTTGTATGTGGGATGCCACCACAGCATGCTTTGATAAGTGGTGTAGGTCCACGCTCAGGATCCAAACCTGCAAACCCCAGGCTGCCAAGGCGGAGTGTGTGAACTTAACCACTATGCCACTAGGCTGGCCCCAAGATTGACCTTCTTTTGTTTAAGAACATTTGAATTTCCTTTTCTGTGAACTGTCTGATCATATCTTTTGCCCTTTATTGAGTAGGTTATTGCCCTTTTAAGATTGATTTGTATTAGTGATATTAGCCCTATTCAGTCATATGTATTGCCAATATGTCCCCCAGATTGTAGTTTGTCTTTTGAATTGGTTCGTGGTAATTTTTCCCATATACAAATTTACAGTGTGCATGCAGAGCAATGAAATATTAAACAACTGGAAATGAATGAGGCAGCACCAAATGTGGAGAGAGAAGTTGATCACTTGGCTGGAGCAAGTGAAAAATCTTAGGGGCGTGTGTATCGTATGCTCCCATTTGTATTTTTAAAATATGGTTGTGCATGCTCCACATGTTCTCTAAGGACATACAAGAAAACAACAACAGTGTTTCAACGCATGGAGACACGTTGTTTTTATGTGTACACATAGTCTTTAAAAACACCAATGTTCTGCTCCATCCCTCTCGGGATGTGAGTCATCTCCGTGCAGGGGATCCACGTTGTGTCTGATACCCAACCCTCAGTCACTTAGTCACCGACTTCATTATCAGATTGTCGCGGTATCACAGTGCTTGTGTTCAAGTAACCCTTATTTTACTTAATATTGGCCCCAAATGGCAAGAGTAGTGAGGCTAGCAATTCGGATCTGCCAAAGAGAGCGTAAAGTGCTTCCTCTAAGTGGGAAGGTGAAAGTTCTTGACTTGATATGGAAAGAAAAAACGGTATGCTGGGTTGCTAAGATCTATGGTAACGTTTATTACAGTATATTGTTATAATTGTTCAATTTTGTTATTAGTTATGGTTGTTAATCTCTCACTGTGCCTAATATATCAATTAAACTTTATTTTAGCTATGTATGTATAGCAAAAACATAGTGTACATAGGCTTCAGGACTACCCTGGCTTCAGGAGTCCCCTGGGGGTCTTTTTTTTTTTTTGAGGAAGATTAGCCCTGAGCTAACATCTGCTGCCAATCCTCCTCTTTTTGCTGAGGAAGAATGGCCCTGAGCTAACATCCATGCCCATCTTCCTCTACTTTATATGTGGGATGCCTACCACAGCATGGCTTTTGCCAAGTGATGCCATGTCTGCACCCGGGATCTGAACCTGTGAACTCGGGTCCGCCAAGAAGTGGAACGTGCACACTTAACCGCTGTGCCACCGGGCCGGCCCCACCCCTGGGGGTCTTGGCATGTGTCCCCCACAGTTACTATTCTGTGTTACCCGCACCATCCAGGAGAGAAAGCAGAAAGGAGGACTTTTAATTCTTCATTCTTTTTAAATTGTGATGTGTGGAAGTGTTACCTTCTAAAAAAAGATTAATCAATGAATTAATTATTAATGTAATTAAATTAAATTTATAATTCTTTCACTTTATGCTTCCGAAATTTTTTTCCTCAGAAAGAAAGGACTTCCATAGTTTAATATTGTTAGTCATTCACGTTTCTTCTGAAACTTTTATTGTTTCATATTTGACCAATCTATAACTTATATTCATGTAAAGAATAAAGTGAGGAACTCATTCCTTTTTTTTCCTTTTGGCATTTTCATTGGGATACTACTGAATTTAGAAAATTGCTTGGTGAGAATTGATATATTTTACAGGAACAATGTGATCTTTCTATTTACTCCAGTCTTTTTTTTTCTTTTTTTGGTGGAGAAGATGGTTGCTGAGCTAACATCTGTGCCAATCTTCCTTCATCCTGTATGTGGGACACTGCCTCAGCATGGCTCGATGAGCAGTGTGTAGGTCCGAGCCCAGGATCCGAACCCCGTGCTGCTGAAGCAGAGCGTGTGAACGTAACCACTACACCCCTGGGCTGGCCTCTACTCACGTCTTTTTTTTATATTCCTCAAAATAATTCCTATATAGCTTTGGCTTGAATTTATTCCTCGACATTTTATCTTTTGATTTGTGGTTGCCGTGGTTATAAGAGGGATCTTTTCTTCCATTATATCTATTTTAACTCGTTTTTGTTTCTCCGTAGGGAACTCTTTCTTTTTCTATATTACTTTTGTAAGGAGTTATACGGTTGAATTCCCTGATTGTTTCTGATAGTTTTCCAGTGGATTGTCTTCAGTTCCTCCCGTACACTATCACATCGTCTTCAGATGGGGATGACTTTGCCTCCTCTTTCATCTGCCATCACACACCTGTGTTCTCATGTGTTGTCTCCAGACACCTAGAAATACCCAGACACAGACGATGCTTTGGTCTTTACAAACTCAGCAGACTGCCTGGGTTGGCAGGTGGGTCAGGGACAAGGCCTTAGAGTGGTTGGCCTTTGTGCTGCCTGAGGAAACAGATGTTCTTCTATCTGCAGCTGCTTCTATCTAATGGTGCTGGTTACTCAGTGCTCCTCCCCTTAACTCTCAGGGGGCGACCCCACAGGGATGTGGTATGTGACCAATAAGATCCTGAAGAGTCCCACTGTCCTCTGGAAAGAGAGGGGCCCTTGAGAAGGTGCTGAGGGATGGGGCTGGCACGGGGGACGCTATTCGACATATTTCACAATGTAACTCTGAGGTCAGTTTGACCATCAACAACGGCAGAGAAAGGCCTGCAGATCCCATTGAGGATTTCAACAATTCCCCCGTGAGGGGGGAGAAGGCACTGAATGAGAGAGATGAGTCCAAAAAGAGGGGAAGACTGGTGTCTCTCAGCTGATGGCCAAGAACACGGTGATTCACTCAGGGACTCCACCCCATTTGGGGCAAGGAAAGAGAGGAGAGCAGTTTCCAGCTGCTAAGAACATCCTCAGACCTGGAGCTGGCCCTGTGGGGCAGAGAAGAGGCCTGGGCTGACGGGTCACTGGGGGAAGGCAGACCCTCAGGCCAGGGAGGGTCTGGGCTCCTCCTTGGAGAGGAGAGGGGAGCCGTGGCCTCGAAGAGCCCCCAGACATGTGATGCTGGGGACCAGTCCCTGCCCCAGGCACCCCACTGGGCAGTTCCACTAAAGCTAAGGACAGACAAGATGGCAAAGGAAGGCACGGCTGCAGCCTGGGATGACCTGAGCATGCTGAGGTCCACGCGGCTTGGACTGCCTGAGGGCACCATCAGACAGACCTTGGAAGCTGGGGTGAGCTACGCAGGTTTAGAACTAACTGGAAAGGGATTGATAGAGATTTTGATTCCCGGAGTGACGTCGTTTGGCTAACCTACACTCGACCGAGCCCAGGCAGTTGTATAATCCGCTTGTAACACGTTCTCACCCACTTAGTGAAAATAGCCATCTGGCTCACACAATATTTGCTACTATGTGGTTGATGTGAGAAGACACTTTTACCAGTGGTTAAAGCCCTTCGAGTTTTTCACCTTTGACAGAGAAGACAAACTGACATGTGGTTATCATGTTATAACCACACAGTATCAAAGGTTACTTAGCTCAGTGTGAAAGTACCAGTGAGCACTGCAAACATCAAGAGGCTCAGGAAACTATTCCTCGAAGCCGTCTAATTACATCCAGTTCTGCGTGAAAAATAGGTACTTCTCAGATCAAGGTCATTTCTTTCATGCGTTAAGAAACCCTCTCAGAATGCTGAGAAGTCAGACTCTGGGAGGCGAGTCTCCTTATTACATTCTAAGGTCCCATAGAACAGCGACTGAGAGGTTCTTGGTCATTTCACTGAGACGCAGGATAATTTCAAGCGGGATGGGAGGACCTTGTCTCATTCTGGAAATAGATGTATTCAAACAGCTCAACCGACTTCACGTCAGCAAATGGTTATTGAGATCCTAAGGCATGTGGCATCCCAGAGGATGTGAAATGATAATACAGACAGACTCTGCATCCCGAATCTTTCCATCAAAGATGAAGATGGGGGCGCCGGCAGAGTGGCACAGCGGCACAGCGTTTAAGTTCGCACGTTCCGTTTCGATGGCCCAGGGTTCACCAGTTCGGAACCCGGGTGCGGACATGGCATCACTTGGCAAGCCATGCTGTGGTAGGCCTACCACATATAAACTAGAGGAAGGTGGGCACGGATGTTAGCTCAGGGCCAGTCTTCCTCAGCAAAAAGAGGAAGATTGGCAGCAGATGTTAGCTCAGGGCTAATCTTCCTCAAAAAAAAGAAAAAAGATGAATATGGGAACAGAAATGATGCCAAGATAAGGCAGAGAAGGAGGAAGACAAAGAGAGTTCTTAGATGGAAGGGGCAGGTCCATAGAGTCAGCTGCTCCAGAGGAAGGGATGGGAGAGGTTGGACCAAAACCTGGGGTGTGGTTGCTGGGGACGGCAATGACTTTCAGAGAGCAGCAGGCAGGGAAGCCGAATGGAGTGGGTGTGAGGAAGCCGAGAGAAGTGTGGTGATGAAGCGTGGTGATGAGCTGAGGAAGTGGTAGGGCCGAAGGAAATCTGTGTCAACTTTTTTAAGCCGAGGGAGCCCTGAGCGTGTGTATGGGTGGAGGAAGGTGCCAGTGGAGGAGGGGTTAAAAGATGCAGACAACATGACAGTGATGGCCAAGATCTCTCCGAGCCCTGCAGGCAGACCTAGCCCGGGCTTCTTAACTGCTGGAGCACATGCAGAGCACCGGCATTTCACTGTTTGATGAGTATTGTTTGAATTTCATTTGTTGTATAATGAGAACACATTAACATTTTATTTGTGAGTCAAAAAACAGCCAGAACAGGCATCTGCTAAATTCTACCTGGTTTCCTGGAGGGGCTCAGGGCAAATTTAAGCTCAGCTCAAACCTTCAATAAATATAACAATGATGGGTAAAGATATGTGGCCTATTCATACAATGGAGTATTATTCAGCCACAAAAAGGAGTGAAGTACTGATGCGTGCCACAACATGGATGAACCTTGAAAACGTTATGCTAAGTGAAAGAAGCCAGGAACAAAAGATGACGTTTTGTATGATTCCTTTCATCCGAAATGTCTGGAACAGGCAAATCCAGAGACACAGAAAATAAATTGGTTGTTGCCAGACTTGGGTAAGAGGAGTGGGGAGTAACTGCTTAAAAGGCACAGGGTTTTCTTTTGGGGTGATGAAAATATTTGGCATTAGATCCAGGTAGTGGTTGCACGATATTGTGAATATACTAAAAGCCACTGAATTGTACACTTAAAATGGCTAATTTTATATTATGTGATTTTTAGCTCCATAATAATAATAATAAACCCAGCCCAAAATGATGCCGGGCCCCACCCATTGCTGGATTCTGCATCCCTCCCTTCAACGATTGGTTACTCACTAGCTTTGCAACCACGGAGAAGTCATCCCAGTCCACAGTTTGCTGATCTCTGAAATGGGATCCTGGCATTTGTCGGGCAGGAGAACCACCTGGCACAACACGGCCACCGTTGACCTCTTGCTGTCCTCCTCACACAGTGGACCACATGACACTTGCTACAGCTTCATCACACCTCAGTCGTCAGCCAGCATTGTGGCTAAAATGTATCATGCTTGGCAGGGTGACCCACTGTCCCGGTTTACCAGGGACCGAGGGGTTTCCTCAGATGCTGAAACTGGGAAAGTCCCCAGAAAACTGGGTTGAGTTGGTAGCCCCATCTTGCACACTAGTTAAAGAGGCACGCAGAAGTCAAGGCTACGGTCTCTCTGGTCTTGGGGGACAGTCCCAGTCTGTCCTACCCTGAGACAGCCTTCTCTTGAATACAGTCACATTACAGAGATGTGTAACAGGGCTCACGTGGTCCAGGGGAGGAGGCTGGATCTACAGACAGGCGAAGCTGGAACAGCCCCGCATTAGGGGCTGTAGCATTTTCTCCTTTTGGAGTGGAAATAGGAATTTACTTTGAGGTTCACTTTGAGGTCAAAGGGTAACCTCAGGAGTGGCCCCCTCAGTCACATAGCTGCAAGGCAGCCTCGCTAGGATTACACTGATGGCGGTAGCCGGAGCTTGGCAGGGCACTTTCGGCTGGACCAGGGCCTGGGGCTTATAGGCAGTTGGCGGGTGAAATGAGATGTCTCAACCTGCGAGATGCAAATAGACTGACTAATTTACAGAGAGGCCAAGGAAACTCTGAGAAAGAGTGTCTGGGACGCTGTACTCTTTTGCTTTGAAGTTCAGTGTTATTGGAGCGTGTCTGATAGATGGGGGGTGGGGGAAGCTTGACAGAAGCTGATGGAAGAAAGAACAATAGGGGCCCTGATGCACCCTAAGGGCCGGGTACCTGCAGGGGTTAAGACCTGGTGGATCTGACTGTAAGCCCAGAGCCCAAGTCATCTGGGAGGAGTGTTAGTCTGGGTGAGCCTTTGAGGGACACGACCACCAACCCATTCAGGCAGTGGTTTCCTGTGAGTCAAAAGTGGGCAGGAAATGCACCCTTCATAACAGCCCAAAGTGGAAACAACCCAAAAGCCCATCAACTTATGAATGGGTAAACAAACCATGGTATATCCATATAATAGAACATATTTAGCAATAAAAAAAAAAGGAAGTTCTGATACATGCTACAAGAGGCAGGGACCTTGAAAACATTGTGCTAAATGAAAGCAACCAATCACGGAAGGTCACAGGTTGCGTGAGTCTCTTTACATGAAACGTCCAGAATAGGGAAATCCATAGACAGAAATTAGATTAAAGGATGCCAGGGGCTGGGAGGCGGGGAATGGGGAGTGGTTGCTAATGGGTACAGAACATCACTTTCGGGGTCACCCTTAAAGCCAGTGTGTCCCCTGGGGTCATGCTGTGGAAACCCGGTAGCCCCATCATCCATGGGCATTGTTTAAACTTCGAGCCCAGCTCTTCCGGAAGGAGACTTTGAGGCCTGGGGAGGCTGAGAGGGAGAAACCGGGAGACACAGCCAGCGGGAGGACTGCACAGCCCACGTGCTCTCAGCGCTCAAATGTGGGTTTTCTGGGTCACAGACCTGGTTGCCTCCCTGGGGTTTTGGTTTTCTCTCTGCCAAGCTTCCGGTTGCCATCCCTATGTGTGAGTTAGAGCAAATCATCGTTGGGGGTGTGGGAGGTGTAGAGACGGCCCAGCCCAGGGTTCCAAGTTCTGGCTGCACTTTAGAACTATCTGGGTCTGATCAAAGACTAGTGACGCCTTTGAGTCGATTGGGGTGGGTGATGGGGACCCATACCTTAACCGTGCAGCCAGGGTGTAAACCCTCCTTCTACAGAAAACAATAGTACGCCATAGATCAAAGAGCATGCCGGCAAAAATGGAGCAGAAAAGTATTATAAAGATGTGTCAGGCAGTTAATTAATAAACATATTATGTCATTTTCCTGGATTTTGTGATGCCCATGATGTTTGACCCCTTTTTAAGATTTGTAGCTTGCATTTTATTTTCTCGTTCTACATATTCACCTTTGTACCTAATTTTGGATGTTTTTCTTAAAGAGGTACTCCCAATTTTGGATAAGCTTTATGCCCCACAAGCCTTGGATCTGTCCCTCAGCTAAAGGCTCACTTAGGTTCAAGTTAAACATTTTGGCAACACTTCATAGTTCTACATTTCGTCACTGCTCCCATAATGTCGGGTGTCTGGCATTTAGTGACCACTCAGTTAAGGGGATGACAGCCAGATGTGTGCATTGTAAAGGTCCACTTTCCCCATTGCAATTAGTAAGCAATCAGTGGAGTAGTATGTTGTCACGGGACAGCTATTCTGTTCCCCAACTTTTCGTTGAATGGTTTATTTTTTTTAAAGATTTTATTTTTTTCCTTATTCTCCCCAAAGCCCCCCAGTACATAGTTGTATATTCTTCGTTGTGGGTCCTTCTAGTTGTGGCATGTGGGATGCTGCCTCAGCGTGGCCTGATGAGCAGTGCCATGTCCGCACCCAGGATTCGAACCAACGAAACACTGGGCCGCCTGCAGCGGAGCGCGCGAACTTAACGACTCGGCCACGGGGCCAGCCCCTCATTGAATGGTTTTAACACCCATTGATGAGTCTGTCCTGAATCAGTTATTCCATTGGGAGTTGCAAAGTGTTGATTCAATAATTCTTTCATTAATTTTGCCTTTATGGGCTGGAATTCTTCTATGCAGAATACTCTCCCTGATCAATTTCACAGAGGATTTTAATGTCAACCAACCACAGTCCAGAAGCACTGATTCAGTCCCACAGCTTCATTTCCAGATGGGAAATACTGAGGTTCATGTTGGTAAAAAGATTTGCTCAAAATCATGAAGTCGCTAGCAATAAAGTGTTACTTTTTGTTTTAATACCAAAAGAAAAATCTTTATCTTGAAGCAACTCTGAGACACCAGAGCTGTGCATCACAATTGGTGGTTCTTTTAGAGCACCTGTCAGCATTTCCTAGAATAGGGCACAGCTTGGGAAATATGACCAGGCTTTGGGAAATATTAGAAGCCTTGCCATTTAAACCAGGAACTAAATTAGCTCCCTACTCTTTAACTGCCATTATTTAACATGTCTCTGGAAGTTCTGGCTAACTCAGTAAAATAAGAAGTGAAAAAAAGGTATAATTATTGGAAATAAGAATACAAAATCACCACTACTTGCATACAGTATAATGCCTTTTCTAGAACAGCAGTTAAATCTTTTCGTCTCAGGACCCGTTTGTCTTCTTAAAATTTCCTGAGGCCCCCAAACAACTTTTGTTTATGTGGGTTATATATATATGGGTATTTACCATATAAGAAATTGAGAAAACATTTTAAAATATTTACTTATTAATTCATTCAAAATTAACAAACCAATTACAGGTTAATGCAACATATTTTTTTAATGAAAAATGGTTATATTTTCCCAACCCAAAAAGCATTTGGTGAGAAAAGTGCTATTCTTCTGCATCTTTGTAAATCCCTTTAACCTCTGGCCTGCGGGAAGGCAGCTGGAGTTTTATGTGTGCTCTGCACCCAGCAGGTGCAACGTCACACCCAAAGCAGTTGCTGGAAAATTCCACTGCACACTTGAGAGAGAATGAGAGCGAAAAAGGCAAATGAACTCTTGGTGTTATTATGAAAATAGTTTGGACCTTGCAGACTCCCCAGAATGGCTTCTGGGACCACACTTTGAGCACTTGCTGTTCTGGAACACTCAAGAGAGTCAGCTCAAAGTTTTAACTAGTATAAGTTAGCTTGGTAAAGTGGCTGGATAAATGATAAATATATGAAAACGATTCACTTCTCCATATACCAGCATCTCTGGAATGTCCCAGGCTCCACTCAGTGTGGGTGTGTGTCCTCCGTGTCACCTTTATAGCAAATCTGAACTCTCAGTAATCCGGATGTCCTTTTGGCTTGTGTGGCTGGGAATCCAGGCTTTTCAAGGGTTTCTTTTCCCTAGCCATTCCTTCTAGGGCTCCTGGATGGGGAAAGAAGGGCAGACAGGATGGGAAGGCAGAGAAGGAGGGCTCACACACATCATCAGAGCTGCACCTGCTGCGCACAGCCCTACTGTGTGCTGTTGGCCCTTCCTTCAAGCCCTCCCCGTGGTGCTGACAGCCCAGAACTCCTGGCGAGGCCTTTCAGAGAGGGTCCCACAGGCCCCTCTGTGCTGCCCTGACCTTCCCCTGGCTGCTGGGCGCTGGGGGAAGCAGGCGATTAATAGAAGTTGGCCCGGGTGGTGGTCAGGAAAGGCATGTTCTCATAGTGTCCAGCATCTGCCACCCTCTCTGTCACTCTGGTCCCCTAGCCAGACCCCTGGGTTCAAGGAGCATTTCTCAAGGTGACAGAACTGTCTCTTCCTCCAGTTATCTCCTTTCCAGGAGGTGCCATCTGAGGGTGGGGTCTGCACAGGTGGGTCCCTGGGCCTCACGTGAATCAGTAGGTGTGATGGGCATCTGTATCTGTGTCCTCACACAGTCCAGGGCTTCTCAGAAGGGTAATCGAGCAGGCGGTGGCCTTAGTTTCTTGAGTCTCATTTCACACCTGTCGTAAGACTGCAATGAGTGCAATCATGCTGTGAAGGTGGGAAACTTTTGATAGGATGGGAAAAAAGAAAGATCCCACTTATCCTAAAAACGATAAGAAACACTGGCAAAGTTGAAGATGGTAGAAAAGATGGCGGTGCCAGGAAGAAAGGAGGAGAACAAATAAGGAAAGGACGAGTTGAGAATGACACGACTGTTGGGAGGAAATGAGGGGCCCAGAGTTGAGTGCATGGTATCTGTCTGCATCTTCCAGGTTTTGCCAGAAGGGGCAGGAAGGAAGCTCCTTCTTCCAGACGTCTCTAGAAGCCCAGGGTGGAAGTCCTTCTGAGCATGAAGTCCTTTTCCAGTCCTTTCCAGGAGACAAGTGACATCGTGGCTAAATCCAAAGAATGCTTTTTAGCCCCTTTCTTCCCAAAGCTGTCGACATTTTCACTGTCATCCAAATTTATTAGAAAAGACTTGTAACCTTTGTTAACAGAAACAAATTTTTTTTTTGTTATTTCCTGTCCCTATCAGGATTTTGTCCATAGTATTATTTTTCAAGTGTCCCCAGACTTTATTCTACTTGTGTTGAAAGACTGTGGAGACCAGTTTTGTCTCAGCCCCTAGAATTCTCTCTTGTTTGGATGTTTTTCATGAACTAGAAATGTTTTTACATGATTAATAGCGCATATATTGCCCAATTCATTTTTTAAAAAATAGCTTTACTGAGGTATAATTTATATACCACAAAACACATCCATCTTAAGTGTACAATCCAACAACTCTTAGTAACTTTATAGAGTTGTGCAACCATTACCACCATCCAGAACATTTGCCCATTTTTTTTTTAACTCATAAGAACACCTTAAGTACAATTAGGGTTAGAGAAAATATATGTCTATTAAAAAAATCCCTGAAATTTTAAAGTATTTTTAAAGTGGTGTATTTTTTTCTTTCAGTGACAATAGCTTAAATTAAGCCAAATTAATTCTTATTTCAATCAATCAACTATTCACATGATGCATGTATCAAGCATTGTGTGATGGCTAATCTTATGTGCCAACAAGACTAGGCCATGGTACCCAGATATCTGGTCAAACACTATTCTAGATGTTTAGGTGAAGGTATTTTTTAGATGTGCCTTCCTCTCCTCAAAAAAGACACCAGTCACACTGGATTAGGGCCCACCCTAGTGACCTCATTTTATCTTAATGACCTCTTTAAAGTCTCTATCCCCAAATACAGTCATGTTCTGAGGTCCTGGGGGTCAGGACTTCAACATCTGAATTTTCAGGTGGGGAAAGGAGAGACACAGTTCAGCCCATTACAGATGGAAAGCTAGTCTACTTGGCTGGCCTCCTTTAACTTCCTTTTTTTTTAACATTAGCACCTGAGCTAACATCTATTGCCAATCTTTTTTCCCCCCTTCTTCTCCCCCAGTAAACAGTTGTATATTCTAGTTGTAGGTCCTTCTGGTTGTGGCATGTGGGACACCGTCTCAGCATGGCCTGATGAGCAGTGCCATGTCTGTACTCAGGATCTGAACCGGCAAAACCCAGGGCCACTGAAGCGGAGCATGAGAATGTAACTATTTGGCCTTGGGGCCGACCCATTTTCTCTTCCTTCTTGAGACAATAATTTGAAAAAAAAAAACAAGAACTTTCACTCAGTGTCTTAGTCAGTTTGGGCTGATGTAGCAAGAACATTGGGTGGCTTACAAACGGCAGGATTTATTTCTCACAGTTCTGGAGGCTGGAAGTCAAAGGTCAGGGTGTCAGCACTGTCAAGTTCTAGTGAAGGCCCTCTTCTGGGGGGCAGACTGACAACTTACTGTATCCTCACGTGGTGGACAGCACCAAGGGGAAGCGAGCTCCCTGGCGACTCTCATGAGGGCACTAATCCCATTCACGAGAGTGCCACCCTCAGGACCTCATCTAACCCTAATGACCTCCTGAAAATCCCAGATCCTAAAACATGGCAGGTACGGTTTCAACATATGAATTCTGGGGGGACGCGAACATTCAGTCCACAACATCCAGATTGGAAGGTCAAAATTTAATTTTTAATAATGTGAGCTCATTCAGAGTTTAACTGAATATTCTTGTCAAAGTGATGGTGTCTGGAGAGTGACAGTGGCCGTGGCTGCCTACGTTTGCTCAAGTGTTCTAGAGCGTGTCGTAAATGGAAATCTCCGTAAAGAAGGTTTAGCTTTCCCAGCCTGGTGTACCTCCCTGCTCCGTGTCACTGCACGTCAGGTCCAGCCAAGTCAACAAATAGGGTCTAACATTTCCAGCTCTTCTTAACACTTTGTAACTTAGTGAATAAATCATTCATTTGTTCATTCATTCATTCATTTCACCACAAATGGTTATCGGGCCCCTAGTGGGCCAGGTACTTTCTAAGCACTGAGGATACTGCAGAGACTAAAAGACAGTAAAGAAAAACCCCCAAATTCCTGCTCTTGCAGAACTTACATTCTAATGGGGGAGAGAGAAAATATACAAAGTATATAAATTAAAAAAATTTTTTTCTCAAGAGAAAAATAAGTCAGGGAAGTGGAGTAGGCAAGTGTGTATGTCGGGGGTACAATTTAAGACAGGGTCAGCAGCACAGGCCTCTCTGAGAAAGTAACATTTGAGTAAAAAGCTGAAGGAAGTGGATGTGTGAGCTATGAGGACAAGCAGGGGAGAAGTGCATTCCAGGTAGAGAAATTGGCAAGTGCAAAGGCCCTGAGGCAGGAACATGCCTGGTGTGCTTGAGGGACAACAAGGGGGCCAGTGTGGCTGGAAAGGAGGGAGCAACAAGGAGATGAAGTCAGAGAGGTGATGAGACGCCTCACAGACCATTGGAAGGATCTGGGATTTTACTTTGAGAAGAGAGTCATGGAGGGATTTGGGGTCAAAGAGCAGCGTGATCTGGCTAACATTGCTGAAGGATCATCTAAAATGACTGAAGAAAAGAAAGGGCTGAAGGAAGAAGGAAGAGCAGCTGGGGGGCGATTGCAATCATCTAACAAGAGATGACGCTGGCTTGCACCAGGCTAGAAGCCTCAGAGGTGGTAAAAGTCAGATTTGAGATATTTTGGTGGTACTGGCGACAGGATTTCCCACTAGATGGAAGTGAGACATGAGAGAGAGGGAGGAATCGGAGGGGCACAAGGTTCTTGGCCTCGGCAACTGGAAGAAAGGAGATGTTACTTGTGATGGGGAAGACTGAGCGTGCGAAAGGTTCATTTGGCTTCAACTCTGCATCCGCATCTCTCATTTTATAATGGGAGACTTTTTTTTAAAGATAATGTGTCTGAGGCACACAATTCTAGAATCGTCTAGATAATCCTGGAACCATGAACTGTTCTAGAAACTGTAGGTCCATCACTGCTTATCTTAGCAACATCCCTGTGACATGGTGTGAGCATGCCAAGTTTATGTTTATTCCTAGATGATGTGTTATATCACACCTATGGTGTAATTACGGATAGCTAATACTTACCTGAGCTCTTCTTAGTCTTAAGGCAGAGAGGTAAATTTGTCTGCCCCAGCTCCCACAGCCAGGAGGTGGCAGAGCTGGAATTTCAACCGGTGGGCAGGACCCTGAAGCCCTTATCTCTTGGCTGTTTGGAGCCTAATTGCAAAACTAAATGTTGTGCCGCTTCAGCATGCTGGCACTCATTCTGAATTATCCATTCCCATGCTCTAGAATAGCGAACTCAGTAATTTGTTCTTCTGGCAGTTGAATGTTTGTTTTTGAAGTTCCACACATGAAAACATAAGCTTTCCTGCATTAGAGGAAGTAGAACTCGATACTCATGCTTAGTCAAGGGGAAATTTTCATAATAAAAGAAAGTGTACATTTGAGGAAGTGGGTTAACAGGCCAATGGGCCATCAGGCCAATGAAGGATCAGAGAAATTTACGCTTCTCCATAACGATTGTTTAAAACCGAAGGAACAACACAAAAGCAGCATATATCCTGAGATGGTGATATCTAAGTCGATGATCCTTGAGCACAGTAATGAGGAGACCTGTGTGGTCTGGGGCAGACAGTACACATCAAGGTTTGTAGGACAAATGGCTTGTGCTTGGCCTTCTTCTTTTTTTCAACTTCCTTTCCCTGAAATGACAAACAGTGACAGAACTAGGAAGACCGAGGCTTCAGTTCACGGTTATCGTCACAAAGATGTGAGTTACAGGAAGTGGATGCCAGTCACAGCTGGTGCAGGGCCAGTTGCAGAAGGAAGCTTTAGGGTACAACCTGAGTTTAATTTTAGAGGAAAACAAATACACAAGACAAATACTTCATGTTACCAATTTCTCTCTTAAAAAAAAATCAGTTACGATTTTAATGAAATTGAATGAGCTCTTCTTGCTCAGAGTAAATATGTGCTCAAAACCCAAAACAAATCAGTCATTTGAGAGAAATTCTTTCCATTTCTAAGCCTACAGATTTGTTGACCACACCATGTAGGCGTGGCTAGGGTCTCTGCCAGCATATCAGAAGGTTGAAATCAAGGTGTTGGCTGAACTGAGTTCTCATCTGGAGGCTGTAGGGGAAAAAAACCCTCCTTGAAGCTTGTTCTTATTGTTGGCAGAATTCAGTTCCTTGAGCTCTAAGACTGAGGACTGAATGTTATTTTCATGCTGACTGTCAGCCAGTGGCTACAGGCTGCCCGAATTCCTTGCTGTGTGACTTCCTCCATCTTCAAGCCTGCAGTGGTATGCTGAATCCTCATGCTCCAAATTTCTGTCTCCCTCTTCTGCGATGAGCCAGAGAAAACTCTTTGCTTTTAAAGAGCTCACGTGATTCGGTCAGGCCGACCAGGATAATCTCTCTATCTGAAGGTCAGCTGTGCTATGTAATATAACCTAGTCGTGGGAGTAAAATCCATCATATTCACAGTCCTGGGGATTATACAGTGTGTTTACACTAAGCATGGGGACCTTGGGGAACATCTTTGAATTCTGCCTACCACACTCAGCTTCAAGAGTTATCAACCCATGGCCCATCTTGTTTCATTTTGTTGCAGGATGGGCTCCCTGGGAAGCAGGCTCTGAGATGAAGCTTAGCTTGCGGGAAGTATAGTGGGAGTGACTTGAGGATCACCTTTGGGCAAGGGAGGAGAAGGAAGCAGGATGGGGAAGAGGGAGCTCTGAAGCTGGGATGGTCCTTCAAACGTGTCCCAAGGTGGGCAACTCTACATGGACAAAACCCTGGATGTGGGCTGCTCCAGGCAGGGGTTCACTGAGGGTCAGGTACTCCCTGAGGGTACTGACAGAGACAGGGCGTCTCTTGGCCACACATCAGCAGGTGAGGGGGTAAACTTCTCATTTCTGATGGGTACATGACAGCGATTGCATGGCACTGCCCTTCTATACCCCTCTCACTTCCACTCATCCAGCAACATTTTGAATTAAATCCCAGACATCATATTACTTCATCTATAAACATTTCAGTATGTGCCTTCAAAACACAAAGAACTATGGTATCATTATCTCACCGAAATTAAATTAATAATTCATATTATAAAAATGCAGCTACAGATGGCAATTAGACTTTGGGTGGTGAACCCAAGGTGGTCTACAAGAAATTGAAATATAATGATGTACACCCGAAATTAAAAAAATAAATAAAAATGCAGGCGCTGGCCCCGTGGCCGAGTGGTTAAGTTGGCACGCTCCGCTGCAGGCAGCCCAGTGTTTCATTGGCGCAGGTGTGGACATGGCACTGCTCATCAAACCACGCTGAGGTGGCGTCCCACATGCCACAACTAGAAGGACCCACAACCAAGTATATACAACTATGTACCAGGGAGCCTTGGGGAGAAAAAGGAAAAAAATAAAATCTTAAAAAAAAAAAAAATGCACTTAGTGCCAAAATTTTAAATTGTCTCATAAATGTCATAACTTTCTCTCTGTCTGTTTCTCTGTAGTTTGCTTGTCTGGGGAACTGGAATTGGCCACCCCAAGATTTGTCTCTTTGGTATGAGGATTATTTTGGGCTGGTTACTTTTAAAAACTGCAGACATGAGAGAAACTCTGAAAAGCAGAAGTTACCCTTTGCAAGAGACATTTATTTGTAAGGGAAATCTCCATCTGTAGAGGTGTCTCCCTCTTTGTACCAGGAAGAAGGGGGGATGACCTTATCTCTAGAAACTCTTAATCAATGCAGAAGTCAATGACGTAAATCTGCATACTAACCTGACTCCTGTTTACTGTGCTTTTCTGGTAATCTCCCATTACTGTCTCCTCCCACCCCCAACATCCTCTTTTGTCTTTAGCTGAGGATTGTATTTAGGATGGTGGCTTCTGCCGTTTTGGTGAGTTATTCAGTTTGCCTGGGCTTCTCCCATGTATACATGTCATAAATCTTTGTTTAATTTTCTCCTGTTATTCTGTCTCACGTGAATTTAATTCATTGTCCGGCCAGAAGGACGTAGAGTGGGTAGAGAAAATGTCTTCCTCCCCTACACTTGTTTAAATCAAAATTGAAAATAAATGAATTCTCTCCGTTTTTCCTTGCATTTGACTTGCTAATGAAACCAGATCATTTGTCTTGGAGACAGCTCACAGTCTGGAGTTGGTTAATTGTGTCTGAATGACATCACGTAGCACGTTTCTTTGTCCCCCTATCTCCTGTAAGTTGGTAACTGGATCTAAGGCTTGATCACATCAGGACTGATTTTTTGGCAAGACTACTCCACAGACGGTGACGTGTTCCTCCATCAGGAGGTGCGCAATGTGGGGCAGTGCCTCTTTTTACGATGTTAGCTATTGACGATTACCATCTAAACAGAAATAATTTTTGATGAAAGTTCACTAAGTAGCCCTTGACCTACGACTCAGAAAGAATTCAAAGACTCAAGCTACAGTGACCTATCAAAACTCCTTCCTGGCCCATCGCAAAGCTTCATCAAAAGTACGGAAAACAGGACCACTGGACATGTTGGACCCTGTCTTAATTTCACAAGAAAGTGATAATCATTTGCAGATACCTGCACTAATTGAAGGAAGAGGCTCCATTCATTTCATTAAGAGATGTATTTTTAATGAGATTTTACTTCTTATGCTTAAAAATTATTTATCAAAAGTTGTGAAAAACTTGTTTAAATAATATTTATGTATAAACTTAATATTTATGTATAAATAGTATTTACGTTTGGATCAAGTGTATACTACTAATAATTGCAATGATAATTCAATCCAGAAGAATTTTTTTTTGTTTTTTTTTTAACATTTAAAGACTGTATGGTCATAGAAAATTTTTTTAAAAATCATATCAATTTATATACTCTTTTGTTGCAAAGATGTATGATCCACATATATTTTACATTAAGATAAACATCCCTGGGAAGAAGAATATGAATTCAAGGAGGAAAAGGAATGATGCAAAATTTCAGAACCAATAAGAAGAGTTTCTGTCATTTCAAAGTAGGTGATGGTGGGGATCAATTGCGTTTGTATTCGATTCCATCAGTGCCTTTATAAGAGTTATAAAGCAAGTTGATCTTCAAATGTTAATATTTACAACCTACTGGAAAGTACATCCTTTGCAACCATTTAAACTTGTCAGGAAATATTTTAGATGTCAATTGAAATGCATAAGGCAGTATATGTGTTACTGAACACAAACACAGATTCTTTTACCTGCCACACAGTAGGGCCGATAAGTGAAACGTCAGGCATGTGGCAAGGAAAGAAGTTTACTATCAAAGGCAGCCAGATGAAGACATGGGAGTTAGAGCTCAGATCCACCTCCTGGAAGGAAAAAAGATAGGGGTTTTTATTTGAGGTTTTGGGTTGGAGAGGAGGAGTATGTGGCATTGCAGGTTGGTACCTTCCCGCCAGCCTGTGTTGGGCCTTGTGAGGCTGCTTGCAGAGAGGTGGATAGCTAGATAAGGGAATCAAAAGGTGGCTATTCTTGGTTGTCTGCCTCAGTGATGGCTGGTGGATTTTGGCCCCAGGAAGCACAGGAGTTGGGGTCTGGGAAGCTTCAGGGTCTTGATATCCTCTGGACATCAGTTTCCCTGTAATAAAACTTTAAGGACCCAAATTAGCCAAGACTCTAGTGTGAGCCCAGCGTGAGGCCATCTGGGCTTTTAACAATTTGTAACTCCTGTTTGCCGTAATTTCAACATTAGCTTCATGCACATGTGAAACTAAAGGTTAAAGAAACTGATATTTACATAAGAATGTACCTAAAGAAGCAGGGAAGGGGGAGGAGGCTCAGGACTGCCAAGTGTCAGGTGACCACAGACCCTTGGCTGCCTCTCTGTAGACAGAAGTTTCAGATCTGCTGAACGTGACATTCCTGAGGAATCCAAGGAAACGTTAGTTATTTTCTTATCAGGAAGAGAAGGAATAGTTTGGGCAGAGGATTTAAATCTTTGGCCAACAAGTCATTCTCTCTACTGGTTGCTGACTGACTGCTAATTGGCTTGCCTACCTGCACTTCTAAGCATTTTTCCAAAGCACAATGCAAGAATAAGGCAGGGAAGGGGGCTCTGCAGAGTCAGAGTCATTTGTAATTCCAACATGACTTTCTTCCATAAGATGGCTTCCCTTATGCTAATGTGGGGAAGGAAGACATTCCCTCTATCCACTCTGGGTCCTTCTGGCCAGACAATGAATTAAATTCACATGAGACAGAATAACAGGAGAAAATTAAACAAAGCTTTATAACATGTATACATGGGAGAGACCCAGAAAAAGTGAGTAACTTGCCAAAATAGCAGAAGCTCTCACCTTAAATACCCTCCTCAGCTAAAGACAAAGGAGGATGTTGGGGATGGGGGGAGTCAGTTATGGGAGATTACCAGAAAAGCACAGTAAACAAGGATAAGGTTATTATGCAGATTTAAGTCCTTGCCTTCCACATTGATTAAGAGTTTCTAGATATAAGGTCATCCCCCCTTGTTCCTGGTGCAGAGAGGGAGACACGTTTACAGATGGAGATTTCCTTTACAAATGCAAATGTCTCTTAACAAAGGGTAAGTAAATTCTACTTTTCAGAGTTTTTCTCATGTCTGCAGTTTTTAAAAGTAACCAGCCCAAAATAATCCTCATGCCAAAGAGACATATCCCGGACAGCTCCAGTCCCCCACACTAACTTTTGACTACATCTATCTCAGCTAATTTGGCAGTGCTAATTTACGGACTTAGGAAATTCTTTTAGGGGTACACAAGCAAAATGTTTAAAAACTACTGTCTTCCAGCATCCGACTTACCTGCCCTCCTTCTCAGTCTAGACATTGGCATTCCCCTTCCTTCACTATTTAAGAGCGATGAGTAAGTACTCACTTTACATTAACATAAACAAAAGCCTGTGTGACTAATTGCACGCTTGCTTTCAAAAGAGATTTGCAGGTGATAAAAGTTTATAATAAATCTGTAACCACAGGAACATGAAAAGAATTTGTCACCCCAAAACATGCATCTTTGGCATAAGAATTGTTTTAGGCTGATTATTTTTAAGAAACATCAGACACAAAGAGAAACCCAAATATCTAGTAGAAGTTACCCATTTGTAAGGGAAATTGACATTTATAAGAGAAATCTCCGTTTGTGAGGGTGCCTCCCTCTCTGTACCAGGAAGGAGAGGATGACTAAGTCTCTAGACACTCTTATCAATAGAGAAGCAATGACTTAAATCTATATAACAACTTTACCCTTGTTTGTTGTGCTGACCTCACCTTAACCGGAGAATGTTAAGGCTATTTTTTGGAGGTGGTGAGCCAGCCAGGAGTAGGAGCAGAAGAGAAAATTTTGATCTGCCAATTGAAACTCATCCTGCCAGTGCATCCACATACCAGCCTGCCCTGTCTGATCCCTTAAACCTTACCCCAGACCCTGGGTTTGGGAGACAGAGTTGAGAGCCTTTCCTTCTGTCTCTTTACCATTCAATTGTGTAATAAACAGTTTCTTTTCTCAAAGACTAGTATACCACAGTATTGGCTTCTGTGCACCAGGCTGGAGAGAGCCCTTGCTTGGTAACAATTCTGGCGACCACAAAGGCACAAGGTCCTGTGACTGCCTGCATGAGGCTCTGGAGCCCTTGGTGGGGCACAGGCCTTTTGTCGACCCTAAGCGGCTGCCTAGACAGTTTTGTCTAGAGCCTTGGCTGACTGGATTCCCATTTCCCAGCTGTGACGCTCTGGGTGCCATGGTGCTTTTCTCTTTGAGGGAAGGGACAGTTTCTCAATCTAGATGTTTCTGGGTTCTGGGTGAGTAACTTTAAGAAAATGACCATGCCTTGCCTCATCTCTCTGGTTTGATTTCCTGGGAGTGTAGGTTTAGCTTGTATTCTGGGGAATCCTGGTGGGCTGAGTCCTGAACCTTGGGCCTGAACCATCCAAGGTAATTAGAGGAAGGATACAAAGTTCACTGGTGAAGTTGCTTCTGGATCTCGGCAACTCCCAGCTCTGGTTCTGACTTGCCCTTGGTAGTCTGGTTTTGGGTAGCTCCTGGCACTGGTTCTGAGATACTCCTGGCAAACCAGCCAGTATTCTGGTCTATGTTATACATAGAATTGTATTGCATGTTAATGCTTTGTCTGAATAGAATTGGCTATTTGGGGACTGAGTTTCTCAGCCACAGTCACAAATGCCCTTGAGAAGTTAACCTTATGAGGGTCTTCTGACTCCAAAGAAGAGGGGCTGTTCCCTCTGTTCCTTTGGGATGTTCCCAGGTGAATAGGGACCTTACAGAGGTGTTGGGGCATCTGCTCATGACATGCAATGGCCTCATAGGGCCCCTGTCTGAAGAACATATCTTATTGGGCCCTCATTGTGTGAGGTGAGGCATTTAGTAGTGGCAGCGCATCCAGGGCTCAAATCACCTGAACTTTGTGGGTTTCAAAGCACATAAGGGAAAAAGTGAACCCCACCCTTATTCTTGAGGGAGCTGTTCCCACAAAGCACACTATCAGACATTAAACACTATCCCCTAGAAAAACCTTGTTTGTTGCATCCACCTTGGAAAAAACCTTCTAAAATGGGAATAACTGTAAACACTGGCAAGACAACCTGGGATAATCTTAAATGACAGTGGCCACTTTGGGCTCCTTTTGAGCCTCCAAACTGAAGAACAAGGAAAATCTTTAATGTGGAGTGAGCCACAATTGCTTAAAACCTAAAGGTTCCAGAAGCTGTAAATATTTACAAAGTACTGTAAGATTTTACTAAGCTTGTTTTGTGTCCTGAGGGCTTGGCTTAATAATTGTCAGGTTGGAGGTCCCCAAAATACACTCGGACAAAAATGTGATGCTTATTTTGCAGTCAGAGATGGTCAGGCAGAAATGTGACTTGCACCCCTTTTGCAGCCAAGGGTCCTACCAAACTGCCATCAGCCACAGGGAGTTGCATTGGCCATTAGGAGAAAGCCTTGGTTTAGCCTTCATTGTGAGTAAGGGTCTTGGTTTCGGGGATGCTCGATATTTTTTGAGATCTGGTTCTAGCTGCAGCACAAATATACTTTTGACTGGCTGTGTCTAAATTTTGAAACAACGGGAAACACTAATTTGATCCTCGCCTGTAGCCCCCTGGGCTACATTCTCTAAAACTGGATGACTTTTAGCTATAATCCCATGAGAAAGGAAAGAGATGATATTCTTTTATAACACCACATGGCCACAGTATTCTTTAGACTCCAGAGAAAATGGCCAGACAATGGATCCTTAAATTGGAAAAACTTCCAAATTGGAAAAATCTTAGAGAGCTCTTGTAATGACTAGTCATAAGAACTTAATCAGACTTGGGGTCTCAGCTTCCTCTCATGGTCTTACAGATGCTAATGAAAGCCCCACCTGACCCCCAGCCCCAGGGTAAATTGGTCTAGAGTTGAACTGTGCTCTTGGAAAGAGGGCTTTTATTAAATACTTTGTACAGACTTTTTAAAAGGTGCAAATATTGTCCTGAAGTTTTAGAACATAAAATATTTTGATTCACCTCTTAAACTAGAAATCTCCCTGCTATAAAGAAGCAATTGGAAAAGTGTAGCTGAAAGGGTGGGTCAACATCTTTTATCATTCAGACTGTAATCCAGTTCTTTGGAGAACTGGAAACAACCATCTTTGTCTTGCAAATCCCTGCAGGGCCAGCAGTATGACTCCAGAAAGAGGTCTAAAGTTCACTTGTCTTTTTGCCAACCCCAAAGCCTCCCCTGTTCCTCTCAAAATGCTCATAGATATTGAGACATTAGAAACTGATCAGGCAAATATGCCCCAGAAACTCCATCTTAGAGAAAACTTGAATGTTTATGACTTTATGATATAGATTTTCTGCTCCCATCTTCTCTAGGACCTGAGAGCCATTCTTTGAAATGCAAATGTTTCGCATAAACTAGTGAGTTTTGTATTGCACCTGATTCACAGCAAAAATTTAATGGAAGCTGTGAGGTCTCTGCCCGTGTCTGCCTGTGTGCTCATGTGTGTCTACAGGTATATGTTGTAAATGTGAGATATTTTTCTACCTCTGTATGGCATGGCCAAAATTAAGAGCTCTATTTAATTGGCTTAAGGTAAGCACTTATATAAATTACTCCTAAATGTAATAGAAACTAACCCAAATGTTTTTCAAGCTAACAAGATGTAAATTAGTCTTTGGTAGATAAAAACTTATTTAAGTTTGTTAGTTTGGTTGAAATAGGCATATCTTCTAAGTTATCAACATTGGATATGATGCAGACGTGCAGCCTGGGTTTACTAGTGAAATAAGCTCATACCTTCTTTGTCAACAAAATAATAGCATAGACTGAGCTGATGTTGTCTAATGTCTCATGAAGTTCTCATAGGACATCTAAGTATAATCACTGGAAACAAAACTAAATAGATATAAGTAAGATAAAAGTTTTTGGGTAAACTTTTAAAAAGTAATTATTATGCACTATATGATGCGTATTTAAAATAATTTCCAAAATCTCTTGGTAACTTGAGACTTTGAAGTTTTGCCAGGTTAAATTAAATGATGGGAAATTCTTTAACTATCTAGATCATTTATCAATAAGATAAAATATTAGACATCAATTACTAAATATGGGTTTATCTATTTTTGCCTTTTTATTACACAGAAAAGATGTTTGAGTTCATTAGTAAACATCTATTGTATTTTATTTAAAAGTTGTACAATGAAGTAGCATGTTTCTAGAAATTATGAAAAGTATTTATAAATTTGCAAAACCACAGAATGCTGATGTAAAAGACAGTTCAGAGTTGCTCACTTATTAGTTTTCACTAAGAATTAAGGAGTCTGTAAGAGTTAAAATTCTAATTAATATATGTGTTTAAAGCTTCTAAAATTAATAAGGGAAACATACTTGTATTCAGGGAAAGTAAAATGTATGTTTTTAGTAAAGAAGGTATAAAAAATAGATTTTTTTTCTTTTTGCAGGGAAAGATTCACCCTGAGCTAACATCTGTTGCCAATCTTCCTCTTTTTTTTTCTCCTCAAAGCCCCAATGCATGGTTGTATATGCTAGTTGTAAGTCATTCTACTTCTATGTGAGCTGCCACCACAGCATGGCAACTGATAGACAAGTGGTGTGGTTCTGTGACTGGGAACTGAACCCAAGCTGCCAAAGTGATGAAAGCACCAAATTTTAACCACTAGGCCATCAGGGCTGGCTCAAAAATAGAAATTTTTGTTTGTTTGTATTGTTAAGAAAGATAAACTTGTCCTAAAGTACTAGGGGAAAAGGAGGTATGGGATAAATTCTGAATGTAAAAAGAAAGTTGTAGAAGGTTTGTGGAAGAAGAAATCTGAAAAAAAGAGTTTTGTGCATGGTCAAGTTGGCTAAGATTAAAATGAATTTACTTAAGTGAATAAGTTTTAATATCAAAAGTAAGATGATATGAAGTTAGAATTTGGTTTTCTCTCTCTCTTAAAAAGATAATTTTCTTCAACTTTTAGTGTGTTCTTGATATAAAGATTATAAAAAAGTTTTCTTTATTTTTAAGTAAGTCTACCTAAGGCACATAAATTCTAACTTTTGTCAAAACGGTTTCCTAAAATTACATGGGAAACATTGTCAAACAAATGATGATAAACCTTCTTAGGTTATATTGTGTGGGTGAATGTTATTAATATGTGTTTTAAAAATTATATAAAGTTTCTAAAATTCTTATCTGTCCCAATTACCAATCATAATTCTAGTTAGTGTCTTAAAGTGTTGTGTGTCACAGAAATAGCTGGGTTTCTTTGTCAGTTGCCATTTTTGAGTCTTCTGTCATTTACAGAGAGTTATTGTTTTACTCTGATGCGTTTGCAAATGTTTCATCTTCAGAGAGATTCATGGAAAGGACTCTGACACTTACTCTAGAATACAAGCTTCTGATAAACTTTCAGATTATAAAACTGAGCTGGGTATGAAATTATACAACTCTAACTGAGAAATTGATGGCTTCATAAAACTGCTAACAAAAGACTAAGATGGAGAATTGTTACACGGGACTGAATGAACTGATGAGGATGATTATAATTTTTATGACTTCTCATCTGAAATATTGCTGATTTTTTAGTGTTTTGGTTTTTCTGATTTAAGGACACCTTTTCTCTTTTCTCTTAAGCTAAATGTGACTTATAGCAATTTAGTAAATGATACCTTTGTAAA
Source organism: Equus przewalskii (assembly GCF_037783145.1). Classification (NCBI taxonomy): domain Eukaryota; kingdom Metazoa; phylum Chordata; class Mammalia; order Perissodactyla; family Equidae; genus Equus; species Equus przewalskii. The sequence continues at coordinate 29,932,609 of NC_091857.1, read as the reverse complement.
CAGAATTGAAAAATTTGTCTTTTTATCCATACCTGATTCCTCCAGACTTTGGAGACTCTTGGTGAGTAAAATTCTTATTTTCATGGCAATATAGTTATTTACATAAGTTCAATAAGAATCTTTTCTCCTTATAGTAGGACACAATGGGAAACATTGGTTATATTACCAAAGCTTCGACTGGAATGTCATATTAGAGAGAAACATGCAGACTCAGATATGACCAGACAGCTAAGAAACAAAGATTGACTTTATCAAATAAAGCAATTTGGAATTTGGCCTGGTACCTTTCTTACAGGATTCCAAGCAACCTTACTGGGTAAGTAAAGAAGGTCACTTCCATGGCAGGTGCAAAGAAGTTGGGGTATTTTGGGGAACCTCGAGGGAAGAGAGGAATTCACCAAAATCTATAGGCATTGCAGGTGGAATCTGATGAAAAGTCCTTGCCTTGGCTCTCCTGTCCTCAAGAGGCCTTTAATGTTCAATCTGAGATTCCTTATAAAAAGTTCCAGCAAAGCAGATTTAAAAGAGCCCATATGATCAATTACTATTCTTGCCATACTTATGTAAATAACTGGGCCAAGTTTATTGAAACCAGACTTATTTTACCAACCAATTAGTCTTTCTTTGTCTATCTTTAGTAAAAATGAGGGTGATTTTAGAGAGAAAAATTATGTTTCAGTAGAAACTATAATATACACTTGTGGATATTAGATTCTAGACCTGTTGTGTTTGAGGGGTTTTTTTTGTTTTCTATCTGTAAACTGAACTAGATCCTGAATTTTCCTAGTCTCCTGAAATATCTGGCTACAAATGTCCAAACTAATGTCTTCAATTTTTTCCCCCATCATTTTCTTTTGGAATCATTGAGAACTGAAAACAATCTTTTTCCTGGAGCCCTGCAAACTAACGCTGGACAACTTGATAGAAACGTAAGAGACATTCATGTCTGTTGCTGTGTAAGCCACTCAAAAAGACACCTGAACACCTGGTGATACCATCAGAGACAATTCAAACTACAAAAGATCCTTTGACCCTGACATCTAGAAATCTTTTTGACTGGTTGCCCCCTGGGCTCCAAAACTGATTTATAATTTGCCATGACCATTAGCCTTGTTTTTCTTTTTGTTTCTCTAGAAATACTTTTTATTAAATACACAAGTAAACCTGGTTACTTGTGTAGGGGAGCAGAATTTGTCACCTCAAGATGTGTCTCTGTGGAATGAGGATTATTTTGGGCAGTTTATTTTTAAGAAGCTGCAGTCAGGGGAGAAGCTCTGAAAACCAAGTAGAAGTCACCCTTTGTAATAGACATTTACATTTGTAAGGGAAATCTCCATTTGTACAAGTGTCTCCCTCTCTGGTACCATGAAGAGGGAGATGACCTTATCTCTAGAAATTCTTATCAATGCAGATGGCAAGGACTTAAATCTGCATAATTACCTTAATCTTATTTACTGTCCTTTTCTGGTAATCTCCCATAATTGACTCCTGCCACCCCAACATCCTCCTTTTGTCTTTAGCTGAAGATGGTATTTAAGGTGGCAACCTCAGCCATTCTGGTGAGGAACTCAGTTTTCCTGGGTTTCTCCCATGTATACATTTTATAAAGCTTTGTTTGATTTTCTTCTGTTATTGTGTCTCATGTCAATTTAATTCTTAGACCAGTCAGAAGGAACTAGAATGGGTAGAGGAAGTTTTCTTCCTCCCCAACACTTGCTTACACTGTATATACCTAATTTTGGGAGACACTTCCTGTTGATCCAGGAGGCCTGGAGGGAATTTGAATTAAGAAACTGGACACTGCCAGATATTCCTCTGGACCACCTTTGTTGTGGAGATGGGGTAACGTGCAAAAATTCTAATAATGTAAAGTGTCAACCCAAAACCAGGAGAAAGGGAATATTTCCAAATGAGTGCTAAAGAATTTCATCCCTCCAGCCCTTCTTGGGCCTATGCCACTCACCAGTAGGAAGCAGCTAGAATGGCTACCCCGTATTTCTCAAGATGGAGGAAGCAACAACCAAAAAGGGGGATTTGTAACCACAGGACCAGCAACAGAATTTGTCACCTCAAATTATGCCTTTTTGGCATAAGAATTATTTTAGGCTGATTATTTTTTTTTATTTTTTATTTTTTTTAAAGATTTTATTTTTTCCTTTTTCTCCCCAAAGCCCCCCTGGTACATAGTTGTATATTCTTCATTGTGGGTCTTTCTAGTTGTGGTATGTGGGACGCTGCCTCAGTGTGGTCTGAAGAGCAGTGCCACGTCCGCGCCCAGGATTCGAACCAACGAAACACTGGGCCGCCTGCAGCGGAGCACGCGAACTCAACCACTCGGCCAAGGGGCCATAGGCTGATTATTTTTAAACAACAGCAGACACAAGGAAAAACTGTTCCAACCTAGTAGAAGTTATCCATTTGTAAGGGAAATTTACATTTATAAGAGAAATTTCTATTTGTGAGGGTGCCTCCCTCTCTGTACCAGGAAGGAGAGGATGACTAAGTTTCTAGACACTCTTATCAATAGAGAAGCAATGACTTAAATCTACATAACAACTTTACCTTTGTTTACTGTGCTGATCTCATCTTAACCGGAGAATGTTAAGGCTATTTTTCATGGGTGGTGAGCCAGCCAGGAGCATGAGCAGAAGAGAAAATTTTGATCTGCCAATTGAAACTCATCCTGCCAGTGCTTCCACATACCAGCCTGCCCTGCCTGATCCTTTAAACCTTATCCCAGACCCTGGGTCGGGGAGACAGAATTGAGAGTCTTTCCTTCTGTCTCCTTACCAATTGATTGTGTAATAAACTTTCTTCCCTTAAAGGCTGGTGTACCACAGTATCAGCTTCTGTGTGCATGGGTGGAGACAGCCTTTGCTCAATAATAAAACATTTCTATGCTTGTATTTTTGGCAGCTAAAATAATGAGAGGTAAAAGAACTCTTTTTACAGAAAGCAGGAAATAATGCCTCCAGAACCAAGGATGAAGCAGTTACCCTAAGTCTGTCCTGAATTTCTTTTTTTACTAAAATCATGACCCACTTTTATCATTTATTAGCCTTTAAACTTGAAATATCTGGGTTTGTTTCCTCTCAATCTATTTTTCCTCAATTTGCGTACAACTTGCTTTTTTTCCCCAGTGTTTTCAATGAGATCATCGAACACCAAAACCTGAGTCTTTAATCCCACTGCCAGAAAGAAATAAAATACAAAGAAACCTTCCATGGAAAACATGTAATAACATGAAAGTTTGCTCTTACCAGCAAAAGCCAAAATATGAAAATCCAGACTGCAAAACTGCTAAACTGTGGTTGAAATCTTTTAAATAAGAAATAAACACACAAATCAAAATTCTAAATTCTTCTTTTCTTTTCCAAAACAATGAATTATAGACTTTAAGAAAACATAAGTAGATACTTCCTTTTTAAAATATTGTGGTAAAAAACACATATCATAAAATTTACCATTGATCATTTTTTAAAATTTTTTAATTTTTTATTAAGATTTACCATTGATCATTTTTAAGTGTATAGTTCAGTAGCATTAACTATATTCACATTGTTGGGCAACAGATCTCTAGAACTTTATCATCTTGCAAAACTGAAACTCTATGTCTATTGAACAACTTCCCATTTCCCCCTACCCCCCATTACCTGGGAAGCACCATTGTTTCTGTTTTTATGAGTTGGACTAATTTAGATACCTCATATGAGTGGGATCATAAAGTATTTGTCTTTTTGTGACTGGCTTATTTCACCTAGCATAATGTTCTCAAGGTTCATCCATGCTGCAGCATGTCATAGGATTTCTTTCTTTTTCAAGGCTAACTAATATTCCATTGTATGTGTATACATTTTCTTTATCCCTTCATCCATCAATGGACATTTGGGTTGCTTCCACCTCCTGGCTATTGTGAATAGTGCTGAAATGAGCATGGGTGTACTAATATCTCTCCAAGATCCTGTTTTCAATTCTTTTGGATATATACCCAGAAATGGGATTACTGGATCATTTGATAGTTCTATTTTTAATTTTTTGAGGAAACTCTGTATTGTTTTCCATAGCAGCTGTACCATTTTACATTCCCACCAACAGTGCACAGAGTTCCAATTTCTCCACATCCTTGCTAACACTTGCTATTTTCTGTTTTTTCAGTCGTGGCCATCCTAATGGATGTGAGGTGATAGCTTGTTGTGGTTTTGATTTGCATTTCTCTAATGTTTAGTGATGCTGTGCATCTTTTCATATGCTTGTTGGTCATTTGTATGTACTCATTGGAGAAATGTATATTCAAGTCTTTTGTCCATTTTTTAATCAGGTTATTTGTTTTCTTGTTGTTGAGTTGTAGGAGTTTCTTATATATTCTCGAATTAACCCTTTAACAGATATATGATTTGCAAATATTTTCTCCTTTCTGTAGGTTGCCTTTTCACTCTGTTGACTTTTTCCTTTGATGCACAGATGTTTTTAAGTTTGGTACAGTCCAAGTTGTATATTTTTGTTTTTGTTGCTTGTGTTTTTGCTGTCATATCCAAAAAAATCATTGCCAAATCCAATGTCATGAAACTTTTCCCTTATGTTTTCTTCTAGGAGTTTTATGGCTTTAGGTCTTACAATTAGGTCTTTAATTCATTTTGAGTTAGTATATGGTATAAGATAAGTGTTCATTTTTTTTTTTTGTATGTGGATATTCAATTTTCCCAATACTAATTGTTGAGGAGGCTGTCCTTTCCCCATTGTGTTGTGTTGGCATCCTTGTTGAAGATCATTTGACCATACACTAGAAGGTTTATTGCTGGGCTCTCTATTCCATTCCATTGATCAATGTGTCCGATTTTATCCCAATACCACACTGTTTTGACTGCCGTAGTCTTGTAACATGTTTTGAAACCAGGAAGTGTAAGGCCTCCAACTTTATTCTTTTTCGAGATTGTTTTGGCTATATGGGGGTCCCTTGAGACTCCATATGAATTTTAGGATTTTTTTTCATATTTCTGCAAAAATGTCCCTGGGATTTGGATAGCGATTGCATTGAATCTGTAGACCGCTTTGGGTAGTATGAAACGTTTTAACCACATCTTAAGTCTTCCAATCAATGAACAAGGGATGTCTTTCCACTTACCTATGTCATCTTTAATTTCTTTCAGCAATGTTTTGTAGTTTTCAGTGTACAAATCTTTCACCTCCTTGGTTAAGTTTATTCCTAAGTATTTAATTCTTTTGATGCTATCCTCAATGGGGATTGTTTTCTTAAATTCCTTTTGGAATTGTTCATTGTTAGTATATAGAAATGCAGCTGATTTTCATGTGTTGATTATATATCCTGCAACTCTGCTGAATTTGTCTGCCCTAAATTTAGCACTGTGGAAATATAAACTTTTTCATGGAGAATTTTACTTCATTAATCTTTGTTGGAACATTATTGGGTAATATAATGGATGACATCCTCAGCCATATTCTTCAGAAAATAAAGAAGTATTTTTATAGTCATTTCTTTTATTTGCTCTTTCATTGCCAGATATGAACTAAGTGCCTACACATTTCAGGCACCATGCTTGGATCTGGGTACAATTGACAGATTAAGCATACTTAGTCTTTGCTTCATTGAGTCTAGATTCTGGTAACCAAACAAATAAAAACAGTAACAAATGGTGATAAGAACCATGAAGAAAATGGTCCAGGAGTCAGGTCCGGAACTACAGAGAGGTCTCTCTGGGGAGGTGACATGAAAGCTGAGACCTGGGAGAAGCAGACCACCACTGAGCATGGATGGGGAGGGATGGTGGGTCCACCATCAAGGGAGAGGCCCTTGTTTATAAAGGCTCTGAGGAGGGAAAGAGCTTCGAGAAACAAAAAGGAGGCCATTACAGCTTGAGTGTAGTAGGCAAGGAGAAAAAAGGCAGGAGATGCAGGTGGGAGAGGTCAGAGGTCATGTCCCTTGAAAAGTCCAAGGAATGATACTGAATTGTAGTTTAACAAAGGAGAATTCATAGGGTATTTTGAAGTCCACATACTGTGTTCTATGTTCAGAAAAGTGAATGGTTCGATGAGCTCTCTCCAATACTTTGCCATGCTCTCAACCATGCTTAGACAAGGTAGAAAGAAATTCTTCTCAGGCTGAGCTCTCTGGGAGAGCCTGAACTATAGGAGTGCTGTGTGACTGGGAGAAAAGAGACACCAGATGGTGAAAATTAAGGACCTGACTCGTGTCCCTCCCCTGTTAGAAAGCTATCTCATGTTCCTCTTATCATGCCGTGCAGTCAGAGAGTTCAGTAAACACTGCACAAAAACCCTAACATAACTCTGAACAGACTGCCAAGGAGATGCAAGCAGAGTACTTTTCAGTAACAGGAAAATTGGGCCTAACATAAACCCTTCAAATAAAACCTATGGAGATACTCAGTTTCTTGGTTTGTCAAGAAGAAATTTTTCAGAGAATTTTAGAGTATACCTAACAAGCTAATTTGCCTATCACTTTGGGAAAAGTTATTTTTGTTCTTTTTCATCTTCTGACAGAGCTTAACCATGGTTCCATAGGGCCACTGAGTTAACTAGCTGAATTAAGATGAAAGGAAAGCATTCCATTCGGGTCCTTGCAAAGCTTTCCCATATGAGTCAGTTCAACTAAACACGTTATACCATGTTCCGTAGAAAGAGGAGACCTCATAGACCATTTATAGGCTGTTTATTGGGTTCAGTGGACAAAGAAGGAAGAAGTGATTCCAAACAGTGTGCTCCCACTCCACTGTAGCCATAACCTCAAGGTGGTACCCTGCATAGTCTGGTCTCTTCCTGGGGCTGGATGGGGCAGCACACACTGCAGTGTTAGTCATCTCTCTTGGGTCACGGCTCTGACTGCTCTGTACTGGCATTTTCAGTTGTTTGTTCAACAGGTGAGAGTAAGGGGGTTAGTCAGAGCTTACTGAGTCATCTCAGCCAGCAGGGTGTGCAGTGCTGTGATGGTTCCCTGTGCCGGGGCTGTCTCCTTTTAGGTCAAACTTGGCTCCGAAGCAGGGTCTACTTCTTCCCACCCTGTCCGAGTCTATTACTGTGGATGTGGAGCTTTCTTTTCAATGACTCATTTACTAGAAAGTCATGCTTATTAAAAGGCAAAGGTGGTTGTAGTAGAGGAGGTGGTGGATAAGTATTTGCTTGACTGCCTTATCTTACTGAGTAAAACCAATAACCAAACAATTTCTAGGTCAGGTCGTGGTGACCAGCACAAGATTCTTACTTTTGCTTTTCTTTCTTCGCTGCTCAAGATGAGATTCACAAATAGAATGTCAAGAAACTCACCGTGTAACTACACTTTGAGTAAGTATCTTCTAAGGGTAACAATGCCTAAGGATTCATGTGGAACCCTTTGGAAAGGATTGGGGCACACTATTAAAGAAAAACTCCAAGCCAGTGTTTTTCAAATTGCAGATTTATTTGTGGGGTATAGTAACTGTCTTCCAGAAATTTAAAAATTTGCTTTCACTTTGATGGTAAGCTTTAAAAAACTAATATAAGCATATTCTGGAATCATCAGAATGAACCTATGTGTGTTTGTGTTTAGGGTTTCCTTGGGGCATAGCAGCACTATTTTGATCATTTCCAGGTAATGGGACCTAAACAGAGGTGGACTTAATATGATCTATTCCAGCCAAAGGTGATCAAATGATATTAACTGTCTGTGTACTGTACAATCAGCAACTCATCACAGTTTGATTTAAAAAAAGTAATGGCTAAATTGGTTCATTGCTGGGTGCGTGGTAGACAAGCCATGCTGTACTCAGAAGAACCTTCACTCTGACCAGATTCATTCTGCCAGGGGCAATTCAATTTCAACAAAATAACAGTATCCTAAATATTGAACTAACGTTTTTTGCTTTTATTGTTTTGTAGTTTTGAGTATAATTCATTTATAAATTGGATTTGGTTTGTGGTTGTATGAGACCTAAAAACTGAAGATTATATTTAGTTTTATATTCACATGTATTTATATAATACTTTAACATTGGGAGGTGCCAAAAGAGCTTTTTCTTTAAAGAGGTCCAAACATTTCTCAAGTTTTAGAAACATTCTGCTAAATAGACAGGTCTCATGATGCAAGATTGTCCCTCTTGCTCTCCTAGCTTAAGGTATTTGTTCTGGTGGTTCTCAACCCTGACCACACTTCAGGATCAACTGAGGAGCTTAAAAAAACAATACCCACCCTAAGAGGATGGGAAAAGATATGCCATGCAAACAGTAACTAAAAGAGAGCTGGAGTAGCTGTGATAATATCAAATGAAATGTTGCAGCACTGTTTACAATAGCCAAGACGTGGAAGCAACCTAAGTGCCCATCAACAGACGAATGGATAAAGAAGATGTGGTACATATATACAATGGAATACTACTCAGCTGCAAAACAGAACAAAATCATTCCATTTGCAATAACATGGCTGGACCTTGAGGGAATTATGTTAAGTGAAATAAGGCAGCAAGAGAAAGATAATCTGTGTATGACTCCACTCATATGAGGAATTTAAAACTATGGACCAAGAACAGTTTAGTGGATACCAGGGGAAAGGTGGGGGGGGGGGGGGGTTGGGCACAAAGGGTGAAGTGGTGCACCTACAACATGGCTGACAAACATTAATGTACAATTGAAATTTCACAAGATTGTAACCTATCAATAACTCAATAAAAAACACACACACACACACACACACACACAAATATCAAATGAAATGGATTTTTAAGACAAAAGTTGTTACTACAAACAAAAGTAGTAAGGGTGAATACACCAGGAGAAATAAAAATTATAAACATATATGCACATACCAATAGAACCTCCAAATACATGAAGAAAGATGGATAGAATTGAAGGGAGAACTAGAAAATTCAATGATAATAGTTGAAGACTTCAATATCCCACTTTCAAAGATGGATAGAACTAGGCATAAAATCAACAAGGAAATAGAAGACTTGAACGATACTGTAAAACAACTAGACTTAATGGGCATCTATAGAGTGCTCCATCTAACAACAACAGAATACACAGTCTTCCCAAGTGCACATGGAACATTCTCCAGGATAGATCATATGTTAGGCCATGCAAAAAGTCTCAATAATTTTTAAAGGATTTTTAAAGTATGCTCTCTGACCACAATGGAATGAAATTAGAAATCAATAACAGAAGGAAATTTGGCACATTCAAAAATATGTGGAAATTAAACAACATGCTCATAAACAACTAGTGGGTCAAAGAAGAAATCACAAAGGAAATTAGAAATACTTAGAGATGAAAAAAGGGGAAAACATACCAAAACTATGGGATGCAGCTAAAGCAGTGCTTAGAGGGAAATTTACAGCTAAAATGCCTAAATTAAGAAAGAAGAAAGATCTCAAATCAATAACCCAATCTTCTACGTTAAGAAACTAGCAGAAGAGCAAACTAAACCAAAGAAGCAGAAGGAAGTAAATAATAAATAGCGGAGTAAAAAAATAAATGAAATAGGGGCCAGCCCTATGGCCAAGTGGTTAAGTTCACGAACTCTGCTTTGGTGGCCCAGGGTTTCACCGGTTTGGATCCCAGGCGCGGACATGGCACGGCTCATCCAGCCATGCTGAGGCGGCATCCCACATGCCACAACTAGAAGGACCCACGACTAAAATATACAACTATGTACTGGAGAGCTTTGGGGAGAAGAAGGAAACATAAAATCTTTAAAAATAAATAAATAAGTGAAATAGAAAATATAAAAATAATAGAGAAAATCAACCAAACCAAAAGCTGGTTCTTTGTAAAGATGAATAAAATTGACAGACCTTTAGCTAGACTGACCAAGAAAAAAGAAAGACTGAAATTATTAAAATCAGGAATGAAAGAGGAGATATTGCTATCAATCTTACAGACATAAAAGGACTATATAGGAATACTGTAAATAGTTGTATGCCAAAAAATTAGATAACCTAGATGAAATGGATAAATTTCTAGAAAGACACAAACTACAAAAACTGACTCAAGAAGAAATGGAAAATCTAAACAGACCTATAGCAAGTAAAGAGATTGAATTAGTAATCCAGTACCATTAGAATACAATTTCCCAAAAAGTAAAGCCCAAATCAGCATGGTTCCACTGCTGAAGTTTACAAACATTTAAAGAGAAATTAACACCAATTCTTCACAAACTCTTCCAAAAAATAGAGGAGAAGGAAACCTTTCCCAACTCATTCTACAAGGCCATCATTACCCTGATACCAAAACCAGACAACAGGAGAAGAAAACTGCAGACCAATATCCTTTATGAATATCAATGCAAAAGTCCTCAACAAAATACTAGCAAACTGAATCCAGCAACATGTAAAAAGAATTATACACCATGGTCAAGTGAGATTTATCCCAGGAATGCAGGTTGGTTTAACATACAAAAACCAATCAATGTGATACACCATTTTAATAGAATAAAGGACAAAAAAGATCATCTCAGTAGACACAGAAAAAGTACTTGACAAAAATCCAACACCGTCTCCTGGTAAAAACACTAAGCAAACTAGAAATAGAAAGGAACTTCTTTAATCTGATAAAGGACATCTACGAAAAACCCCACAGCTAACATCATAGTTAGTGGTGAAAGACAGCAAGCTTTGCCCCTAAGATCAGGAAGAAGACACCTTATCATTTTTATTCAACTTTCTACTGGGGCTTCCAGTTGGGGCAATTAGGCAAGAAAAGCAAATAAAAGGCATCTATATTGGAAAGGGAAAATTAAAACTATCTCTGTTTACAAATGATATAATCTTGTATATAGAAAATCCTAAGGAATCCACACACACACACACACAAAACCAACACTGTAAGAGCTAATGTACAAGTTCAGTGAGTTTGCAGGGTACAAGATAAACATAGAGGGAATTTCATTTCAAGATGGGCAAAAGGTGTTACTGTGTCAGGCTTAGCACTAGTCTAGGCTACTGTGGGGTTGGACAGTCAGCCTTAGTGACAGGGAGTCCATGCTGCTGGGTCCGTGAGTAGGTTCCTTCATGGCTATTCCAGTCACGAGTCCACTGTGCAAACATGGAGGGGACTGAAGATGGCGGCCAGCTGACCTCCATGAGACGAGTGGGCCTGTCCATCTGGCGGTCCAGTGCCTCCTCCCTGGGGGATGCTCTCTGGTGAGCACTGGCAGAAGTCATAAAGACCTGCCTCTTGCCCAGAACTCTGTGTCCCTGATATTCCAACTTCTCTCATTCCAGGCCCACAGCCATTCCTGTTACCCATTTGAGTTCATGGGTACAAGGAAGGCATGCAATTCACTATTCATTTAAAAACATGTATTAAGCACTACCTTGTGCCAGGCATGATGCTGAGCACTGGGATCACCACAGTGAGCGAGACTGTCACTGTCACCATTCCTGCCTTCTTGGAGCTGACAGTCTAGCAGGGGAAAGGTATTAGACGAGCAATTTCTAGGGAGATGTGGAAGTACACAGTGCTGTGGGAACTGCAGAAGGAGGACCTAGCCTAGTCAGGAGAGGAGGGGTCATCACAAGAGTCGCAGAGTCTTCTCTGAAAAGTGTCTAGGCTGAGAACTTAGCCAGGAGGATGGGGTGGGGGCTGGGCTGGAGAGGGGGAGTCTTCCAGGCAGAAAGAATGCGCCATGGATCTGAGGTGGGAAAGAGCATGAAACATTCAAGGAACAGAAGTGAGGCGGGGGCAACTGGGCTGGAAGAAGGAGCCTTATTAGGCATGAGAAAGACTTGGGGCTTAACCTGAGGATGATGGAAAAACGTCTGGTATGTCCTGAATGTTGCCTTTAAAGGGCCACTCTATCCTGTGAGGAGAATGACTTGGAGAAGGACGAGCGAGGAGCAGGGCTGCCATTTAGGAGCTGGTGTGCGGCCGACCAGATGGTGGTGTAGACAAGGGTGGGGGCCACGGGGTAAAGGGAAAGATTCAAGAGCTATTTAGAAGGTAGAATGAACAGGGCTTGGTGAAGGATTGGATAAGGAGTGAGGAAGAGGGGAGGGTCAGAGAGATCATGAAGGTTTCTGGTCTGAGCAAAAGGATGCATTTCCCAAGATGCAGAGAGCGGAGGGGAGGGGAGTCTGGAGGTTCATTTATCATCTCCATTCATTGATGTCCTAGTAAGAGATCAATCAGTGGAGATGTGGAGGAAAGTCAAGGGATGAGTAAAAGGCTGTCCCTGCCCCGAAGAGGGTGCAGTCTAGGGGGCAAAGAAGAAATGTCCACAAATAAATGCAATCCTGTAGATTGCACTGTCAAAAATCTTACTGATTTTTGACCAAGTAATCCAACTCCTGGAGAGTGATCTGAAGGCAATAACTCTAAAGAAAATGGTGAATCCATTTCAATTCAACACACCCTTTCTGGAGCAACTACTCACAATACACCAGGTGCCATTTGGCCTGAGGAATCAAAGACGAATGAACCTGACCTCAAGTTGCCCACAGTTCATTGGAAAGGAAAAAATAAGCATAAAAGTAACTGTGGTATGAGACAATGTGATCAGAGCCAGGTGAGAAATGAGGAGAGGTGGGCAGCAGGTCAGATTCCGCCCAAAGGCCTGCACCCCCATAGGATGGGGATGCCCCCCTCAGCGCCTCCTCCTTGGGGCAGAATTAGATTGGAATTTATTTTTCTGGATATATAATGTTTGCAATATTAGCTCTCTTAACCATTGTTCTAAATTGTAAATAAAATGTTATGCGTAATGTAGCTAGTATAAACTTCAGTATACAGCATTATTTGTACTGGTTTGGGGGTTTGGCAGGGTCTAAGAGGACGTTTGAAACTTAACATTACCAGGGTTGCCAGATGAAAATACAGGACCCCCAGTTATACATGAATTTCAGATGAACAAATGAATAATGTTTTAGTATAAATATGTCCCAAATATTTCACAGGGCATAAATTAAAAGGTTATTTGTTGTTTATCTGAAATGACAGATGGGGCACAAAGACAACTTCATGTTTATGTGGTAGAAGTCATTTAAAAGATTTCACAGAGGGAATGATATATTTTTATACTAAAAAATTCATAATCATCTCTTTCCCTAAGTAAAATGCCAGAGTAGCCAAAGCATTATACAACAAAAAAATTTTTAGTCTAAGTATGCCCCATGCAATATTTAAGACACACTTACACTAAAAAAACTATTCATTATTTACCTGAAATTCAAATTTAATTCAAATTCAACTGGGTGTCCTGTATTTTTGTTTGCTAAACCTAGCGACTCTGAGTGACATACACAGCCTTAAGCTACACACTGCCTTCTTGTTTCCTCATGACCCACTCATTTAGGAACCGATTTCTAGAAGACCAGCCAGTTGTGAATCTGAACAGGGTAACCTGTCTGCCCCTACTGGTGAATCCAGTCAACGGATGTGCCTTCAACGCCCTGCTTAACTACTTAGTAAACACTCACCAAGTGTCAGCTACAAAGTTAAAAAACCAGATAGCCCTTGCTTTCGTGGGACTTGCCATCTAACAGAAAAGGATCTATGTTGGCAAATGCTATAAACTCTCTCCCAGGGAGCACGGGAGACAGATGTGCAGGTAGAGATGGGCACAAAGATGACTCCTCCACGTGCGCATGGTGGGAGCTCCTTTAGGAAGATCAGAGTGGATGATTTACCTTTATTCCATAAAATTCATAATTATCTTTTTATGAGTAAAATTCCAGAGTATTAAAGCATTATAAAATTTGGAATAAACAATAGAGTCGAGTACACACACAGACACTATTTTTTATATACTTAAGGACTAATTCAATCTTTTGAAAAAAGGGACCATCTTTCTATTGGAGAAAGAGGAAAATCTCTTCCTTCTTATTCATTCATTCACTTTCCCCTCAGCTTCTTCTTCTCTGATGGATCTAAGAAATTTTGAGGAGGAGGATGGGGGTGGGGTGAGGTGGGGTGGGGTGGTGAGAGTCATGTGAGGAGAAATGCTTAATTTCAACCGACTGTTGAGAGGTGTAATTTTTCTATTTCCCTACCTTCTCAAGACTTTTTATCTTCCAAGCCAGAATATCTGATCTGTCAACTTTTTTTCTTCATCTTCATCAATGGCTACTTCCTCATTCACAAGACAGCCTCTGCTAAAACAAGAGTTCCGAGTGGGGACAGACCACAGGAAGGGTAGGACACTTGTATATCCTTTGCATTAAAAACATATCAAATTCTCTCCTTGCTTTTTTTCTCTCAGGTCAGGTAGAAAATAATCCTATTTTTCCTCCATCAATATCAATGTCCCGCCACAAATATCCACATGTATTCATGTGGCCCACAAGACCTATAATTCTGTCATCTCCTAAACCCAAGAGAAAAGGTAGAGAGAAAAAACTGGGTGCTATTGGTACTTGTCACTACTGTTAAGTAACAGGGCATCTCTTGGGCATTAGAGAAGAATCTGTTAATATTTGCTTCCCCATCCATTTTGAAAAAAATTTGAGGAAGCCCATTAAAAACACAAATATAGAGCCGGCCTGGTGGCGTAGTGGTTGGGTTTGTGCACTCTGCTTCGGTGGCTCGGGTTTCACAGGTTTGGATCCCAGGCGCGAACCTAGCACTGCTTGTTAAGCCACACTGTGGCGGCATCCCACATAAAATAGAGGAAGATTGTACAGATGTTGGCTCAGCGACAATCTTCTTCAAGCAAAAAGAGGAAGATTGGCAACAGATGTTAGCCCAGGGCCAATCTTCCTCACAGAAAAAAAAAAAACACAAATATAGAAGAGTTTCCAGCTTGAATATCAATTGTGTTCAACTTCAGATTTGAATGTGGCTACCTCAGGAGAGACGTAGTTACATATAGGACTACAGAGACTCCTTAGAAAGAGCTTATCCTGAGAAGAAATACCGGTAAAAGGAAAACAGTTTAGTTCAAGAAGGCAGAGCACGCAACACTACTGCAAACTCATTTATTCAATTCCTCCAGCCAAGTCTTAAGTTGAGATCATGGAAAAGAAAGGAGCAAGCAAAAGGGCTACCTGTCCAGGAGCTCCGTGGGACAGTGACAGCAGTGGTGGCTCTTTCACGATACCCCATGCTGGACATCGGAACATTCGGTGGGGGCACAGCACCTCTATTATGAATGCCTCATGAAGGCACCAGTTGAAGCACTTTTGGCGCAGAAATGTTTATTAAGTTCAAGCACAACAAAAAAATCAAAGACTTTTGGCCTCAGTGTTTATTATATAAAATTATTTACAGTAATAGGGTTTAAGACAAAACTACAAATGAAAAACACAAAAGCTTATTGTATAAAAACACTGACGACATGGTTACGTCCTTCCATAACTCAATAAAACATACGAAAATGGTCACAAACACCGACTTGGTTCAAATTTTAGATTTCATTCATTTGTAATTATTTTCTGTGCATCTTCTATGTGCAAGGCAGCGCACTGCCATAGATGCTGGGGGTACAGTAATGCATAAAAGTCAGCCCCTGCTCTCATGGAGCTTCCAGTCTCCTGGGGACAGACACACACCAGATGAAACAAAAACACAACATGTCAGGGAGTCACAGCGTAACGGGGAGGAAAAGAGAGGTAGGAAAGTTTCTGTCCACTCCAAATTCTGAAGAGGGATCTGAGGCTACTTTAGAAGTCACAGTTTGGGGAGAAGATACAAACCCTAAATAATATTTTTAAAATAACTTTTTTACAGGTTGCAAATTTCTGGTCAGATCCTAAAAGTTTAGGGTTCTGAGCAGCATTTCTAATTTTCTAATTAGAATCTCTCCTAATAAATCCTTTACGGCCATACTAATGGAATGCGGCCCCCATCACATACGTGTGTGTGTGTTGCTGTAAGTAGGCATATACACGTTGACAGGCGCATGTCGCTATTCACATATGTATTAATATACTATTATTTCTGGCTGTGACGATACAAATCTTTTACACAAACTCTTAGATTACATCCAGCCTCTCCAAGAACTATCAACATTGCAATTCTGAGCCAGTTTATTGGTGCTCCCAAGTATATGGTATTTTCAAGTACATCATTCTTCAGAAAAAATACTTAGCACCTTCCAAGTGAGCACAGCCTGGAAACACTACATGCGGACCGTGATGAAGGATGGAACGGGAGTGCATTCTCACGTCTAGAGGACAAGGGAGAAATGAGGGTGTTTCTGTATGCTGCTGCTGATGCCCCCAGGCTTGTTCATCGAGGCCCACAGAGGGTCTTACCACGTAAAGACCTGCAGTCCCACATCTTAGGGACCCGACCATTTCATCGGTGTCTTTTCCTTTTAGTGTCTGAGTTTTCCCTCCTCCACGTCCCACAAGACACTGTTTCTTTTTAGGAAATCCAGTCCACAGCTGCTTTCTCCTGTGGGAAATCTGGGGCCTGAGCGCTGGAGGGGACCGCTGGATGGGCAGAGTATGAAAGCAGTGGTGGCAGGGGGTCACGCCAGGCTCCCAACCTACCCTCAAAGAGGCAAATTTCCATAGACGGGGCTTTACGAATGGAGGCTGACCCCAAAGACCTGCTCTCAAAAGGTGTGCTGGGGTCACTGAGGGATTCTCCAGCAGAGAGCTGTGTCTCAGGGGGTTCCTGGGCCGCCCTGATCCCTGCCATACTCTGCCACAAGCTGGGACCGCAGACCCAGGAAAGCACATGGAGTGCTCTGCGGAGCTGTGCCCATGCCAAGGGCGTGCTGAGTGTCAAGCCCCGCCCTGGGCAGCTGCCTCAGCCTCTCCTCCCACCCAGGTGAAGCTGTCATCTTGGCAGACACACTACATAAGGAAGACTGTTACGCATAGGCAGGCGCTGGGTGGCTTCCTCTCCTTTCCCCTCACTGGTCCCTCCCGGCCACAGAAGTCAGGTAGAGGGTTTCGCCTTAGAGGCTGCCAGAACTCCTAGACTCCTTTCCTGCAAAGGATCTCCAGGAATAATCCCAAACACCAAACCAACTTAAACATAAGCTAGAGGTACCTTTGAAAAGCAGTATACAATTTTTAAAATTAGGTTTTCTTTCCAGTTACATTTGCCCCTCACTTTGATAATAAATAATTTGCATTTTCTTGAGTATACGCAGGCTGAGCTGAGGGGATCCATGAATACTGCCTGCCATGGTAGAGAAGCCGGCCTGGTATGAAAAAAGACCCAGGGAAGCCATACAAACGAACAAACCCATTTGCCGCTGCTATTCACGGGTCTTCAATTTTTTTAGAAGTGGGTGGCCAGGTCTTTTTTCCTGGTCTGTCTAGGCTGGAAGCTCTGCTGAATCCTGTCCACCACGGGTGACCCTGCTGGCATTTTAAATACCAGTGGCCCAGCTTTCAGCATCACAGCAACATGTGGCCACTGCAGCATGACAACCAACAGATGGGTAGTGTGGGTCCCTGACCAGGAAATGAACTTGGGCCATCACGGTAAACGCCCCGAATCTTAACCACTAGACCACCAGGGCGGGCTAAACAACCCCAAGGTATGTTGAAAATTAAAAGCTAGTTATACACATTATGCTTCATTGTCACTAAAGTCACCCGCTTCTTTCCTACTGAATTATTCTACTTCTTACTCTGTCTGGTCCATCAGTAGCATTTTCTGGTCCCAAGGCTTCTTGCGTGCATTTGTGCCTAACCTCCACAGACTCCCATATCTTAAAAAATAATAGGAACTCTGCTAGTCAGATAGTTCTCCATTTCTCTACAACTTTTGTGAATGCAAATTCTAGTCAGAAGCCACTGTTCTAATAAGTTATGAATCAGGAACTCTTAATGTATCGAAAAGATTACCTGGTTTTAATCCTAAACTGCGGCAGGGAAAGGCAAGTGTGATGTTGGAGCCAATGTCCTTGGGATTAGTGGACAGAATTCCCCTGAAAAATTTTAAGGATCACGTTTCTGGTATCTGTGGATGTTTTTTAGAGAAAGCGATTTTTTAGAAAACCTGTGGTGGCGGTATTCAGCTTTTCTAAAGAAATTTCCAAAGGGCCTGCTTCGGTGTCAAACGAAAAGACCAGATGTTCTAAACATCTCTTGAAAAATAATGCACTATAATACTGGGAATGGAGAATGAACCAATGACACAGAGCAACCAGCAGCCCCGTGACAGTATTAACTGACAGGAACACACGTACTGCCCTTAGCCACAAACAGTCAGCACAGTGGTACTTAAGATACCATCAGAAAGACAGTCGACATCTTCCGGATTTAACTCATCTCAGCCCAGACAGGTCTTCCAAGCCTTTACACGTGGCAGAGAATGTAGGGAACTTTTCTCCAAATTCCTGTAATTCTGCTTGTAAACAGTTAAGTGCTTGACTATATTTTTAGAATCTATGACTTGAAGATGTTTTTTCTTCCCCATAAACCGAAAATCTTCTTGATACTTACTGAGAGAAGCAAAGAGGTCAGGCTCCCGGTAAACTCCCACAAAACTCCCTACCATTTGAGAGTTGGTTTCCGGTCACACAGCTCCCTGTAGTAGAACTTCTTCACTTAGTCCACTTCCACTATTTTCATCTTCATTAGAATAGTTTCCTGAATCCTGACTAGTTTGGGAGCCATATTTTTTGTAATCTTCACCAGCGTGATTAGTTTCTTCTGCTGCGCTAACAGTGTTGGTATTTTCAATTACAAAACATCTTTCAATTTGTTCCGCAGAAGTAGAAAGGAGTAGATTCTTTAGTAAATGTTCAGAGAAATACTAATGTAAAAAAGGAAAAAAAATAGAAAGAGATTATTTAAAATAACGAAAACTAGTTTTCTAGTCCTTATAGCTTCAGTTTCCTAAGTCCATTATCTAGGAAAGCCATGTTAGGCATGCATATTAGAAAGTCAGCTCGGAGCATATCAATTGCATTGTAATGTTTAGAACAGAAGCATCACTAGTGAGGTCACTTACGTCTTAATACTGCTTTTGGTGAGTACATGAAGAGGACCTAAGACAGGGCAGGGGGTGGAAGAGCACGGAAGAGGCAGGAGAGAGGAGAGCACTGGGACTGTGCAAATTTTATTTTGAAATAATAAAAATTCTTGCATCCAATCCACAAATATCCAGAAGAAGCACAAGTGATAAACTAATTTTTCCCTGTGCAGCTAAGATTAATTAGATGTTGTAACAAGCTAGTTTGAAGTTCTCTGAATGACAGCTGAGTATTAGAGTATACAGGAAGGATATCTAAAAACTCAGGGATATGAGAGTGAAATAGGATTCATGGGGCATTTTCACAGTGCTAAGCCTTTATGGGGGACCTGCGCACACCTCCATGGAGGAGGAGCACTGGCTGCATCGTATAGCCTAAGGGTACCCGCTCAAGCACTCTTCCGTGATTTGCTCAAGTTCACAGAGCTAATAACAGCTTATCAACAATTCACTTTCAGGCCCTCTAGCCGCAGCGCCTGAGCTCTTGACCATACTCCCAAGGCAGGCAACCTGCAGCCCCGCCCCCACAGGGACATACATCCCCAGGGCAGAGTCTCTGCCCAGGTCTTCATCACTGTCATCCTGAAAGCACTAAATGATGACCTCTTTAAATATGCTGACCTCACAGGAGGGTCACACAAAAACCTGTGAGGTGTCATGAGAGAAAACTCAAGTTGCGTTATTTCATTTTCTGTCATTTCTTCCAGTGAACACAGTTTCTGCACTGATGATAACGTTTTAGCCTTTTTGTTAATATAAAGACTTCCAATGGCACAACAAATGCCACAGTAAACTGCCAGAAAAATATGAGATTAAGGATAAACTTTACTAATCTGTGTTGTACTACATTAAATGACCGTATCTAAAGCTAATGTACGGAAACTTTGAAGAAAACACCCAAATCAATCTGTATTATTTTCTGACTATCAAGGAAACATATACATTCTGTTGAAATCAAATATATTTCCCAGGGCCAGCCCCATGGCTGATTGGTTAAGTTCATGTACTCTGCTTTGGCAGCCCAGGGTTTCACCAGTTCAGATTCTGGGTGGGGACCTACGCACCGCTCATCAAGCCATGCTGTGGCAGCATCCCACATAGAAGAACTAGAAGGACTTACAACTAGGATATACAACTATGTACTGGGGCTTTGGGGAGAAAAAAAAGAGGAAGATTGGCAACAGATGTTAGCTCAAGGCCAATCTTCTTCACCAAAAAAGATATATATATTTCCCATTTTAAGAAAAACCCAGATGTTGATCAAAAAAAAGAACATACCTCATCTACAGCAGAAGGAGGTTTACTTGATGGAAAGAACACATAATTGATACATCTCCAGAGGACTCTCACAACATAAACGACAGCTGCGAGAATAAGTAATGCAATGCAAATCCCAGCTATAAGCAAGGTTCTGGAAGTATTTCCTAAAAACAAAATAAATGCTGTTTAGCATCAACACGTGTTTGGACACACAAATACATTAATAGTGCTGACGTCTGTGTGTAAGATTAGCTATGTGAAAGGAAATACAAAACCTATTAAATAATACCCTCAGGAATACTTCTGCCAGCCTGGCACACACCACAGGTGCAGGCAATGGGATCTACATTTAAGGAGTGGCTCAGGCCAGTGAATGAGAGGTCCTTAGTGAAGGACACAACATTGACACAGAGCTCCAAGCACACTCAGTATTCTCCAGCCCTTCTTCTGAAACACACGGCTAGCACAAGTAAACACACCCTGTGACTAAGCTCCCACAGGTCAGCCCTACAAGCTGTAAAATACCAAATGGAAGGAATTCACTCCCTTATACAAAAATTTGCACTTGAACTAATTAAGTGCTTTCTGCATGACAACTATATTAAGCATTATGTAAAAAAAATTTAAAATAGTCTTCCATTAAATGCTAAAGAATAGTAATTAAAGGGAATTAATTGTGGATATTGGATGAAATATAAAGCATTAAAAATACTGAATTGAGCTGAGTATTAACAGTATTTTCTAAAACTGTGAGACTTAGCTTGGAGGTCTACTTTCGACTCATCGTTCATGAAGAAAATATTCTCTTTTTCAGTAAAAAGGAAATATTTTATAATTTTCAACGAATTCAGTTATTTTTACTGTCTAGTTACATTTTTTTCAAAAGAGACATAATGAAAGATTCTGACCTGGTTTTGTCTTCTCACACACAGTGTCACTAAAATCACTGCTTTTATTCCACTTTTCCTCAAGGATGAGCGCTCTGGCCTTGACACAATACACAGTCAGCGGTTTCAAGTTAAGAAAAGTAAAATCAGTTTTTTTCTGTAGAATTTTACTCTATTAAAAAAAAAGGTAAATCATTAATAAAATTTAGCCGCCTCACGAAATCAGATAGCAAATATCTATTTTCTGAGTTCTTTAGATATTCAATCTAAGGCTGGTCTCTCCCAAACACTTGGTTGGTATATGTTTAAGAAATATAAATTCGTTTTGGGCAACACATAATAACCCAATCGGAAAATGAAAAATGCTGCTGCCAGAAAAGAATGTGACATATTCCTAAGACAACTCTAATTTATAAGTACATGCTGATTTGGTTTAATCGCCGTCCTATGACTCTGCTTAGTGGCAGAATGGTTTAGGGCAGGGGTTCTGACCTCAAACTGGCTGTATTAAGGTATCACTTACAGCTCTGCAGCCTCAGGCAAGTTATTTAATTTCTCTGGGCTCTATTTCCAGATCTGTAAACGAGGACAATGACTGCTCATATCTGTATTAGTCTGCTATCGCCATAATCACATTATATACCACATCACCACAAATAATTACAACAAAATAATTGTGTAACAAAACATTCCATGGCTCACAACATATTTATTTTCCTCACTCATGAGCGTCCCTATTGGCTGGGGGAGCTCACACTGCGGCTGTGGATCGGCTCTAGGTCTGCTCCACGAATCTGTCTTCCTCCTTGGCCAGAGACCACGCGGAGCATGCTTTCCCCTCGGCAACAAGAGAAGCATGAGGGCCAAACTGAACCACGCAGGCGCATTTCAGGCCTCTGCTCACATCGCCTCCACTCACTTTCTACCGTCTAAAGCCCAGCATGACTGAAGCAGTAATGAACACTCCAGCCCAAGTATTTGCTGCGCAGTCATTTAGTCAATCGTACTGTCTGGCAGGGCTGTTTTGAAGAATGATTGAGACAATTCATGGAAATAACTTAGCACAGGACCTGATAAATAATGAGCATTCGATAAATATGAGTTGCTATTAGGACTGTAATTATTGATGTATTATCCAGAATATGACAGGATGGCGACTAAAAGTTATTGAATCTCTATTATTGGTCAAACAACGTGCTAGGTATTTTCCTAGATCTCACCTCATTTTAAAGCTTATAAACAGCCTTTCCAAAAAACTTAGTTACTATGACTACCACCACTTTAGAGAAGAGGAACAAAGTCTCAGAGAGCTAAAGTACCTTACCTAAGGCTACACAATATGGTAGCTTGAGACCAAATTTAGGTTTTCCTGATCTGGGGACAACTGAGAAGTGACCATAACTCTCAATGGGCTAAATTATGCTATGGTTACAGTGTGTTCAGATAGTTAAAATGAAAGTCGCCAAGCCACTGGAATGGCCTTAGCTTTCCAACAGAAAATGAAATAAACTTACAGAATTTACCAACTCAACTGCACACAGTTTTTACAGGTTGATTCCTTGATTGTAATTCGACGGGGAAATAGGAATAATACAGCTTAACCGACGTTGTGTCTAATCTTTCTCAGTGGGTTTTGAATTTTAGTGTTTCTCAATCTTTTCTTCCTCTCCACCTCCCTAAGGAGCCTTTTAAGATGATTTTTTTCTAATCTCTCCCTCACCAAAAAGTTGAATACTGAAGAATAATATGTTGTTGGGCAAAGTTGAACTCTGGAGGCATGCTTTCCTCCTGGAGGGCCACAACCGTCATAATCTAAGATTCTTTCGCCCCCTAAGAACCAATTTCTGCCCCATGGGAGGTGCCCTGCCCCAGGGGGTATTTGGCAATGTCTGGAGGTATTTTTGGTGTCATAACCAGGAGGGAGCGCTACTGGCATCTAGTGAGCAGAGGCCAGAGATGTTGCTAAGCATCCTATAATGTGCAAGACAGCTCAAAGAACTATCCAGTCCAAATGTGAATAGTGTTGAGAAACCCTGGTTTGGATGAATACCTGGGAATCACATTAAAAAGGCAAATTCCTGAGTTCTACCCCCAGAGATTCAGACAGAGTAGGAACAGGCTGAGGGATCTGAATTTTAAAAACAAAGTGGGGCCCAGGTGCAGGGGATCCATAACTTTACGATGTTTTGACATGGAAAGATGCTAATATTCTTCATCTTGTAAATATCTGAGTTAATCACATGGTCTGAAAGTTTAAAAACTTTCCTAAAATTTTAACTTCAAGCTTTGTTTACCCAAATCATAGTTATAACTCTAAACTGCAAATTTATACTACACCGTCTTTTTACCTGAGTATCTGAAGTGTTTTCCCAAAAATTAATTTCATAAGTTAGTCGGTAAGGCTGGTCCACAGACTTGTTTTCAGACTCTTTTGGAGCACCGATATAGACACGCAGAGAACCATTAACGGATTTCAGGTTAATAAGTGGGGGAAGGATGATAGCTAGAAAAAAATTGTGAAGACGCAATGTTCAATTCCGACAAGAAAAACGATTTTAAGAATTTACACCAAATTGAAGAATCATATCTAAGGCAAAAAACTACTGGCTTACTTTGTATTTCAGTATCAAATCTTTTCTCTTCAGACCAAAGAGATGTGTTATTTCCATTAGACGCTTGTACACGGACAAAGTAAATTCCTCTTGAGAAAGTACTTCGAGGAAAGACACACTGGGTAGTCTTGACATTTTCACAGTCTGGTAGTTGTTTCCATTTATCCTCATGTTTCCCAGGAAACTTTTTTAAATAGCCACTTTCAAGACAAAAAAATTTTTTTATTCCAAACACATTAATTCAACAAATATTTACTGAGTACCCAGAATACATTAGACTCTGTTAGGGGCTAAGGTTACAGAGAAAAACAGTCCACACCCTCAGAAAACTCACAGAACAGTGGAAGACACATGTATACAACACAAAAGACGAGCAAAGATCCTGCTCCAGAGTGTGATAAAGGAGTGGTGTGCTGGAGTTGGCTCGCACCAGTGCACAAAAACAACCATCAAATTCTCAGGAATGCTGTGAGCCAGTTGTTAAACACAGCCATTATTAAAAATTAAATTGTATAAACTTAAATCGTATTAAAAAGTAATAAGTACTCAAAACTCAATTCTGTCCAAATTATTTGACTACATTTTATTATCTACACTCAAGCCTATTTATGTCTATTGTATCTCTTGGGTGGAAATATTACATAATGGAGATGCTACTGTGCTGCTCTTCCCAACTCCATATTCACCAACACCATGTTGGTGGCTTCCAAGTGGCCATGGTGGGAGTACCTGTAGCATGAAAACTAGCAAACACTACAAATAAGGCTTTTCCCTTCTGGAAAGCCAGTTGCTAAACATGTACCAGCACATCAGTGGGGAAGGGCTGTAACAGAGAGACACACCAGTGTTGTAAGAGCAAGTCTCAACAGAACATGGGCGCCTAACAGAGCCTGGAGAGGTCAAGCCAGTTGCTCAGAAACCAACAGCTCAAAGCCCCCCATTTCAAGCCTGGGATTACAACAGCCTCCCAACTGGCTCCCTCGTCTTTAGCGTCCCCTAGTCCATCACACCACAGAGAATGCAGCCATCTTCACCCTCCTCGAGTGCACACCTCGTGTGACCTCACCCCTCAACACGAGATTCCCAGTGGCACCCAATGCCTGTAGCATAGTCCGAGACTAAGCCTAACCTTATCCCATCCTACTTATTCAACTTTCTCTCTCATTGCTCTCCCACGCCCAGATGCTCTGCTCCTCTCGGAGCAGGGCTTCTTGGCTGTGGTAGGCAAAATTCCAAGATGGCCCCCAGGATTCCACCCCCTGGTGCCCATGTCCTACAGAATCCCCTCCCCTTGAGTATGGGCAGCAACCATGAACTCCTGACTAGGTTACATGATATGGCAAAGGGGTGAAGGGATTTTACAAATGAAATTAAGGTCCCCAATCAGTTGACTTGGAGTTAATCAAAAGAGAGCCTATCCTGGGTGGGCCTGATCTAATCAGATGAGCCCTTTAAAAGAGGATCCAGACGTCAGAGATGCCCTCTCCTGATGGTCTCCAAGAAGCAGGCCACCATGAGCTCTACAGTTGCAAGAAATGAATTCTGCCAACAACCACAGGGGCTTAGAGAGGACCATGAGCCTGGCGTGAGATCGCAGCCCCAGGTGACATCTTGATTGCAGACTTGTGAGACCCTGAGCAGAAGACCCAGCTAAGCCATGTCTGGACTCCTGACCAGAATTCACTGAGACAAAAAAGGTGTTTTTTAAGCTGCTAAGTTTGCGGTAATTTGTTACAGGGCAACAGAGAATGAATACTTCCCCTTTGCCCCCACCTCATTTTAAGTCTTCATACCCTGAGCTTTCCCCTGTGCTGTGGCCCCTGCCTAGGATGCCCCAGGACGTCAACAACAAGAGTTGTCCACTCCGAAAACGGCTGATTCAACAACAAAGGCCTTGTCCACATCTCATCTCCTTCCAAATGTCCTCTTTGGTCTCTCCAGCCCCATCCACCTTCACAGTTCGATTTCTACAACCCTTATAATCTGCACACCACTCCTCAGTGCTAAATCACCCTTTGCTATGCCATGTCAGCTAACTGCTTCGGATTTTCAGAACCATGTGTTTTATTTTGCTTATCTTTACAATTCCTTCAGTGCTTTGTATGGTGTGCCAAGAACGCAAAAGAAAGTCAGAGGGGGCTGGCCCTGTGGCCTAATAGTTAAGTTTGGCATGCTCCACTTCAGTGACCTGGGTTTAGTTCCCAGGCATGGACCCACACCACTCATCTGTGGCCATGCTGTGGCAGCAACTCACATACAAAATAGAGGAAGACTGGCACATATGTTAGCTCGGGGTGAATCTTCCTCAGCAAAAAAAAAAAAAAGAAAGAAAGAAAGAAAGAAAGAAACTCAGAGACCAGCCATTAGAAACTCTTATCCCTCTTCAGTCTCTGGCCCTATTATTTAACATACTCCTGAAAGTGAAGTATACACAAAAGATTACTGCTCAGTTTCCCAATCAGTGTGTGAGTTTATATATATATTGAGGGGCATGTAGGCACATGAACATGTTTCCACTATGCAAACTGTTCTTGGTTTAAAACTAACATTAAAGGATCACAGGAGTATCAGCGACCCTTCTCTCTCGTTTTTCTGTTTCTTTCTCATCTCTGTCTTCTCACTCTTCCATTCCTGCCTTAGCTATACTTGTCTTTGACCCCTCTATTCCTCTGCCCTCAATAAATCTGTTTTCCCCATTCCTTTTCTCCCCATAATCCACTTCTTCCACTTGATTTTCCTCTTCTCTTTATCCCCTACAATTTTCCAGTCAATATGAAGTAGACACAGTTCTCTTCCAGGTAGGGTGCTCAGACTTCATCCATATCTAGCTAATCTCTACTCAACCACATAGAACAGAGTTCTCTCCAACTTTCTTAATTTCCTAGTAAAGCAATCACTAAAAAATCTATCAAACGCACTGAAATAATCAAGAAAATGGGAAGGCTAACTTGAATTGAACAAGGCAGAGTGACTGGACTGAGACCATTTCAAGGACTCATGGAAAAAGTGAATCTGGAAGACAAGATCAGGGGCACCTGCCAAGTACTCCAGATTGGGGAAATAACCCGCACAACTGGAATCACGCTGTTTTAAAAAAGAGCAGGTAAGAACACTAGGTATTATTAGAATACATTCATTTTACAACAAATGAAGAAACTGAGGCCAAAAGAGGTTAAGTGATTAGCTCAATGGCATCTGGCAGAGCTGGGACTAGAATTAAATCTCATGTTTCCAATATATCATAGCTGCCTCTTGATCGGTCAACATGCGTGCACGGAGTGGCAGGTGTCTGAAGTAGAGTGAAAAGAAGGAGAAAAGAAGCATGATAAACAGGGCAAACTAAACTAGGCAAAAGGAAATTTATGGAATAAAACTTACTAGAGCCACTGAGCTTGAAAAGTCATGTTTTCATATTTGTAATCCCATTTAATAATATAGTTCCAATTATTACTATCGATTTGTATATTTTCTGGCGGAGGCAGTTTATTTTCAACTAGAAGACAAAGAATACACAAAAATGCAAACATTTTTACTCTAGGGACATAGCATATGGTAAGAATTCTTAACAGCGTGGGCAAGCAGATAAAAGGCTTACATTTTATCCTTATGAGAGAATAGTTAAGTAAGTGATGGTTAACATTCAGACTACGTAATACCACGCAGCCACTCAAAAGAACGTGATCTATTTATATGCACCGACATACAAGAGGTCCTCAAACATTAGGTTAAACAAGCAAGTCATAAAATATACCTAGCAGGATCCTATTTTTTAATTTAAAAAACAAAACCCAAAAAACTGTATGTCTGTGTCTATGTTCTCTAAGCCCTGAGAAGGTAGGAAAGGATACACACAAACTCCCAGCCATACTCATCTCTGCTAAACGGACTCGCGGGTAAGGACGCAGGTGAGACAAACTTTACTTTAAACCCTTCTGTATTGTCTGATTTCAAAAACAAAGCATATTAAATTTACAATTAAAGTAATAAAGCCAAGCTCCCACCCTTGACCTTAACTGTCAGCAAGATGTCAGTGATTAAACATATCCGGATGATTTCCTGTTTTTACATCTCACTTATAAAAGTAGACTTTTTGCAAGACTGACTATTCTTCTAGCAACTACCTCCTCCTTTTTGTGGATTCTGAACAAATAATAACAGTTTTTGTCATTAGAAAACATTTGGACTTTTAAGCAGAATTAATTTTCATTACTATCTACTTGAGACAAAAAAACCCAAATAACATTTTTTTGCTTATATAAACGCTGTTATAATGCTTTTCTTTTAGTATCTAATAAACCATCCTATAAACTTCAGCAGCTAAGGGGAAAAATGCCGAAATTAATAGTTTGCGAATCTGTCTACATAGTTATTGAATCTAAAGCAAAACTTGGTCCTTACCTGTGGTGTTTATACAGGACACCGGGCTATACAAACCAACTTTCCGCTGCACACGTAGTCTTGCTCTAACTTTTAAACAATAAGTAGTCTCTGGGGAGAGTTTATAAATTTTATCTCTGGGATAGACAGTTTCAGTCCTTTTCTATAATGAAAAAAAAATAGAAGTTTGTTCTTTAAAAAAGTGTAAGTCAAATTTTAGAACTAATTCATGTCACTTTTTCCTCAGCTCAAACAAAGGTAAAAATAATGCTTACTTCTCCGCTTGAAGAGTTTTTCCAGATGACTAAGCTATACGTAAAGCTGGAACTATCCATGGCCCACATGACGCTATCTTGTGTTCCAGGAGGAGAGATGTTCAGTATTACTGCCCTATCTTCAGCTTCTAAATGTACTTCTGGAGGACCAATCTGAGCTGTAAAAACAGAAATGTTTGCTATACAACTTTATTAATACAATTCCAAAACATTCATTCAACAGGTACTTCCGAGCACTGAGGATGCGCCTGGCATAGTCCAACGGAGAGAGTTCCTCATGGAGCCTACAGTCCAGTGGGGGATGCGGCAGAAACCCCAAATAAACAGAGACATATAATGTCCTGTGTGCTCTAAGGAAACATGAAGTAATCTAAAGGGACAGAGAACAGTAGGAAGAGCTGTTTTAGATAAGTGAGTCAGGAAAAGCCTGTCTGAGACATTTGAGCTGAGACCTGAATAAACTGAGGGAGTAAATCATGTGACTATCGAGGGGAAGGATCTTCCAGGCTGAGGGTCCGTCTGGTCAGAGCCTCTAACATGGGAATGTGCTGAACATTTTCGAGGGACAGTAAGGGGTAATGAACGGCTGAGTGGCTGAAAATGGGCTCAGAGAGGTCGCCAGCAGCCAGATAATGAAGGAAGAACTTAGCAGTTAACTAGTCTGTGAAGTCACGGGAGGGCTGAGATCAGATGATGCCACGACCTGACCTTCATTCTGGAAAGATCATCCTGGTCAATGCACGCGGAAGCAGGGAGACCAGGAGGAAGCTCCTGTAGTAGTTAAGTGATAAATGAGTGGCTTGTTGGAGGCGGGTGGCCGAGGTGGGAGTGAGAGGGGACCGGATTCAGGACAGACTCTGAAGGCTCATCCTTCAGAACCTGTGGATGGATGGGATGAAGGGTGTGAGGAAAAGAGATGTCAAAGAGGACTCCAAGCCTCTTGGCCTGAGCAAACAAATAGTTAATGGCCCTAAGAGAACTGGCAAAAACTACAAGAAACGCCAGTTTTGAGGGGGAAAATCAAGAGCATTGTTTGGCCGTTTTAAATCTGAGATGACATTTAGACGTCTAAGTAGAGGTGTTGAATGGAGAGTTGGCGATTCCAGACTAAAGGTAAGGAGAAGGAATGGGGCTGGAGACATCATTTCGGGAGTCAAGAGCATACAGATGGTATTGGAAACCGTAAGATTACCAGGGAGTGAGTGCAGAAAGAGAAGAGGTTTGACGACCCACCAACATTTAAGGTTTGGGAGACAAGGAGAAACTGGTGAAGGAGTGACCAGTGAGCAAGAGGAGAGCCAGGAAAGGGCAGTAGCCTAGAGATCCAGAGATGGAAGTTTCAAGAAAAAGAGAGTGATACCCATGTTGATGCTACAAAAGAAATGAACCAGAAGAGGCCTGGGAATTCACTTGGCATCATGGAGGTCACTGTGACCTTGACAAGAGTGGTTTTAGCAAAGCGATGAGGAACGAAGCTCGAATGGAGTAGGCTGAAGAGGGAGTGGGAGGAAAAGAAGTAGAGAGGGGCGCTATGGGTAATTCTTTGAGTTCTGGTATAGGGCAGTGGTTCTCACACTTCTTGGTCTCAAGATCCCTTGAGACTCTTAAAGAAATGGAGGGTCCCAAAGAGCTTCTGTTTATACGGGTCATGTCTTACGATAGTTAGCATATTAAACATTAAAACTGATAAAAAGCTTAAAATATTTATTAATTCATAATAAAACAATAATGACAAACCCTTTACATGGTAACAAATATTTACTATAAAAAATAACTATATTTCCCAAAACAAACAAAAAAACTTAGTGGGAAGAGGGGTGCTGTTTCACATTTTGTGCAAATCTCTCTGATGTCTGGCTTAATAAAGACGACGGATGTCTCTCACACCTACTCCCTCATTCAGTCACCATAACACACAGCAAACAGCCCCTGGAAAATTCCACTAGACACTCGAGAGGGAACGAAAATGAAAAAGGCACCTAAGTCTTAGAATTATTATGAAAAAAGCTTTGACTTTACAGACCTCCTGAAAGAGTCTTGGGGACCACTCTTTGAGAACAGCTACCACAGGGAAAGCAGAAAAATGAGGCCACACCAGGAAGAAGATAAAGATTTAAGAGAATCTTTGTTCTTTTTTTTCCTTTTTAAGATGGGAGATTTTACATTATGCAAATGAGTAGGCATAGTAAGTGAGCTGTTCTGGCTAATATTTTACAAAGAATATAATGTAATTCAGCTGGTAACTTTTTCTTACCTTTTTGAAAGGGTATAAATGAGTCGACCTCATACCATGGAGAAGTGTCATTCCCTTTTTCTGCTCTTACACGCAATTTAACTTCGTCGTAAACATTTAGCTGGAGTGAAGAAAAGTCGCATTGGGTACTAGTAACATATTGACATCCAGGTAATTTTATCCAGTCATCGATCTCAGGTCTTTAAAATTAAAAAGCAAATGAATGAATGAGCAAATGTATAACTACAAAAGAGCGTCAAACACATTTTCTGTTTACTAACATTATAAAGCTAGTTTAAGGAGCTATTTCTTCCACTTGAGTTAATGTCCTGGTAACACTTGAGTGTGTAACATTCCACTCTTTTTCAATGCATAAATTCCAAATTATTATTTATAAAATGGAACAATTTTGACACAGTTAATTTAATACCGTTCTAGAATTTTGTGTGTGCATTAGGATTTAAAAGAAGCTGAGGGAGAAATGATCCATAATGCAAAAGCGGACTTAGCGTTGGCTTTGTTAAAAATAGTTGTGTGACCTCTGGCCAATTATCTTTCTTGAGGGGTGGGGGGTGGGGGAGACTGGCCCCAAGCTAACATCTGTTGCCAATCTTCCTCTTTTTGCTTGAGAAGGATAGTTGCTGAGCTAACATCTGTGCCAATCTTCCTCTGTTTTGTATGTGGGATGCCGCCACAGCATGGCTGATGAGTGGTTTGTAGGTCCACGCCTGGGATCCACACCCGCAAACCCTGGGCCACCAAAGTGGAGCACGTGAACTTAACCACAATGCCACTGGGCTGGCCTCTTGGCCAACTACTTTGTATTTCTGGATGTTCTCTTCCTCACTGAAAAATCTGAGAACTGGATTTGATGATTCCTTTCTGACCTGCTCCTATGAATAGATTTACTAGCACTAAGAAAGACCTCAGAATCAGTATGGTTTGAGAATTTCTTCTGCCCTTCTCAAAATCAAACCAGCCCTTCCACTTTCTGCTCTCCATAATTTCTTCTCTTACATCACTAGAAACAAAGAACTGAAAATGTTAACATAAACTAACAAATTCCTCAAGGTGAATTTGCTCCATCAAAAAGTTTAAGTGATTGATGATGGATTCTTCAAACACATGAAGAAATTCAATGGCACGGAGACCCTAAAACAGAAAAGACATGTTGCTACAAAGCAGGAGAAGAGACTAAGGAGGTGAGGACCAGAAAACAAACATTAGGTTTCAAAACGGCTGCCTATGTTAGGCCCTGTCTCCCTAAAACCAGGCAGAGAAACTGTTCTCTCAGAAGGTATTTTTGTCAAGCCTGATTCATAGTTCCAGCATCAGCTTTTTTGGGGGTAATATTGTAGACTTCATTTTAAAGATGCTTTAAGATAATAGAAGCCAGGGATGATACTGAAATAATTTTTGTGCTGACCCAAAGACAAGTCTTCCTTATTTTTCAAAAAGGAAACATTTTAAAAAATTACCAAAAAATGTATACAAGCATATGGAACACTTCATTCCGGGCCAGTCTCCCCTTCCACTTTACCTCTGGGGAAATTAAGAAACTCTAACTAAATCGGAGTTGGGAAGGCCTGTAGGGGGAGCTCTAAGGCTCTGTAATACACGTCAGTTACACCAACCAGGAGACCTACCCTTAAATCTTGGACAGGGAGTAAAAGTACTGCTGAAGGGAGATCTCTCATCCCATTCAGCAATAGCCAGCCAATGAGAAACGCTGCAGCTCAGCCAATGAGAAGCTGTTTCCGCCCTGAACTACTACTTTGCCCGGTGGACTTTCTTTAGAACAGCCCCTCCCTACTCTGCCTTTTTCTCTCTAAAAGCAGCTCTCCTCCTTTCTTTTCTGGATTTCCTCTGGCTTGCCATAGCATGCACATCCTGAACATCTTGGCTATTCCCGAATAAACTCATTTTGAGATAAAGCAACAGGTAAATTTGCTTTCTAAGTTGAAACCTATCTGAGATTAAAGCTGGCATTTAATGATACCGTTCCTGAGAAACAGCTCCACATCAGAATCTATTTTTAAAAATCCAGTGACTCCAGAGGCTGGCCCTGTGGCCGAGTGGTTAAAGCTCTGCTTCGGGGGCTTGGGTTCGCAGGTTTGGATCCTGGATGTGGACCTACTTGACTCATCAGCCACATCGTGGAGGTGTCCTGAGTACAAAATAGAGGAAGATTGGCACAGATGCTAGCTGGGGGCTCATCTTCCTCAAGTGAAAAAAAACAATGAAGAGCAAGGTTGGCAATAGATGTTAGCTCAGGGCGAACCTTCCTCACCAAAAAAAAAAAAAAAAAAAAAATCCAGAGACTCTTATTATAAACAGAAAAACTTATAAAAAATTTAGGGGGCCAGCCCCATGGCCGAGTCGTTAAGTCCACGCACTCTGCTTTCAGGGCCCAGGGTTTCGCGGGTTCAGATCCTGGGCGCAGACATGGCGCCGCTCATCAGGCCATGCTGAGGTGGCATCCCACATGCCACAACTAAAGGACCCACAACTAAAACTATATAACTATGTACCAGGGGGATTTGGGAAGAAAAACGAAAAAGTAAAAAACAAAAATCTTTAAAAAATTTAAAACTAAGCCTTGATATGGTTTCAACCCACCCTCACTCTTTACATCTGTCTTGCCTGCTCCAGGAGATGCAGCCACACACAATATTACAACTGCTTTTGCATATAAGAGAGCTACGGCAGTGGTAGCTACTTTCACATTTTCTTAAAAAAACCCCAACTTTGTCATCTAGAATATTTACATCATAACAGAATATAATTTGAAAATGAACATGTAACCAATATGTAACCAAAACAAAATTCATTTCATAAAAACAGCTTCATAATATAACTACATGCCATCTTTATCTCTCCTATTCACTGATAGATTCTTAGCACCCAGGAGAGTGTTTGGCATCAAAAGCACTCAATAATTATTGAAGAAAAGAATGAATATTCACACTACATACAGCATAATAAATTTGAGATATAAGGCACAAACACTGATCTCTTAGCCTGCATTCTACAGGCACTGGAATCCTAATAGCTTACTTATGTGTCTATGTAGCATTTGTCACCAGTGGTATATGTCCTACATTCTGAGAAACACAATATTAAAAAATAATTGTCTGCTGCTGCTATTAACGACATTGCAATGGATCACTTACTCTGTCCCACTGAACACTTTATATACAATTGTTCCACACTCCTAACCACCTTCTCAGTTAGACACTTTATTACTGGGGTGTCCCAGCCCCATCTTCCTGGGGCCATCCTGGTTTAAGCTTATTGTTCCAGCTTATCTAAAATTAAGAGCCTCTTTTCACTCTCAAAAGTATCCTGGTTTGGATGGTAAATTATATATGGTCCTATCAGTTATTCTCTCTACTTCACAGATAAAGAAACTGTGATAGAGTAAGTGGCAGAGGACGGATTTAAAGCTAAGCAGCCTGGCTCCAGTCCATAATACACAGCCCTGTGCTGTCTCCTTGAACTTGGCAGCCTGGCATGTTTTTACCAGGCAATTATTTATAAAGCTAGCAGAACAGAACAGAGTAAGAACACACTGAAATAAGGCATTTGATGCTAAAGTCAAATGGAAGCGTGGAAAGACAACAACATAATGTGTGAAGGGACACGGATATGAGAGCCCTGTCCGTGCCTCTGCTCTTTATTATAAGGGTAACTTTCAATCAGGGAATCTGAAATCACCTCTGTTAGACCGAAACCAGTTCTTTAATAAGAAAATTCTGAACTAAGCAAAATTGCTAACAAAACTCAAAGTTGAATTTAAAGAAAAATCTCTAGAGAGAAAAATTCTTAAATTATCAAATCCGAGAAAAACTATAGATGTATCTATTTGTGTGCACGTGTACACATATATATACATGCATACACACACAAATTACTAAAGTAACCCCACAGTTTTATTAGCGATCACCTGGAGAACAATAGGCCGGGGCTATGGTTGCAGGGGTGGGGATCACATGAGACCTGGCGGCCTAGTCCAAGACTGTGGACGGGCCTTTTGGGGTACTCTCCCATATCCTCAAGAGATGCTCTAGTTCAGACCCTAATTCATATTTAAAGATGCTGGAGCATCCAGAACAGAGACGATACGGCTGTGGACCACAGAAGCTGTCTGCCATCCTCATCCCCAAAACCTCTTCTGCTTCAACGCCCAAAGATGAATTTGACTAAGTCTCTATTTGTAGAAATGAAGTTATAAACACTACATAAAGTAGACATAAAATTTCTCTAAAAAAATGAAAAAAACAAATGTTTCACAAATCTGAAAAAAAATTACGGTGTTCAAATTATAAAACTTTTTCAGATGATTCTGGCAAATCAATAAGTAGAGTAACGTACATTTGATAATCTACTGAAAAAGTCACATTGCTGACAAACTCATCGCTTCCGCTCCACTTCAGGATACAGCTGTCATCCACGATGTAGACCTCTACATTTTGAGGAGATTTTAGGTTTGTTCCCTCTATAAAGGCAACAAGAAAGAGACAGTTATACATACACTACAGTTATTTTTAAAAACGATATTTGTCCCTTCACATCACAATTAAAGAATATTTAAATATAACAAGATTAAATATATAAAAAAACTTTTAAAAACCTATGACTGCTCTCAGCACAAGGAGACTGCTAATTATTTATATCTGCATTTGAGAGAGCTGGGAAAGGGTCGAGTTTTTTTAACCTATAAAAAGTGAGTGCTATATGTCAACTATATCTCAGTAAAGCTGGAAAAAATAAAGAAAAAAAGTATGCACTGTCTTTCAACTGGAAAAAAAAAAGTCTGTATAAAAACAGAATTTTTCTTTGGTCTTGGAAGTGATACTGATGTAAAGAACACAAGGTTCAATGGTTTTACAGCCTCAGTTTGGTTTCACATTCTACATTCAGAGGTAGACAGAATTATCAATGTTTATCACGTCAGCCAAGCCCGACCGGAACCTGCAAAGGTCTTGGCTGCTGAGCATACCAAGTCTGAACCCTTCTGTTTATTTTTATGTTTATTTTATTTTTATATTTACATGTATTTATATATGTTTATTTTATATTTATGTTTATGTTTATTTTCTAGAGACCTACTCTCTCTCTTATACTTGTAGTAAAATCTTCCGCCCTTTGGATGTCTTCTCATTTTTCCTTTCTGGTCCCTCCAATTTGCGTTTCTCTTCCTCTCTGACCACCTGAATCCTCCTAGACCAGCTCCAGTTCGAGCCCTTAGAGAAAAACTTCCTCAAATACTGCAGCTCATGCTGCCCTTGCTCTTCCTTTCCATGTTGCCACATGAATCTGTACTGCTCAGTTTCACGCTACAGTCGATGTCCTCAGCACTAACATTGTACTAACATCTAGTGGGCGCTCAAAACTCGTTGAATGAAAACGTCTTTAAAAAAAATTGCTTCTTTATGTTAAACACAAATCTCCAACCAGATTACAAGTTCCTGAAGGGCTGGGTCTATATACGTTCACGCTTAATCTTCGTTTTACTTCATTACAGAGTAATCAGTGTAATGTTGGGGTCACAGAACTTCATTACAAAGCGCTTTTCTTTCACTATCGTAAGCTACAGTTTTTAAGAGATCAGCTTTTCCATTTATTCCCTGTTGCTAAAACATTTCTAGCCTTTCCTTCTCCCTCAGGGCAAACATGTTACGTCCTTGTAGACTTCCTGCCATAAGGGTCCTTGCGTAGAACTTTCTCTACTGGGATCGCTTCTACTTTCCAGTTAGTGATATTATGGTATAGAGGCAAAAGGGGAGACATCTGAGAAAACATTTTCTGAATTTTTTTTAAAATTTGGGGAGGTACTCATCGAGTGTCCCCACTCTCAATTTTCCGTTTTACACTCATATTCTCCAAGACTTCATCAATGAATAGAATACTTCCTCTTATCCCACTCTTCGAAACTTAGTTTCCATCCCATTTCTTGGAATTTTATAAGATTCTATGCAGGCAAAGGGCAGTGATTGGGGTTTACAGAGGTTAACAGAAGATCTGATGGCATTTGTAGTCTCCAGTCCAGAATATTTCAGTAATTCTGGGCCTTGATTTAGGAAGACGAAACCTGATGGAGTAGAGCCAGGGACCTCCTCAGGGATGCAATCCTGCTGCTGCTAAAGGAAGGAGATCCTGGAGTCAGAGGCATCTCGGCACATGGGAGAGCAACAAATACCTGGCTGATAAACGGACAGGGACTCGGAAATACAGTTATTAACCAGGATTGCAGATTTCATAGATTTTGTTCTATTAGTATTGTGACTAGAAACCAGGCAAGGAAAGGGTTAATGAAAATCTGATCCATAAGTAAATAGAGTCTATCAAACGTTTTCCAGATGTCGATGAAAATAATCCACAACCAATCTATAAATGAAAATTTGGGTGAGTTTATTCTGAGCTGAAATCTGAGGATTATAACCCGAGGCCTTTCTTCCCAAAGGAAGAAAGGGCACCAAAGAAGTGGGGTGTA
Organism: Equus przewalskii; assembly: GCF_037783145.1. Lineage (NCBI taxonomy): Eukaryota > Metazoa > Chordata > Mammalia > Perissodactyla > Equidae > Equus > Equus przewalskii. Next base: position 29,895,590 of record NC_091857.1, on the reverse strand, counting down.
CAGAGTGGTTATATACCCCCAGAGAGGATGTTTCACATAGGACTGAAATGTCCCTTTTACAACAGTCGCGAGACTGCTCTGTCGGCACAGCCATTGATGGACACAGCAGGTAGGTCTTCTGTCTCAGTGAACGCAGCAGGGTGGCAGTCTGTTGTCTCCAGCTGAGCGGTCACAGGTGAGCTGGGTGGTCAAAGGTGAGTGCAGCAATCAGTTCCTAGCCTAAGGAAAGATGCATATCCCTAAGGAAATGCCAATGAGGGGGGAAGTTGCACCTTTATCTCAAGGGCCTTTGTTCTGGCCATAGGAAATGTCTAAGCAGATACACAAAGCTGCTCAACAGCCACAGTCATGTCCTTTTGGAAAAAACAAAGTCAGGCCGAATTAGGTTTATACCAAATGTCTTCCTCATATACTCCAATATATCCTATTGCTTGCCATTTTTATTTGTCACAGACAAGGAGAAAACTAAATGTACTGTTTTTCAGAAGCTGGTGTCCTCCTTTTTGCAGATTTTGCCATCCTACAGTGAAACTCACATGATAGCAGCAGGACCCGGCAAACTGCTCCAGCTCCAAGCGTCCAAAAGTTACCTGGGACCTGTTATGTACTGGCATATCCCACTGAGCTCCGTATGTAATGGCATAGAACTCAGTATGTAACCGCCTGCACATGCGCCCTGATTAGGCCCAGTTGTTACACAGTTGCAACCTATCATTGCACTCTGATGTATAAAATCTCCACCCACACTAAGCTGGGGGAAGGGGTGGGGGCGCACTGCGGTGGGAGCTATCCTCCATTACTTGTGCAAGCAATAAACCTTTTTTCTTCACTCACTTCGCCTTAGTTGTGCTTTTTGGCTCTGCATTCACCAAAAGACGGACCTACTGAGTTTGGTCACAGAATTAGCAACATCCTTTTGATAATAGTGCATTTCACCCTTTTAATATGCAAAATACATAAAAGGGCACTTAATCCAATCCTTCTGTTTATATAATTGGTTGCTTCCAATCTTTCACACTCATATTGATGACCAGACATGATTTACTAGCTTTTTAAGTCTGACAGAAATTCAAACATCTACATCCACACAAATATGAATTTCCTCCCATATTTTGGCTAGTTTTCTTAGGCGAGGGTCCCAGAACTGCATTTATTAGGTTTAAAAGTATGAATATTTTTTATGAATTTGAAAGATAGATCAATGTAACGATCTCAAGTTAGGATTAACATTTCATTTAGTTTTGAACATTACGACTCCTTTGAGAAGAAAATGAATTAGATAATTGAAAGATAACTGGGCCCTTAACTACAGGTGGATAATAACTTAAACTGCTTGGCCCTTAGGAAAACAGTCCAGTCTAAAGCCCAGGGCTCTCATGCTAGATTCCTAGGGTTTTAAAGATTTTATTTTTTTCCTTTTTCTCCCCAAAGCCCCCCAGTACATAGTTGTATATTCTTCGTTGTGGGTCGTTCTAGTTGTGGCATGTGAGACGCTGCCTCAGCGTGGTTTGATGAGCAGTGCCATGTCCGCTCCCAGGATTCAAACCAACAAAACACTGGGCCGCCTGCAGCAAAGGCCGTGAACTTAGCCACCAGGCCAGTCCCTGGATTCCCAGGGTTTGATTCCCACTCAAGCACTGGCTAGCTGTATAGTCTTAGACAAGCTACTCAATCTTTCAGGGCTTCAGCTCATCTGTAAAACGAAGATAACAGTGCCTGGCTTTGTTCTGAAAGCTACAGGAATTTATACCTTCAAAACACTTAGAGCAGTGCCTGGCAGTTAAGAGCACCATAAATGCCAGGTGTGCATAAACTTAATTTTAGCTGCTCTCCTCTAACCTAGGTTAAAATTGGGATCTTCCCGTACTTCCTCCTGGAATGTCAATTCTACCTGAAAATTCTCGGAAAATTCTTTTTATACTAAAGCAAACATGAGTTTAATGCAGAATTTTCATGAACAAAAGATTTCAAAGAAACGACCCCGGGTTCCACTAGGACCCTAGCACCCACATCCCACACACTACATCTGTGGAAGCGTTGGAGAAATAGGACACAGTGTATCACATCGAGGCACAGTTTTCTAAACTGACAGCTAAGTATTTTGAACCCACCAGGCGGCCGCAGGGACCTCCGGGATTCCTGCCCTCGGTCGCTAGGCCCCGTTTCTCTGTGGGTACCCCTCCTCACTACAAAGTCAGCCTTCTAATAGTTGCCATTCCCCCGAGGCATCCCGGCTAAGCATTAAAAAAGGCAGCAAAGCCGCCTGATGGCCGCTAGCCTTTGTGTTTTGCCGGTGTACTTTTCTTTTATTATTACTTTTTATTAGACTGTACGAATCCTGAGGGCAGAGGAATTCTTGCAATGCTCATCCTCTTCCCAAGTGGGTCTGAGTAAGTGTTTACCAAACTCAGGAAATACGTTTCAGAAACAGCAACACAGTTCGTAGCTAAAGCCCTGTTCGTTATCAATCGTGCCCAGCCGCGCCGCGGGATTATTCGGAAACAAACCAACCCGACGCGAAGGCCCTCGCACACCCAGCAGCGCGAGGGTGGGAGCCCGGGGCGCGGCCGGAGGGAGGGCGGGAGGGGCGGCGAGGACGGCGTCCCCGGCCGGGGGACCGGTACACTGGCCCCCAAGCAAGCGGCCTACAAAGAACGCGAACACCACTCTCTCTTGTTTGATTTTCGATCCCGTCAATTCAACCTGAACGCCGCGACCACGGACGACCGGCGGTCTCCCAGAGGGGACGTCTGTCCCTCCCACCCACCTCCCGGGGCCCAGGCTTCCACGCCGCCGCCGCCCAGCCTCGCGCGCCCGAGCCTGCGCCGGGACCCCTCGTCTCTCACCTGCGGCTGCGGGCAACACCCACGGCGCCCCGGCGACCAGCACCAGGGTCGTCGCGCCCAGGACGGCGAACATCATCTGCGGACCGCCGCTGGCCCTGCCAGTCACATCCTCGGCTACCCCGACCGGCGAGCGCTCAGCTGCGCGAGAGAAGCCTCTTCTCGCAGGCCGCCTCTCCCCGCCCCTCCGCCCCGCCCCCGCCCCCGCCCCCCTCCGCTCTCCCTGCCTCCGCGCTCGCCCCGCCCCTCGGAGTTCGCCCCGCCCCTCCGCTCTCCCTACCTCCGCGTTCGCCCCGCCCCTCGGAGTTCGCCCCGCCCCTCCGTTCTTCCTTCCTCCGCGCTCGCCCCGCCCCTCCGCTCTCCCTGTCTCCACGCTCGCCCCGCCCCTCCGCTCTCCCAGTCTCCGCGCTCGCCCCGCCCCTCCGCTCTCCCAGCCTCCACGCTCGCCCCGCCCCTCGGGGTTCGCCCCGCCCCTCCACGCTCGCCCCGCCCCTTCGCTCTCTCCCCCTCCCCCTCGCTCGCCCCGCCCCTCCGCGCACGCGCCGCACCGCGAGCCTGGCGAGTGTTGGGCCTGCGGCGTGGGCGGCAGAGCGCCGCCGCGCCGCCTCGTCGGTCGTCCTCCTTCTGGCCAGTGACTGCCAGCTCGCGGTCCGCCCTCGTATTCTCGTAAGACCGCGCCTACGTGGAGGCCTTGACCCTGGCAGGCACGCGGTGCGCTGCCAGTGCGCCTGCGCAGGCCGCGCGGCTCTGGAGGCTCTCCGCCCTTCCTGTTGCCTGTGGCCCCCCGCGCTGCCTCGAGCTCGGCGTCGCCCTCTCCCGCCCGGGCCGCGGCCCCCGGGGGCTTGGGAAAGAGGGGTTGCGGCGGCGGGGGCAGCGAGGGAGGCTGGAATGAGGAAGCTCCGCGCGGGGCCGGCCGAGTCCTGCGTGCAGAGCGCTGCCGCGAAGGACGGCGGTGTCCAGAGTCAAACCAGGACGCGTCGAGCGCTTGTTTTCGGGGCGCCTGGGCCGGGGGCGCACGGGCCCCGGGCGGAGAATCGGGAGGCCACCGGGCTCGGTGGGCTCCAGATCGGCGGCCTCTAAGCTGTGATCGCCGACCTTTATGAGTAAACAATTTGAGCCCACCATCCAAATGGTGATTTAAATACCTTAGAAATAGATAATGTACATTGTGAAAATAAGCAGGATGAGAGACGGAATAAGCCATCAAATGCTTAGCTATTAATTATAACAACTAAGCAATGTAGTATTATCAATTTTATGGTAAAATGAATATTTGTAGAGAACAGCGCAATTGACTATGCCTTAGAAACAACTTTGAGGTATAATTTACATATTATGAAATTCACCCTTTTTAAGTGAGCGGTGATTTTTTAGTCAATCTACCCAGTTGTTAGGCCTCATTTTTAAAAACTTTGGATTATCGCCTTGCGACTATTTTTAGGTTTGATTTCGAGTGTGTCAGTGTTTTGTTTCAAGGACGTCACGAATGGAAAAATACCCCACGAGGATATGTGGATCCAAATGGAAGAAGGAAATTCCTGGTGGCAATCATACTCGTGTTGAAAGCCTTTCCAATGATTCTTTGAGTAAAGTTTTTATTAAAATTTCATTTCCTGCTGTCCACATGTTGTTCTTGCAAACTGTTCTATATTTAGAACAATGGGCTCCAAACTAAAACATTTCACTTGAAAGATTTTTTAATATGTTGGCAATTCCCCCCCCCCCCCCCCACTTTCTTTAGTGGGCAGCTAGAATTTTTATAGATGCACGCAACATTTTAGGCAACAAAAATCAGAAACAAATGGAAATATTCCCAAGTATATTTAAAAATGCAAGAGTTATGGGCTGGTCTGGTGGCTATTGGTTAAGTTCTCATGCTCTGCTTGGGTAGCTGGGGTTCACAGGTTCGGATCCCAGGCACCAACCTAGCACTGCTCATCAAGCCACTCTGTGCTGTCATCCCACGAAAAATAGAGGAAGATTGGCAGAGATGTTAGCTCAGGGCCAATCTTCCTCACATAAAAAAAAAAAAAAAAGCGAGAGTTATGTATATAATATATACCTGTATAATTTCTTTTGATTTTTACTTGCTTACAATAAGAGCAGTTTTATAAGGGCTTCAATGGTTTGGTTTTTCAGTATTGCTATATAACATGCTAACGTTATCCACTTGTTAAAGAAAGGGTCACTAAATATCTTTTGTAAAAAAACATGTAATTTATCTCTAAGTTGACAGCATTTGCAGGGCACAGAAGATTTTCATGGTCTTTCCCCATCTTAATACAATATATTGTACAGATTAGATTGTATTTCAATAAACTTCTATTGTGTTTTAATAAAATTTACTGTAGATGTGACACCCGGTATCACTTTATGCATTTCACTTGCAAATTATTTGCTGTAACAGTTTGTTTATGGATGAAGCATGAATTAATTTCCTGTGTGTTGCTAGCTCTGTAACCTTAACCCAGAACCTCCCCCCTCCCCAACTCCCTCTATTCAAGTCAAAATGACCCATCAGAGGTCCCACTTGCAGTTTTTTCCGTAAAACATGTTCTTTTTAACTTTTTATTTTGAAATAATTTCAAACTTAACAGAAGAGTTGCAAAACTAGTAAGAGAACTCCTGCATACCCTTTGCCCAGATTCACCAAATGGCTAATATTTTGCCACACTTGTGCTCTGTCTCTGTGTGTATATACACACACAAATATACATACAAACTCACATATATATATATATATACACATGTATATAGTTTCCCTGAACTTGTTTAGCTTTCTTTAATCTGGAACAATTACCTGGCCTTGGTTTTTCATGACACTGGCTGTTTTTTTTTTTTCATATAAGCCAATTAGTTTATGGAATGCTTCTCGGTTTGGGCTTATCTAATATTTCCTCATGATTAGGTTCAGATTATGTATTCCTGGCTGGAATGCTGCATAAATTGCAGGGTGTCCCCAGGTAGCTCATCTGCAGGCACGCTGTGTTCGAGAGCGCCTCAGTGGTGATGCTAATTTTGATCGCATGGTCGAAGTGGTATCCGATTTCTCCACCGTATAGTTACTGTTTTTCCCCTTGCAACTAGTCTGTGGAGAGACATCCTGAAAATGTGAACAGTCAACTAGTTTGGTGGCAAGGGGTATGGATTTCGGCAGTTTTAGAGCAGTTTTAGGTTTAGAGAAAAATTGAGCAGAAAGTACCAAGAGTTCCCATATACCCGCTTTTATCTCCCCGTCCCCCACCCCGCCCAGTTTCCCCTATTGTTAACATCTTGCATTGATGTGGTACGCTTATTACAATTAATGATCCTATATTGATACCTTATTAACTAAAGTCCATAATTTACGGTTCACTCCTTGTGTTGCACATTCTATCAGTTTTGCCAAAAGCATAATGCCGTGTATCCACCATTACAGTATCATACAGAATAGTTTTACCATTCTAAAAATCCCCTGTACGCCATCTATTCATCCACTTTATTTGTTTGAATGCTCAAATTGTCCCAGTTTTGGCCAGTGGGAGCCATTTTGAGCTGGCTCCTGTTCCTTTTGATAAGTTCTGTCTTTTTTTTTTTTTTGAGCACTTCTTTTACTTCCTGGCATAAGATGTTCCAGGTTCAGTTCAGTTTTTTCCTGCCCCAGCTCTGAAATCAGCCGTTTCTCCAAGCAGCCCTGGTTTCTTTTAGGGAGGAATGGTATTTAGAAACCAAGATCTGGGCACTAAAACTTTTCGTTTGAATTAAAGAAGTAAATGCATGTTGTGCGGATATCTTGTCTGTTCCTCGGTGGCTAACGGAGTTTCTTTCTGTTCCTTGGTGGCTGACAAAGTTCTCTGTGTATTTCACTTTTGAAAAGGACTTCTTAGAAACAGCTGCCTTTATGGTGTGTTGCCGTGTAGTTACATGTCAAACTTCCCACACTGAAATTTAACTCTTGTTGCTTCAAATCTTCTGCCATATTTTCTATACATCTTCCAATAGTTTTTGCTGGAAAAGGAGTATGCTTTAGTTTATCGTTGTATAGTGGCAAGAAGAACAAGTGTTTCCCCATGACATGTGGCTTTTTGTTTTTCACCATTAGGTTTACGAGCATCAAAAGTAGCTTTTAAATACTGTCATCGATTGTAGTGAAATTTTGTAAAGAGCTGGAGTGAGTACGTGTCACATGACTTGAACACTCTTGAAATACTCTTGTAGAGCTTTGCTTTTTTTTTTTTTTTTAAAGATTTTATTTTTTCCTTTTTCTCCCCAAAGCCCCCCAGTACATAGTTGTATATTCTTCGTTGTGGGTCCTTCTAGTTGTGGCATGTGGGACGCTGCCTCAGCGTGGTCTGATGAGCAGTGCCATGTCTGCGCCCAGGATTCGAACCAACGAAACACTGGGCCGCCTGCAGCGGAGCGCGCGAACTTAACCACTGGGCCACGGGGCCAGCCCCTGTAGAGCTTTGCTTTTATGGTCTTCCTAACGTGCTGGCTTCATACTGTCAGCAGCTAATATCTCAAGGCTCAATATCATTTAGGGGAAGATGAATGGTTAATGACAATGAATGTGAAAACATTTCACAGATAGTCTTCTTGAAGGCTCTAATCCGATTGTGATTGTTTTTATATCATAAGGTGGCGCAACAAAAAGTTCGTACCAGCAACAGGAGAAGGGTCCGTTCTGACATTGTCTAATTCCCTTCTGTGTTAATAGCATTATCTTTCATTCCCAGTTTATTTGCAGGAATACTTGTTACATCTGTTTCCTGAGCATTAGTTTAGTTACAAATGGCTCTGTAATCTGTAAACATGCTTGATCTGGCCAAGTAAACAGCTAAACAAGCTCCAGAAGTGAAGAATATCAAATATTGGCGAAGCTTAATTGATTTCTTATTTAACCACGCAAATTGAATTTCATTGCATCCTAGTGGACCCTTTATTTCAATACAAGCCCCAGAATGGGTGTACTCAGTAGAGAAACCCTGTTCTAGAACCTTCCAGAAGAATTAATTTGCTTCTTTTGGGGCAGGGAGGTTGGTAGAGGAAAGCTCAGAGTCACCAGCTGAGCAGCAGCCCAGTGGAGCAAACTTTTAGGGTGTACAAACACTAGCTCAGGATGCTCGGGGAGGAGAACCTGACCAGCTCTGCTCAGGAATCTCCAGAATTGCCTTTGACCTTGGGGCTTTACCATCTATTCCTCTCCTCATCCCAGCAGGCAGGCAATTAAGTGAAAAATAGCGAGAAACCAAACAGTATGAACACTCAATTGGTTTGGTGGCAAGAGGTATGGATTTCGGCAGGCGACCTGGAGAAAGAGGTGTTTAAGTGGACACCAAGATTCTAAGTAGGAGATGGTTAGGAAAAGAATAGGGGAACAGTGTTCCAAGCGAAGGGAACATCATATCTGGAGGCCTGTGTTCAGTGCAGCTGGAGGAAAGAGTGAGGCAGGCTGCAGGCTGACTGCGTACAGGGAGAGAAAGATATCTGGTTCTATATGATACCATGGAGGACAGCCACGGCCCTTCCCAACTGGTAGCTAAGCATCTCTGAAACAGACCACTGGGCTGCTGGTTAAGAGTATGAGCTCGAAAGTTGACTTGCCCTGGGCGGGTATCCCAGCTCCATCACTCTGAGACCTTGGGCAAGTTATTTAATCTTGTTTCCTTGTGGGGACCATCAGAGTATGCACATCATAGTGGCGTGGTGAGGATTAAATTAATTAATGCATGTAAAGAGTTTAGTCCAGTATCTGGCATATGATGCTCAATAAATATTGGCTGTTTTCTCCCGTGACCATTGTGGTTATTGTTTTTTCTACTTCAGGGGGAAGAGCTGGTTCTGCTAGAGAAAACCTGAAGGATCACGTGGCCCAACGAGCAAAACTTCATTCTCCAACCTCAGCTGGGCTGAAATTTAAAACCTTCTGCACTCATCACAAATCTCTGCCCCACCACTTCTCATTTTCAACAGGTGCTCTCCCACCACACTCCCCCTTTCTGGGAAAATTCAAGCAATCAACAGATCAGACCTCAGCTTTCCACCACCAAAACCTCAAACGCACCTGAACCTGCAGCCATCCTTTCTTTCCCTCTGGTATTTGGAAGACATGCTCCCCTCAGTTGAATGATACTCTCTCCATCTGGTTCTGTAAGCAGCCTCTCTGTAGAGATGGCTTTCCATTGATTATTTTTCCCTTCCCTCATGGCTTCGTCTTCTCACTTTGCCTCCTTCTCATCAATAATTAAACATTCTCAAGCCTCTCCCATTTTAATTAGGCATATCTTTTACCCCCCAAGAATCAGTCCTTTCCCCTACCATCCATAACCAAATTTAGCTACATTTGTCCACACCCATCTTCATTTTCTCACTTCTCGCGTGCTCCTCAGCCCACTAAGTCTGGTTTTCTGTCCTGACCATAGTTCTTACCCTGTTCTTGCCAGGATCACCAGCCGGTTTCTTGTATTCAATCTCATTAGACTCTTTACAGCCTTTATCTTACTTGCCTTCTCAATAGCATTTGGTATTAGCATCTTCTCAGGGTCTCATGACTTCACACTGATTTGCTGTTCCTTCTGTCTCTCTAGCCATTCTTCTCAATCTGCATTGCAAACCCACTCACTGCCGGTCATTTAAATATTGATGTCCCTCTCTGCTTTGTCCTAGTCCCCCCTTCTTCTCATTTTAAGTAGATCTCCCCTCATGGTCTCTTCCCCTCTGTGACTTCACTGGCTGTCATTTATGCTGATGGCTCCTCAAACTGTCTTCAGCCTAGATCTCTCTCCTGAGATCTGGCTTTTAAACTTGTCAGCATATTGGAAATAGTCCCCAGTTACCCTGCCCCCCATTTGAGGAGTCCAGTTCCAGGCCAAAATCCTATGTGTGATGTTTTAGTCTGGACCACAGGCAATAACAAAGCTTTATCTGGCAGGCCTCCTGGGAGGAAGCTGCCCTCCCCACACCAGCCTGGGCACTCAGCAGGGCACTGGGGTTTTCCAGAGGGAGTTGTAGTCAAGGGCTTGGGCTCCCCCAGGCCAGCTGTGCTCAGATGCACATCTGCGTGCCAGGCACCTCCATTCAGATGCCTCAGCTGAGGCATTTTTCTCTACTTTGATTCAATATTTTTCCACTCCTAGTCTTTCTCTCTCTCCCCACCCTCCTTTTGTTCAGGAGGCTTTTATTCAGGGACCCTTGGGTGAGATATTGTTCCCCATCTGTGCTGCATCTACCTGAGTCTCCTGAGCAGTTCTGTGGGGAAAAGGGAGCCGGTGCCTCTTTTGCTTACCCTGTGGCAGTCAATGAATGAAGGCTTGCTTGTTAATTTCCATTTGGCCCTTGTCCTGATGGACTAACTAGACCCTGGGTTGCTTGATATCATCCAGCAGAACCTTCCCATTTGAAACAGGTGTCTCTCTTCAGCTGAAGGAAATGGGGCTTGTTGAGTTTCCTGGATCTGTGTTTATAGTTTTTATCAAGTTTGGAAAATTATTTAGCATTATTTCTTCAAATATTTTTTTCTTTCCTACCCTCTCTTTCCAAATACACATATATTAGGATGCTTTAAGTTAGCTGTTGCTTACTGATAGTTTTTTCGGGTTTTTTTCCAGTCTTTAAAAAAAGAGAAAACTCTCTGGCTATCATTTTTTGATACTTTCTATTGCTATGTCATCAAGTTCACTGATCTTTTCTTCTTCAGTGTCTAAACTCCTGTCAATCTTAATTGAGTATATTTTTCTCTCAGACATTGTATTTTTCATCTCTAGAAGTTTGATTTGGGTCCTTTTTAAAATATCTTTCATGTCTCTCTTTAACATACTAATACTTTCCTCTACTGTCTTGAACATAAGAAATATGATTTTAATGTTCCAATCTGCTATTCTAGCTATGGTTTCTATTGATTTATTTTTCTCCTCTTTATGGATTGTGTTTTCCTGCCTCTTTGCATGCCTGGCAATTTTTGATTGGGTGCTAGACATTGCAAATTTTACATTGTCGGGTGCTGGATGTTTTTGTATTCCTATAAATATGCTTGAGTTTGTTCTGGGATGTGGTTAAGTTACTTGGAAATAGTTTGGTCCTTCTGAGGCTTGCTTTTGTTAGATGGGACCCGAGAAGTGTTTAATGTGTGGCTAAATTTGCCCCAGTATTGAGGTCATATGAGTACTCTACCTGATGCTCCATGAACTATGAGGTTTTCCATTTAGCCCATTATGAGCTGTAGTATTGATCCCTTGTTTCTTTGTGTGTGATTCTTTCCCTGGCCTCAAGTTTCCTTGCAACACACACTTTTATCAGTATTTAGCTAAATACTTGAGGGTGACCCTTTACAGATCTCCAGAGCTTTCTCTCTTTGTACAGCATTCTCCTCCCTAGTACTCTGCCCTGTGAAGTCCAGCTGCCTCAGTCTTCTTGGACTCCTTGTTCCATCTCCTCAACCCACAGGGCTCTGGATTCCTCCTCTCTGTGCTGAGGTCTGGCAATTCTCTCCAGCAAGTCAACTTGGGCAATTCCAGAGCCTTTATAATTTGTTTCTCTTCTCTCAGGGATCATTGTCCTGAGCTTCCTCTTGTCTAATATCTAGATATATATATTCTTCCAGAAGTAGAATTCCCATCATTGTACTACTTTTTAGATCCTTTCTCCTCTCAATTTTCTCTGCTCTCTCCTTGTTAGTAGAAAGTTGTATTTCCTTGATGACCCTTGATGTCTCTCAATCTGTTCTCTCCAGTTTTTATCTCTCTGTATTTTTGCCCTTAGTTCTGGAGGATTTACTTGACTTCTAATGAAATTTTTATTTCTGCAATTATGCGTTTAATTTTCAAAAGCACTTTCTTATTCTTTTCTTTTTAAAAAATAGCATCCTATTCTTTTTTTTTTTTGAGGAATATTAGCCCTGAGCTAACATCTGCTGCCAATCCTCCTCTTTTTGCTGAGGAAGACTGGCCCTGAGCTTCCTCTACTTTCTATGTGGGATGCCTGCCACAGCATGGCTTGCCAAGCAGTGCCCTGTCGGCACCCAGGATCCGAACCAGCAAACCCCGGGCTGCCGAAACAGAAAGTGCGAACTTAACCACTGCGCCACCAGGCCAGCCCCAAAATAGCATCCTATTCTTGTTTTATGGATGCACTACCGTCTCAAATCTTTTAGGATTTGGATTTTTGTAACATTCTCTTCTGTTCCAATATTCTATTTCTTCAAGAATCAATTTGTTGTGTTTGTCTTTCTCTTTTATGCTGCTAGATTTTCTCATTTTCTGGTCATTCTTGGGTATCCATTTATATTTAAAAGATCAAAGGTTTGTTTTTTTTCTCAAAAAGCCCCTAAAATGATTCTTGAGCATCATAACTGATGTCTTACTTAGTAGTATAAGTTCTTTCTGGGTTGGAGATAATAAAAGGTGATGAACACACACTAGTAGGCCCCTCTTCTCAGTACAACTGCTGTGACCACGGATTGTGGATGTGAGGCTTAAGAGAGGCTGTGGAGAGCCAGGTGTACCCACCTGTTTCTTATCTCATTTTACTCATTTGCAAAGCTTATTCGATGCTCCTGAAATAAACCAAAATAAAACCCCATCCTAAGCAGGGACTGAGTCCTCATTTTCCAATCCTAGGATCCGGACCAGACATTATTATCTGACTGTGCATGTACCAGTGCTATTCGTGATCCATCTGTGACCCCTAGGATCCTCTTTACTTGTTTGTGTACGTCAGCCTGCCCCTTCTAATGGCAAGTACCTGTGCCTTTGCTGGATGCAGGCCAGAAGTTCTTGGAAAGGATGTGTGGGGGTATAAATGCCCCAGCCCCCTTCAGCCCTTGGCCAGAATACTTCTGAGGAATGAGATCTACACCATTTTCTTGAGCTTTTCCCTGGGATTAAGATTTACTCACCCACTTTGATAGTTGGCTTAGTGGAAGTCTTCCCTTCCTTGTATAAGCTCCCCTCTCCTCTGGTGCTGTCCTTGTACCACCCAGAAAAACTATGTGCTCTCAATTGTCACCGCTGGATCTCCTTCTCGGGGCAATCCAGTTAAGACAGGTAGTAATGTGGGCCAAAAGTTGACACCCTTATCATACCTCTTTATGCCAAAAGCCCCACGCTTCCCTCTCCCAAAGTTCATTAAGAGAGTCTGGTGAAGAGGGGCCAATTTCCACTCTTGTGCTTCCTAGGCTGTGTTTGACCCTACTTATGGCAGGAAGAATTCAGGCACCCTAAATGTGGCAGATTTGTTTCTGAGACTGTTAAACCACAACGAACACAAACCTGCAAGACCAGTTGGGATGTAGGCTCCAGCTGTCATAAAGAATCTCTTGTGCTGATGTTGGGGTTTCATATCCGTTTATCTCCCCCGCAATAGGGTCCTTTCCTACTCCTGCAAAAATAGAAAGTCACAGTAACACAGAAATCTGCAAATTTCGTTATCAGTTAACAACTTGTGTGTCATTTAAGGCAGTGGTTCTCAAATTTTAGTGTATATCAGAGGACTTGTTGAAACACAGATGAGGAGCCGGCCTGGTGGCGCAGCGGTTAAGTTTGCACGTTCTGCTTCAGGGGCCCGGGGGTCGCTGGTTCGGATCCCGGGTGCGGACATGGCACCGCTTGGCAAGCTATGCTGTGGGAGGCATCCCACATATAAAGTAGAGGAAGATGGGCACGAATGTTAACTCAGGGCCAGCCTTCCTCAGCAAAAAGAGGAGGATTGGCAGCAGATGTTAGCTCAGGGCTAATCTTCCTCAAAAAGAAAACCCAAAACAAAGCAGATGAAAAGACAGGCATCACCTTTAGAGTTTCTGATCCAGTGGGTCTGGGGTGGGACCAGATAATTTGCATTTCTAATAACTTTTCAGGTGATTACTATTGTTCAGGGAGCACACTTTGAGAACCAATCCTTTATAAATAATTTTGATGTTCTTCTCACCGTACCTTCGATGATTATTCTGTCCCTTCTTGTATTCCTTTCGCTGACTCTTCTAATGCGATCTGTGTGGTTTTCCTGTGATTGCATTGTATCTAGTGGGCCACCCAAGCGTCTTATTAGTGATGATAGGATATTTAGAATTGTGTACTTACAGAATTATCCTCTGGCTAGTCTATTCCACATTAGCAGTTTTTTACCTCAGTAAAATATTAAACTACTTCATTTTTAATTTTAAACACAATTAGCAGTCTCGTTCTTTTCAGATGTAGCAATTAACATGTCCAAACATCTTTACAACTACAGTGCAGTTCCTGTCAAATGTTGTGAGGTTTCCAATCTCTCAGGACACTTTGTACAGGATAATGTGTTACTCTTTGAGGGAAAAACTCCGATCTCTCCCTTAACCTTGATGTGTTTGCACTGTGTTTCCCAGAATAAAGAATAAAGTCCCTGAGGAGTTTGTGCATCACAATGTTTCTGGGAAGTTCTATGGAAAGTGATGCCAGAATGAAGAGGCAGGAGGGGAAGAATGACCTCAGCTGAGAGCTGGTGGAAGGTGTGGCCAGCAGTCCAGAGCCAGGAGGGCCACCAGCAAAGCCTCACAGTGTGGGGGAGACCCAGGGGGCCCTGGCAGGTCGGAGGGGATGAGCGGGAGAGCAGGAGCAAGGCAGCTGGGAGGAGAGGGTGCTGGAGAGAAGGCAGGTGAAGGGAAGCAGTGAAGGTGTAGCGATGACCCGGTCAACGTGTCCTAAGCAATGGGGAAGCGGAAACGATGTCTCTGATAGACCTTAATCATGACATATGCTACAATTTTGTATAGGAAGAAACATTGTGGCATTCAACTGCTCTGTGTAAGAGCGAGGTACGGAAAAGAAGGTTAGAGGCTCTTTTGTACGAAACACCATTAGCTAGGTGGGGGAAGGGTCTTTACAGCTTACATCATACACACTATCTTCCATGTTGCCTTTATTATAAACCTTCTCCTTATGTTTACTAATAATTAAGAAGAAGAAGAAAAAAATAAGGCTTTGTGGAGAAATGTAATTTCTTTGATGACAAATATATAAGGTATGTTTTTTCTTGGCAATTGAGTTTGCTCAGACATTGTAAATGAACACACTTGTTATACTTAACCCACCACTGGAATCTACGACACCACCAACTGTCTGACCGCACCAGTCGTGTTATTTCAACTCATCATTGTGGTGGAGATTCTTTTGTTAGTCAGAAAGCAGTAGATTCTAGTCTTAGCTTTATTTTTACGGACTTGCTCAAAAAACACTGCCTGAAACATTCTATATGCTCATCAATGGATGAATGGATGAACAAAACGCAGTATATATATCCACTGGACTATTACTCAGCCATAAAAAGACATGAAGTACTAAAACATGCTACAATGCAGATGAACCTCTAAAATTTCGTGCTAAGGGAAAGAAGCCACACATAAAAGGTCACATATTGTATGATTCCATTTGTATGAACTCTATCCAGAGTAAACAAGTCCATAGAGACTTGGCTGCCCGGGACTGGGGGAAGGGAGAAGGGAAGAGATTACTTAATGGGTATGGGTTTTCTTTTGGGGGGATGAAAACGATTTGGAACTTGACAAGAGTGTTGGCTGCATAACACTGTGAATGTACTAAACGCCACTAAATTGTATACTTTAAAATGGTAAGTTTTCTGTTATATGAATTCCACCTCAGTTGGAAAAAAAAAGCAAAATATTGCCTGTGGCACATCAGATTCAAATATAATGTGAAGCTTTTTCTTCCATGGCAGGCCCTGAACTTCACTCTGCCAGAGCACCTGACGGTGAGTTTCCCAGATGCTCCTTCCAGCACCTTGCAGCTCCCAACAGAGGAGGGGAGCCTGAGAGATGTAATAAGAACCCTGGTACGAGCCACACCCTGTGACAAAGACAGAAGCACGGGGTCATGGGCGGGAGAGAGAAAGCAATGAGGGGGTCAGAATCTGCCATAACTTCTGCGTTTTAGACTGAGAGAGAATCGATGGGACAGTGCTCAAATTTCCATACGGGGCAAAAAGATGCTGTAAAGCCCCAGCTATGGGTACAGATATAAGCAAACCACAAATTGAATAATTTAAGGTTTGTGTGTGCTGATTCCAAATTGGGTACGTGTAGCGTCTAGGAATCTGAAAGATGGAAAGTCCTAGAATGCAATGCAACAACCAGTAAAAGGGATGCCGAAGACCTCGACTCTGAGTCTTGAGTCTGCCGCTAACTTACCGGATGACTCTGGGCATTCATCCGAACATTCATTCAGCAAATAGAGCTTGACCACCCTTAGAACAGTGCCTACCGCTTAATAGGTACTCAGGCGGGGCATGTAAGTCCATTTTTGGTGCACCTTCAAACGCTGGCTGGGTCCTCTTCTCTCTGGACTGCTGTGGAATCTAGAAACACAGCAACATGTCAACATCACTCCCTGGGAGGGCTTTTCCTCCAGCCCTTTCCCCATCTAACAGTGCCATGCTGGCCCTGCTGTGGCAGAAATGCATGTGGCACCGGAATGGGGAACCAGCCACCACGAAGCACCTGCTATGCCCATTGCCACGCCAGGCACTCCGCAGATAGTCTGTAGATATTGGACACCCTGCCTGTACCTGACCCACGTTCTCTTCTCTCCCCAGTGCTGGGCCAGAGCTGGGGCTCTGGGTCCTCTGCCTGGTCTCTCGTTCTTTCCAAGGGCTTCGGTCCTTCTCCCATGGGTATCATCAACGTTTGTGTCAGGGCTCAGCCGAGCTGGAGAGAGCGCTGAGCTGCCAGGAGTCAGAGTAGCTGATCAAAGCCCCAAGCTCCAAATAAGAGTAACAGAAGCCTTGAATCACTTACTGGGATGGTTTAAGCATGAGGACACCCCTGTTCTATTTCTTCCACAGAAGGTGCCCTGGTGGAGGGGGCAGGTGGATCGGCTGGGGTGGTCTCACTGTTAAGGGGACACTCAACAGAAGGCTCCTGCTGGCTTATGAATCTGGCCCCAGGGGGAGGGTGGGGCGAGGAACGGAGAAGGACTGAGCGCAAGTCAGGGGATAACAGTGTCTTCAAGGCTTTCCCTTCCTCCCCTCACAAGGAGGACTTGGCAGAGGCCCCTGGAGAAAACCTCAGATAAAGAGATCCAGGAGTGAAAACACCGGGCCGGGAGCGGACGTGTAATTGTGTGGCCAGCCAGGAGCCTAGTCCTTACTGCAGCTCCCTTCAGAGACCCCATGGGGCCTGCCAGGACAAGCCTTGTAATTGCCTGTGGTCAGGTCTGAAAAATCACACAGAAGGTTTTTGGCAGAGAGC